>NC_054481.1:25608324-25944158 GCF_017639515.1 Carcharodon carcharias | reverse complement strand
GAGCGCGAGGTGAACGCTGGTGGCACAGGATAAAAGAGTGCGTGGAGCGCGGAAACACAGGATAAAAGGGAATGAGGAGAGCGGAGAGACAGGATAAAAGAGTGCGAGGAGAGAACGGAGACACAGGATAAAAGAGCGCCAGGAGAATGGCGGAGACACAGCATAAAAGAGCCCGAGGAGTGCGGAAACACAGGATAAAAGGGAATGAGGAGAGCGGAGAGACAGGATAAAGGTGCGTGAAGACACCGGAGACACATGATAAAAGAGCGCGAGGAGAGAGGCGGAGACAAAGCATTAAAGAGCGCGAGGACTGCGGCGGTGCCATGGGATAAAAGAGTGCGAGGAGAGCAGCGGAGAGACAGGATAAAAGAGCACGAGGACAGCGCAGACACAGGATAAATGAGCACGACGAGAACAGAGACACAGGGTAAAAGAGTCCGAGGAGAGCGGAGACAGAGGATAAAAGAGCACAAGGAGAACGGAGAAACAGGATAACAAAGCATGAGGAAAGCAGAGGGGACACAGGATAAGAGAGCGCAAGGAGAGCGGAGACACAGGATAAAAGAGCACGAGGAGAATGTAGACACAGGATAAAAGAATGTGAGGAGAACGGAGCAGACACAGGAGATAAGAGCATGAGGAGAGCGGCGGAGACACAAGATTAAAGAGCGTGAGGAGAGTGGAGACACAGGATAAATGAGCGCGAGGAGAACAGAGACAAAGGGTAAAAGAGTCTGAGGAGAGCAGAGACACAGGATAAAAGAGCATGCAGAGAGCAGAGACACAGAGTAAAAGAGTCCGAGGAGAGCAGAGAGACAGAATAGAAGAGCATGAGGAGAGTGGTGGAGACACAGGATAAAAGAGCGCGAGGAGAGCGGAGACACAGGATAAACGAGCGCGTGGAGAGTGGCAGAGACACCGGGTAAATGAGCATGAGGAGAGTAGGGACACAGGATAAAAGAGCAGGAGGAGAGCGGAGTCACAGGATAAAAGAGCTTGAGGAGAGCGGTGGAGACACAGAATAAAAGAGTGCGAGGAGTGCAGAGACACAGGATAAAAGAGCACGAGGGGAGAGACGGAGACACAGGATGAATGTGCGTGAGGAGAGCGGTGGAGGCACACAATAAAACAACGCAAGGAGAGAAGAGACACAGGATAAAAGTTCGCGAGGAGAGCAGTGGAGGGACAGGATAAAAGAGCGCAAGGTGACCGGAGACACAGGATAAAAGAGCGTGAGGAGAGCGGTGGAGACACAGGATAAAGAGCGCAAGGCGAGCAGAGACACAGGATAAAACAGCGTGCAGAGAGCAGTGGAGACACAGGATAAAAGAGCGCGAGGAGACCGGCAGAGACAAGGCAGAAAGGAGCGGGAGGAGAGTGGAGACACAGGATAAAAGAGCGTGAGGAAAGCAGCAGATGCAGAGGATAAAAGAGCTTGAGGAGAGCAGAGACACAGAATAAAAGAGCGCGAGGAGAGAGACGGAGACACAGGATAAAAGAGCGCAAGGAGAGCGGCGGAGAGACAGGATAAAAGAGCGTGAGGAAAGCGGTGGAGGCACAGGATAAAAGAGCGCATGGAGCGCGGAAATACAGGATAAAAGGGAATGAGTAGAGCAGGGAGACAGGATAATGGCGCAGGAAGCCAGCGGAGACACAGGATAAAAGAGCGTGAGGAGAGCGGCGGAGACAAAGGATTAAAGAGCACGCAGAGTGCAGTGGTGACACTGGATAAAAGAGTGTGAGGAGAGCGGCGGAGAGACAAGATAAAAGAGCATGAGGAGAGCACAGACATAGGAAAAAAGAGTGTGAGGAGAGCGGCGGAGAGACAAGATAAGAGAGCGCGAGGAGAGTGGAGACACAGGATAAAAGAGCATGAGGAGAGCGGAGCCACAGGATAAAAGAGCGCAAGGAGTCCGGAGACGCAGGATAAAAGAGCATGAGGAGAGCGGTGGAGAGACTGGATAAAAGAGCGCGAGGAGAGCAGCGACACAGGATAAAAGAGCATGAAGATAGCAGTGGAGACACGGGATAAAAGAGCGTGAGGAGAGTGGAGATACAGGATAAAAGAGCTCGAAGAGAGCGGAGACACAGGGTAAAAGAGTCCGAGGAGAGTGGAGACACAGGATAAAAGAGCGTGAGGTGAGTGGAGTCACAGTATAAAAGAGCACAAGGAAAGCGTAGACACAGGATAAAAGAGCACGAGGAGAGCGGAGACACAGGATAAAAGAGCACGAGGAGAGCGGAGACACAGGGTAAAAGAGTCCGAGGAGAGCGGAGACACAGGATAAAAGAGCGTGAGGTGAGTGGAGTCACAGTATAAAAGAGCACAAGGAAAGCGTAGACACAGGATAAAAGAGCACGAGGAGAGCGGAGACACAGGATAAAAGAGCACGAGGAGAGGGGAAACACAGGATAAAAGAGCATGAGGAGAGCGGCAGAGACACAGGATAAAAGTGCGTGAGGAGAACAGCGGAGATGCAGGATAAAAGAGCGTGAGGAGAGTGGTCGAGACACAGGATAAAAGAGCGCGAGGAGAGCGGCAGAGAGACAGTAAAATAGCGCAAGGAGAGCGGAGACACAGAATAAAAGAGCATGAGGAGAGCGGCGACACAGGATAAAAGAGCACAAGGAGAGCGGAGGGGACACAGGATAAAAGAGAATGAGGAGAGCAGAGAAACAGCATAAAAGAGCATGAGGAGAGCGGAGGGGACACAGGATAAAAGAGAATGAGGAGAGCGGAGACACAGGATAAAAGAGCGCGAGGAAAGTGGTGGGGGCACAGGTTATTGAGCGCATGGAGCGCGGAAACACAGGATAAAAGGGAATGAGGAGAGCAGAGAGACAGGATAATGGCGCACGAAGACAGCGGAGACACAGGATAAAATAGCGCGAGGAGAGCCGCGGAGACAAAGGATTAAAGAGCACGTGGAGTGCGGCGGTGACACAGGAGAAATGAGTGCGAGGAGAGCGGTGGAGAGACAAGATAAAAGAGCATGAGGAGAGCACAGACAATATAAAAGAGTGTGAGGAGAGCGGCAGAGAGACAAGATAAAAGAGCGCGAGGAGAGTGGAGACACAGGATAAAAGAGCGTGAGGAGAGCGGAGCCACAGGATAAAAGAGTGCAAGGAGTCCGGAGACACAGGATAAAAGAGCATGTGGAGAGCGGTGGAGAGACAGGATAAAAGAGCGCGAGGAGAGCAGCGACACAGGATAAAAGAGCATGAAGATAGCAGTGGAGACACTGGATAAAAGAGCATGAGGAGAGCAGCGGAAATAAGGCATAAAGGAGTGCGTTGAGAGTGGAGACACAGGATAAAAGAGCATGAGGAGAGTGGAGACACAGACAGGATAAAAGAGCGCGAGGAGAGCAGAGACACAGGATAAAAGAGCGTGAGGAGAGCGGTGGAGAGACAAGATAAAAGAGCGCCAGGAGAGCAGCGACACAGTATAAATGAGCATGAAGATAGCAGTGGAGACACTGGACAAAGGAGCGCGAGGAGAGCAGCGGAGATAAGGCATAAAGGAGCACGTTGAGAGTGGAGACACAGGATAAAAGAGCATGAGGAGAGCGGAGACACAGGATAAAAGAGCTCGAAGAGAGTGGAGACACAGGGCAAAAGAGTCCGAGGAGAGCGGAGACACAGGATAATAGAGCGTGAGGAGAGCAGAGTCACTGTCTAAAAGAGCACAAGGAGAGCGTAGACACAGGATAAAAGAGCGTGAGGAGAGCGGAGACACAGGATAAAAGAGCGCAAGGAGTCCAGAGACGCATGATAACAGAGCGTGAGGAGAGCGTTGTAGAGACAGGATAAAAGAGCGCGAGGAGAGCAGAGGCACAGGATAAAAGAGCTTGAGGAGAGCGGTGGAGAGACAGGATAAAAGAGCGCGAGGAGAGCAGCGACACAGGATAAAAGAGCATGATGATAGCAGTGGAGAAACTGGATAAAAGTGCGCGAGGAGAGCAGCGGAGATAAGGCATAAAGGAGCGCGTTGAGAGTGGAGACACAGGATAAAAGAGCATGAGGAGAGCGGAGACACAGGATAAAAGAGCTCGAAGAGAGCGGAGACACAGGGCAAAAGAGTCCGAGGAGAGCGGAGACACAGGATAAAAGAGCGTGAGGAGAGCAGAGTCACCGTCTAAAAGAGCACAAGGAGAGCGTAGACACAGGATAAAAGAGCATGAGGAGAGCGGAGACACAGGATAAAAGAGCGCAAGGAGTCCGGAGACGCATGATAACAGAGCGTGAGGAGAGCGGTGGAGAGACAGGATAAAAGAGCGCGAGGAGAGCAGAGGCACAGGATAAAAGAGCGTGAGGAGAGCGGTGGAGAGACAGGATAAAAGAGCGTGAGGAGAGCAGCGACACAGTATAAAAGAGCATGAAGATAGCAGTGGAGAAACTGGATAAAAGTGCGCGAGGAGAGCAGCGGAGATAAGGCATAAAGGAGCGCGTTGAGAGTGGAGACACAGGATAAAACGGCATGAGGAGAGCGGAGACACAGGATAAAAGAGCTCGAAGAGAGCGGAGACACAGGGTAAAAGAGTCTGAGGAGAACGGAGACACAGGATAAAAGAGTGTGAGGAGAGCAGAGTCACAGTCTAAAAGAGCACATGGAGAGCGTAGACACAGGATAAAAGAGCATGAGGAGAGCGGAGACACAGGATAAAAGAATACGAGGAGAGCGGAGACACAGGATAAAAGAGAATGAGGAGAGCGGAAGAGACACAGGATAAAAGCGCGTGAGGAGAACAGCGGAGACGCAGGATAACAGAGCGTGAGGAGCATGGTCGAGACACAGGATAAAAGAGCGTGAGGGGAGAGACGGAGACACAGGGTAAAAGAGCGCGAGGAGAGTGGTGGAGGCACAGGATAAAAGAGCACAAGGAGTGCAGAAACAAAGGATAAAAGGGAATGAGGAGAGCGGAGAGACAGGATAAAAGAGCATGAGGAGAGCGGAGACACAGGATAAAAGAGTGTGAGGAGAGCGGAGACACAGGATAAAAGAGCATGAGGAGAGCGAAGACACAGGATAAAAGAGCATGAGAAGAGTGGCAGAGACACATGATAAAAGAGGGTGAGGAGAGCAGAGACACAGGATAAAAGAGCGCGAGGAGGGAGATGGAGACACAGGATAAAAGAGCGCCAGGAGAGCGGCGGAGACACAGCGTAAAAGAGCATGAGGAGAGCGGTGGAGGCACAGGGTAAATGAGTGCAAGGAGCATGGAAACTCAGGATATAAGGGATTGAAGAGATTGGAGAGACAGGAAAAATGCACGCGAAGACAATGGAGACACAGGATAAAAGAGCACGAGGAGAGCGCAGACATAGGATAAAAGAGTGCGAGGAGAGCGGCAGAGAGACAGAGTAAAAGAGCACGAGGAGAGCGGAGACATAGGATAAAAGAGCATGAGGAGAGCGGAGCCACCGGATAAAAGAGCATGAGGAGAGCAGAGAAACAGGATAAAAGAGCATGAGGAGAGTGGAGGGGACACAGGATAAAAGAGAATGAGGAGAGATGGAGACATTGGATAAAAGAGCATGAGGAGAGTGGAGAAACAGGATAACAAAGCATGAGGAGAGCAGAGGGGACACAGGATAAGAGAGCGCAAGGAGAGCGGAGACACAGGATAAAAGAGCGCGAGGAGAGTGCAGGATAAAAGTTCATGAAGAGAACGGAGCAGACACAGGACAAAAGAGCACGAGGAGAGCAGCGGAGACACAAGAGAAAAGAGCGCGAGGAGAGCGGAGACACAGGATAAACGAGCACGAGGAGAACAGAGACACAGGGTAAAAGATTCCGAGGAGAGAGGAGACACAGGATAAATGAGCGTGAGGAGCGCGGAGACACAGGGTAAAAGAGTCCAAGGAGAGCAGAGAGACAGGATAGAAGAGCGTGAGGAGAGTGGAGACATAGGATAAGCGAGTGCGCGGAGAGTGGCAGAGTCACAGGGTAAAAGATCACGAGGAGAGTGGAGACACAGGATTAAAGAGCAGGAGGAGAGTGGAGTCACAGGACAAAAGACCTCGAGGAGAGCGGTGGAGACACAGGATAAACTAGTGCGAGGAGAGTGGAGACACAGGATAAAAGAGCGTGAGGAGAGCCGAGACACAGGATAAAAGAGCACAAGGAGAGCAGAGAAACAGGATAACAAAGATTGAGGAGAGCAGTTGGGACACTGGAGAAGAGAGCGCAAGGAGAGCGGAGACACAGGATAAAAGAGCGTGAGGAGATTGTAGACACAGGATAAAAGAATGTGAAGAGAACGGAGCAGACACAGGACAAAAGAGCACGAGGAGAGCGGCGGAGTCACAAGATAAAAGCGTGCGAGGAGAGTGGAGACACAGGATAAATGAGTGCGAGGAAAACAGAGACACGGTGTAAAAGATTTCGAGGAGAGCGGAGACACAGGATAAATGAGTGTGAGGAGAGCAGAGACACAGGGTAAAAGAGTCCAAGGAGAGCAGAGAGACAGGATAGAAGAGCATGAGGAGAGTGGTGAAGACACAGGATAAAAGAGAGCGAGGAGAGCAGAGATACAGGATAAAAGAGCATGAAGAGAGCAGCGGAGGCATAGGATAAAAGAGTCTGAGGAGAGCGGAGACACAAGATAAAAGAGCACGAGGAGAGCAGTGGAGAGACAGGATAAAAGAGCGCGAGGTGAACGCTGGTGGCACAGGATAAAAGAGTGCGTGGAGCGCGGAAACACAGGATAAAAGGGAATGAGGAGAGCGGAGAGACAGGATAAAAGAGTGCGAGGAGAGAGACGGAGACACAGAATAAAAGAGCGCCAGGAGCACGGCGGAGACACAGCATAAAAGATCCCGAGGAGTGCGGAAACACAGGATAAAAGGGAATGAGGAGAGCGGAGAGACAGGATAAAGGTGCGCGAAGACACCGGAGACACATGATAAAAGAGCGCGAGGAGAGAGGCGGAGACAAAGCATTAAAGAGCGCGAGGACTGCGGCGGTGACATGGGATAAAAGAGTGCGAGGAGAGCGGCGGAGAGACAGGATAAAAGAGCACGAGGACAGTGCAGACACAGGATAAATGAGCACGACGAGAACAGAGACACAGGGTAAAAGAGTCCGAGGAGAGCGGAGACAGAGGATAAAAGAGCACAAGGAGAACGGAGAAACAGGATAACAAAGCATGAGGAAAGCAGAGGGGACACAGGATAAGAGAGCGCAAGGAGAGCGGAGACACAGGATAAAAGAGCACGAGGAGAATGTAGACACAGGATAAAAGAATGTGAGGAGAACGGAGCAGACACAGGAGATAAGAGCATGAGGAGAGCGGCGGAGACACAAGATTAAAGAGCGTGAGGAGAGTGGAGACACAGGATAAATGAGCGCGAGGAGAACAGAGACAAAGGGTAAAAGAGTCTGAGGAGAGCAGAGACACAGGATAAAAGAGCATGCAGAGAGCAGAGACACAGAGTAAAAGAGTCCAAGGAGAGCAGAGAGACAGAATAGAAGAGCATTGGTAGAGTGGTGGAGACACAGGATAAAAGAGCACGAGGAGAGCGGAGACACAGGATAAACGAGCGCGTGGAGAGTGGCAGAGACACCGGGTAAATGAGCATGAGGAGAGTAGAGACACAGGATAAAAGAGCAGGAGGAGATCGGAGTCACAGGATAAAAGAGCTTGAGGAGAGCGGTGGAGACACAGGATAAAAGAGTGCGAGGAGTGCAGAGACACAGGATAAAAGAGCACGAGGGGAGAGACGGACACACAGGATGAAAGTGTGTGAGGAGAGCGGTGGAGGCACACAATAAAACAACGCAAGGAGAGAAGAGACACAGGATAAAAGAGCGCGAGGAGAGCAGTGGAGGGACAGGATAAAAGAGCGCAAGGTGACCGGAGACACAGGATAAAAGAGCATGAGGAGAGCGGTGGAGACACAGGATAAAAGAGTGCGAGGAGTGCAGAGACACAGGATAAAAGAGCACGAGGGGAGAGACGGACACACAGGATGAAAGTGTGTGAGGAGAGCGGTGGAGGCACACAATAAAACAACGCAAGGAGAGAAGAGACACAGGATAAAATAGCGCGAGGAGAGCCGCGGAGACAAAGGATTAAAGAGCACGTGGAGTGCGGCGGTGACACAGGAGAAAAGAGTGCGAGGAGAGCGGTGGAGAGACAAGATAAAAGAGCATGAGGAGAGCACAGACATAGGATAAAAGAGTGTGAGGAGAGCGGCGGAGAGACAAGATAAAAGAGCGCGAGGAGAGTGGAGACACAGGATAAAAGAGCGTGAGGAGAGCGGTGGAGAGACAGGATAAAAGAGCGCGAGGAGAGCAGATACACAGGATAAAAGAGCGTGAGGAGAGCGGTGGAGAGACAGGATAAAAGAGCGCGAGGAGAGCAGCGACACAGGATAAAAGAGCATGAAGATAGCAGTGGAGACACTGGATAAAGGAGCGCGAGGAGAGCAGCGGAGATAAGGCACAAAGGAGCACGTTGAGAGTGGAGACACAGGATAAAAGAGCATGAGGAGAGCGGAGACACAGGATAAAAGAGCGTGAGGAGAGCAGAGTCACAGTCTAAAAGAGCACAAGGAGAGCGTAGACACAGGATAAAAGAGCGTGAGGAGAGCGGAGCCACAGGATAAAAGAGTGCAAGGAGTCCGGAGACGCAGGATAAAAGAGCGTGAGGAGAGCGGTGGAGAGACAGGATAAAAGAGTGTGAGGAGAGCAGCGACACAGGATAAAAGAGCATGAAGATAGCAGTGGAGACACTGGATAAAAGAGTGCGAGGAGAGCAGCGGAGATAAGGCATAAAGGAGCGCGTTGAGAGTGGAGACACAGGATAAAAGAGCGTGAGGTGAGCGGATTCACAGTATAAAAGAGCACAAGGAAAGCGTAGACACAGGATAAAAGAGCACGAGGAGAGCGGAGACACAGGATAAAAGAGCACGAGGAGAGCGGAGACACAGGATAAAAGAGCATGAGGAGAGCGGCAGAGACACAGGATAAAAGTGCGTGAGGAGAACAGCAAAGACGCAGGATAAAAGAGCGCGTGGAGAGCGGCAGAGAGACAATAAAATAGCGCAAGGAGAGTGGAGACACAGAATAAAAGAGCATGAGGAGAGCGGAGACACAGGATAAAAGAGCACAAGGAGAGCGGAGGGGACAAAGGATAAAAGAAAATGAGGAGAGCAGAGAAACAGCATAAAAGAGCATGAGGAGAGCGGGGGGGGACACAGGATAAAAGAGAATGAGGAGAGCGGAGACACAGGATAAATGAGCATGAGGAGAGTGGAGAAACAGGATAACAAAGCATGAGGAGAGCAGAGGGGACACAGGATAAGAGAGCACAAGGAGAGCGGAGACACAGGATAAAAGAGCGTGAGGAGAGTGGTGGGGGCACAGGATAAAAGAGCGCATGGAGCGCGGAAACACAGGATAAAAGGGAATGAGGAGAGCAGAGAGACAGGATAATGGCGCATGAAGACAGCGGAGACACAGGATAAAATAGCGCGAGGAGAGCCGCGGAGACAAAGGATTAAAGAGCACGTGGAGTGCGGCGGTGACACAGGAGAAAAGAGTGCGAGGAGAGCGGTGGAGAGACAAGATAAAAGAGCATGAGGAGAGCACAGACATAGGATAAAAGAGTGTGAGGAGAGCGGCGGAGAGACAAGATAAAAGAGCGCGAGGAGAGTGGAGACACAGGGTAAAAGAGCATGAGGAGAGCAGAGACACAGGATAAAAGAGCGCAAGGAGTCCAGAGACACAGGATAAAAGAGCGTGAGGAGAGCGGTGGAGAGACAGGATAAAAGAGCGCGAGGAGAGCAGATACACAGGATAAAAGAGCGTGAGGAGAGCGGTGGAGAGACAGGATAAAAGAGCGTGAGGAGAGCAGCGACACAGGATAAAAGAGCATGAAGATAGCAGTGGAGACACTGGATAAAAGAGCGTGAGGAGAGCAGCGGAGATAAGGCATAAAGGAGCGCGTTGAGAGTGGAGACACAGGATAAAAGAGCATGAGGAGAGTGGAGACACAGGGTAAAAGAGTCCGAGGAGAGCGGAGACACACGATAAAAGAGCGTGATGTGAGCGGAGTCACAGTATAAAAGAGCACAAGGAAAGCGTAGACACAGGATAAAAGAGCACGAGGAGAGCGGAGACACAGGATAAAAGAGCACGAGGAGAGCGGAGACACAGGATAAAAGAGCATGAGGAGAGCGGAGACACAGGATAAAAGAGCATGAGGAGAGCGGCAGAGACACAGGATAAAAGTGCGTGAGGAGAACAACGGAGACGCAGGATAAAAGAGCGCGAGGAGAGTGGTCGAGACACAGGATAAAAGAGCGCGAGGAGAGCGGCAGAGAGACAATAAAATAGCGCAAGGAGAGTGGAGACACGGAATAAAAGAGCATGAGGAGAGCGGAGACACAGGATAAAAGAGCACAAGGAGAGCGGAGGGGACAAAGGATAAAAGAGAATGAGGAGAGCAGAGAAACAGCATAAAAGAGCATGAGGAGAGCGGGGGGGACACAGGATAAAAGAGAATGAGGAGAGCGGAGACACAGGATAAATGAGCATGAGGAGAGTAGAGAAACAGGATAACAAAGCATGAGGAGAGCAGAGGGGACACAGGATAAGAGAGCACAAGGAGAGCAGAGACACAGGATAAAAGAGCGTGAGGAGAGTGGTGGGGGCACAGGATAAAAGAGCACATGGAGCGCGGAAACACAGGATAAAAGGGAATGAGGAGAGCAGAGAGACAGGATAATGGCGAACGAAGACAGCGGAGACACAGGATAAAATAGCGCGAGGAGAGCCGCGGAGACAAAGGATTAAAGAGCACGTGGAGTGCGGCGGTGACACAGGAGAAAAGAGTGCGAGGAGAGGGGTGGAGAGACAAGATAAAAGAGCATGAGGAGAGCACAGACATAGGATAAAAGAGTGTGAGGAGAGCGGCGGAGAGACAAGATAAAAGAGCGCGAGGAGAGTGGAGACACAGGGTAAAAGAGCATGAGCAGAGCAGAGACACAGGATAAAAGAGCGCAAGGAGTCCAGAGACTCAGGATAAAAGAGCGTGAGGAGAGCGGTGGAGAGACAGGATAAAAGAGCGCAAGGAGAGCAGATACACAGGATAAAAGAGTGTGAGGAGAGCGGTGGAGAGACAGGATAAAAGAGCGCGAGGAGAGCAGCGACACAGGATAAAAGAGCATGAAGATAGCAGTGGAGACACTGGATAAAGGAGCGCGAGGAGAGCAGCGGAGATAAGGCATAAAGGAGCACGTTGAGACTGGAGACACAGGATAAAAGAGCATGAGGAGAGCGGAGACACAGGATAAAAGAGCATGAGGAGAGCAGAGTCACAGTCTAAAAGAGCACAAGGAGAGTGTAGACACAGGATAAAAGAGCATGAGGAGAGCGGAGACACAGGATAAAAGAGTGCGAGGAGAGCGGCAGAGAGACAGTAAAATAGCGCGAGGAGAGCGGAGACACAGCATAAAAGAGCACAAGCACAGAGTCACAGGGTAAAAGATTCCGAGCAGAGCGGAGACACAGGATAAATGAGCGTGAGGAGAGCTATGGAGACAAAGGATGAACGAGCATGAGGAGAGCAGAGACACAGGGTGAAAGAGTCCAAGGAGAGCAGAGAGACAGGATAGAAGAGCGTGAGGAGAGTGGTGGTGACACAGGAGAAAAGAGTGCGAGGAGAGCGGTGGAGAGACAAGATAAAAGAGCATGAGGAGAGCACAGACATAGGATAAAAGAGTGTGAGGAGAGCGGCGGAGAGACAAGATAAAAGAGCGCTAGGAGAGTGGAGACACAGGGTAAAAGAGCATGAGGAGAGCAGAGACACAGGATAAAAGAGCGCAAGGAGTCCAGAGACGCAGGATAAAAGAGTGTGAGGAGAGCGGTGGAGAGACAGGATAAAAGAGCGCAAGGAGAGCAGCGACACAGGATAAAAGAGCGCAAGGAGTCCGGAGACGCATGATAAAAGAGCGTGAGGAGAGCGGTGGAGAGACAGGATAAAAGAGCGCAAGGAGAGCAGAGACACAGTATAAAAGAGAGTGAGGAGAGCGGTGGAGAGACAGGATAAAAGAGCGCGAGGAGAGCAGCGACACAGGATAAAAGAGCATGAAGATAGCAGTGGAGAAACTGGATAAAAGTGTGCGAGGAGAGCAGCGGAGATAAGGCATAAAGGAGCGCGTTGAGAGTGGAGACACAGGATAAAAGGGCATGAGGAGAGCGGAGACACAGGATAAAAGAGCTCGAAGAGAGCGGAGACACAGGGTAAAAGAGTCTGAGGAGAACGGAAACACAGGATAAAAGAGTGTGAGGAGAGCAGAGCCACAGTCTAAAAGAGCACAAGGAGAGCATAGACACAGGATAAAAGAGCATGAGGAGAGTGGAGACACAGGATAAAAGAATACGAGGAGAGCGGAGACACAGGATAAAAGAGAATGAGGAGAGCGGCAGAGACACAGGATAAAAGCGCGTGAGGAGAACAGCAGAGACGCAGGATAACAGAGCGTGAGGAGCATGGTCGAGACACAGGATAAAAGAGCGTGAGGAGAGAGACGGAGACACAGGGTAAAAGAGCGCGAGGAGAGTGGTGGAGGCACAGGATAAAAAAGCACAAGGAGCGCGGAAACAAAGGATAAAAGGGAATGAGGAGAGCGGAGACACAGGATAAAAGAGCGCGAGGAGAGCGGCAGAGAGACAGTAAAATAGCGCGAGGAGAGCGGAGACACAGCATAAAAGAGCACAAGCACAGAGACACAGGGTAAAAGATTCCGAGGAGAGCGGAGACACAGGATAAATGAGCGGGAGGAGAGCTACGGAGACAAAGGATGAACGAGCATGAGGAGAGCAGAGACACAGGGTGAAAGAGTCCAAGGAGAGCAGAGAGACAGGATAGAAGAGCGTGAGGAGAGTGGTGGTGACACAGGAGAAAAGAGTGCGAGGAGAGCGGTGGAGAGACAAGATAAAAGAGCATGAGGAGAGCACAGACATAGGATAAAAGAGTGTGAGGAGAGCGGCGGAGAGACAAGATAAAAGAGCGCGAGGAGAGTGGAGACACAGGGTAAAAGAGCATGAGGAGAGCAGAGACACAGGATAAAAGAGCACAAGGAGTCCAGAGACGCAGGATAAAAGAGCGTGAGGAGAGCGGTGGAGAGACAGGATAAAAGAGCGCGAGGAGAGCAGCGACACAGGATAAAAGAGCATGAAGATAGCAGTGGAGACACTGGATAAAGGAGCGCGAGGAGAACAGCGGAGATAAGGCATAAAGGAGCACGTTGAGAGTGGAGACACAGGATAAAAGAGCATGAGGAGAGTGTAGACATAGGATAAAAGAATACGAGGAGAGCGGAGACACAGGATAAAAGAGAATGAGGAGAGCGGCAGAGACACAGGATAAAAGCGCGTGAGGAGAACAGCAGAGACGCAGGATAACAGAGCGTGAGGAGCATGGTCGAGACACAGGATAAAAGAGCGTGAGGAGAGAGACGGAGACACAGGGTAAAAGAGCGCGAGGAGAGTGGTGGAGGCACAGGATAAAAGAGCACAAGGAGCGCGGAAACAAAGGATAAAAGGGAATAAGGAGAGCGGAGAGACAGGATAAAAGAGCATGAGGAGAGCGGAGACACAGGATAAAAGAGCGCGAGGAGAGCGGCAGAGAGACAGTAAAATAGCGCGAGGAGAGCGGAGACACAGCATAAAAGAGAATGAGGAGAGCGGCAGAGACACAGGATAAAAGCGCGTGAGGAGAACAGCAGAGACGCAGGATAACAGAGCGTGAGGAGCATGGTCGAGACACAGGATAAAAGAGCGTGAGGAGAGAGACGGAGACACAGGGTAAAAGAGCGCGAGGAGAGTGGAGGAGGCACAGGATAAAAGAGCACAAGGAGTGCGGAAACAAAGGATAAAAGGGAATAAGGAGAGCGGAGAGACAGGATAAAAGAGCATGAGGAGAGCGGAGACACAGCATAAAAGAGCACAAGCACAGAGACACAGGGTAAAAGATTCTGAGGAGAGCGGAGACACAGGATAAATGAGCGTGAGGAGAGCTATGGAGACAAAGGATGAACGAGCATGAGGAGAGCAGAGACACAGGGTGAAAGAGTCCAAGGAGAGCAGAGAGACAGGATAGAAGAGCGTGAGTTGAGTGGTGGTGACACAGGAGAAAAGAGTGCGAGGAGAGCGGTGGAGAGACAAGATAAAAGAGCATGAGGAGAGCACAGACATAGGATAAAAGAGTGTGAGGAGAGCGGCGGAGAGACAAGATAAAAGAGCGCGAGGAGAGTGGAGACACAGGGTAAAAGAGCATGAGGAGAGCAGAGACACAGGATAAAAGAGCACAAGGAGTCCAGAGACGCAGGATAAAAGAGTGTGAGGAGAGCGGTGGAGAGACAGGATAAAAGAGCACGAGGAGAGCAGATACACAGGATAAAAGAGCGTGAAGATAGCAGTGGAGACACTGGATAAAGGAGCGCGAGGAGACCAGCGGAGATAAGGCATAAAGGAGCACGTTGAGAGTGGAGACACAGGATAAAAGAGCATGAGGAGAGCGGAGACACAGGATAAAAGAGCGTGAGGAGAGCAGAGTCACAGTCAAAAAGAGCACAAGGAGAGCGTAGACACAGGATAAAAGAGCGTGAGGAGAGCGGAGACACAGGATAAAAGAGCGCAAGGAGTCCGGAGACGCATGATAAAAGAGCGTGAGGAGAGCGGTGGAGAGACAGGATAAAAGAGCGCGAGGAGAGCAGAGACACAGGATAAAAGAGCGTGAGGAGAGCGGTGGAGAGACAGGATAAAAGAGCGCGAGGAGAGCAGCGACACAGGATAAAAGAGCATGAAGATAGCAGTGGAGAAACTGGATAAAAGTGCGCGAGGAGAGCAGCGGAGATAAGGCATAAAGGAGCGTGTTGAGAGTGGAGACACAGGATAAAAGGGCATGAGGAGAGCGGAGACACAGGATAAAAGAGCTCGAAGAGAGCGGAGACACAGGGTAAAAGAGTCTGAGGAGAACGGAGACACAGGATAAAAGAGTGTGAGGAGAGCAGAGCCACAGTCTAAAAGAGCACAAGGAGAGCATAGACACAGGATAAAAGCGCGTGAGGAGAACAGCAGAGACGCAGGATAACAGAGCGTGAGGAGCATGGTCGAGACACAGGATAAAAGAGCGTGAGGAGAGAGACGGAGACACAGGGTAAAAGAGCGCGAGGAGAGTGGTGGAGGCACAGGATAAAAGAGCACAAGGAGCGCGGAAACAAAGGATAAAAGGGAATGAGGAGAGCGGAGAGACAGGATAAAAGAGCATGAGGAGAGCGGAGACACAGGATAAAAGAGCGCGAGGAGAGCGGCAGAGAGACAGTAAAATAGCGCGAGGAGAGCGGAGACACAGCATAAAAGAGCACAAGCACAGAGACACAGGGTAAAAGATTCCGAGGAGAGCGGAGACACAGGATAAATGAGCGTGAGGAGAGCTATGGAGACAAAGGATGAACGAGCATGAGGAGAGCAGAGACACAGGGTGAAAGAGTCCAAGGAGAGCAGAGAGACAGGATAGAAGAGCGTGAGGAGAGTGGTGGTGACACAGGAGAAAAGAGTGCGAGGAGAGCGGTGGAGAGACAAGATAAAAGAGCATGAGGAGAGCACAGACATAGGATAAAAGAGTGTGAGGAGAGCGGCGGAGAGACAAGATAAAAGAGCGCGAGGAGAGTGGAGACACAGGGTAAAAGAGCATGAGGAGAGCAGAGACACAGGATAAAAGAGCACAAGGAGTCCAGAGACGCAGGATAAAAGAGCGTGAGGAGAGCGGTGGAGAGACAGGATAAAAGAGCGCGAGGAGAGCAGATACACAGGATAAAAGAGCGTGAGGAGAGCGGTGGAGAGACAGGATAAAAGAGCGCAAGGAGAGCAGCGACACAGGATAAAAGAGCATGAAGATAGCAGTGGAGACACTGGATAAAGGAGCGCGAGGAGAGCAGCGGAGATAAGGCATAAAGGAGCACGTTGAGAGTGGAGACACAGGATAAAAGAGCATGAGGAGAGCGGAGACACAGGATAAAAGAGCTCGATGAGAGCGGAGACACAGGGCAAAAGAGTCCGAGGAGAGCGGAGACACAGGATAAAAGAGCATGAGGAGAGCAGAGTCACAGTCTAAAAGAGCACAAGGAGAGCGTAGACACACGATAAAAGAGCGTGAGGAGAGCGGAGACACAGGATAAAAGAGTGCAAGGAGTCCGGAGACGCATGATAAAAGAGCGTGAGGAGAGCGGTGGAGAGACAGGATAAAAGAGCACGAGGAGAGCAGAGACACAGGATAAAAGAGCTTGAGGAGAGCGGTGGAGAGACAGGATAAAAGAGCGCGAGGAGAGTAGCGACACAGGATAAAAGAGCATGAAGATAGCAGTGGAGAAACTGGATAAAAGTGTGCGAGGAGAGCAGCGGAGATAAGGCATAAAGGAGCGCGTTGAGAGTGGAGACACAGGATAAAAGGGCATGAGGAGAGCGGAGACACAGGATAAAAGAGCTCGAAGAGAGCGGAGACACAGGGTAAAAGAGTCTGAGGAGAACGGAGACACAGGATAAAAGAGTGTGAGGAGAGCAGAGCCACAGTCTAAAAGAGCACAAGGAGAGCATAGACACAGGATAAAAGAGCATGAGGAGAGTGGAGACACAGGATAAAAGAATACGAGGAGAGCGGAGACACAGGATAAAAGAGAATGAGGAGAGCGGCAGAGACACAGGATAAAAGCGCGTGAGGAGAACAGCAGAGACGCAGGTTAACAGAGCGTGAGGAGCATGGTCGAGACACAGGATAAAAGAGCGTGAGGAGAGAGACGGAGACACAGGGTAAAAGAGCGCGAGGAGAGTGGTGGAGGCACAGGATAAAAGAGCACAAGGAGCGCGGAAACAAAGGATAAAAGGGAATGAGGAGAGCGGAGAGACAGGATAAAAGAGCATGAGGAGAGCGGAGACACAGGATAAAAGAGCGCGAGGAGAGCGGCAGAGAGACAGTAAAATAGCGCGAGGAGAGCGGAGACACAGCATAAAAGAGCACAAGCACAGAGACACAGGGTAAAAGATTCCGAGGAGAGCGGAGACACAGGATAAATGAGCGGGAGGAGAGCTACGGAGACAAATGATGAACGAGCATGAGGAGAGCAGAGACACAGGGTGAAAGAGTCCAAGGAGAGCAGAGAGACAGGATAGAAGAGCGTGAGGAGAGTGGTGGTGACACAGGAGAAAAGAGTGCGAGGAGAGCGGTGGAGAGACAAGATAAAAGAGCATGAGGAGAGCACAGACATAGGATAAAAGAGTGTGAGGAGAGCGGCGGAGAGACAAGATAAAAGAGCGCGAGGAGAGTGGAGACACAGGGTAAAAGAGCATGAGGAGAGCAGAGACACAGGATAAAAGAGCGCAAGGAGTCCAGAGACGCAGGATAAAAGAGCGTGAGGAGAGCGGTGGAGAGACAGGATAAAAGAGCGCGAGGAGAGCAGATACACAGGATAAAAGAGCGTGAGGAGAGCGGTGGAGAGACAGGATAAAAGAGCGCGAGGAGAGCAGCGACACAGGATAAAAGAGCATGAAGATATCAGTGGAGACACTGGATAAAGGAGCGCGAGGAGAGCAGCGGAGATAAGGCATAAAGGAGCACGTTGAGAGTGGAGACACAGGATAAAAGAGCATGAGGAGAGCGGAGACACAGGATAAAAGAGCATGAGGAGAGCAGAGTCACAGTCTAAAAGAGCACAAGGAGAGCGTAGACACAGGATAAAAGAGCGTGAGGAGAGCGGAGACACAGGATAAAAGAGCGCAAGGAGTCCGGAGACGCATGATAAAAGAGCGTGAGGAGAGCGGTGGAGAGACAGGATAAAAGAGCGCGAGGAGAGCAGAGACACAGGATAAAAGAATGTGAGGAGAGCGGTGGAGAGACAGGATAAAAGAGCGCGAGGAGAGCAGCGACACAGGATAAAAGAGCATGAAGATAGCAGTGGAGAAACTGGATAAAAGTGCGCGAGGAGAGCAGCGGAGATAAGGCATAAAGGAGCGCGTTGAGAGTGGAGACACAGGATAAAAGGGCATGAGGAGAGCGGAGACACAGGATAAAAGAGCTCGAAGAGAGCGGCGACACAGGGTAAAAGAGTCTGAGGAGAACAGAGACACAGGATAAAAGAGTGTGAGGTGAGCAGAGCCACAGTCTAAAAGAGCACAAGGAAAGCATAGACACAGGATAAAAGAGCATGAGGAGAGTGGAGACACAGGATAAAAGAATACGAGGAGAGCAGAGACACAGGATAAAAGAGAATGAGGAGAGCGGCAGAGACACAGGATAAAATTGCGTGAGGAGAACAGCAGAGATGCAGGATAACAGAGCATGAGGAGCATGGTCGAGACACAGGATAAAAGAGCGTGAGGAGAGAGACGGAGACACAGGGTAAAAGAGCACGAGGAGAGTGGTGGAGGCACAGGATAAAAGAGCACAAGGTGCGCGGAAACAAAGGATAAAAGGGAATGAGGAGAGCGGAGAGACAGGATAAAAGAGCATGAGGAAAGCGGAGACACAGGATAAAAGAGCGCGAGGAGAGCGGCAGAGAGACAGTAAAATAGCGCGAGGAGAGCGGAGACACAGCATAAAAGAGCACAAGCACAGAGACACAGGGTAAAAGATTCTGAGGAGAGCGGAGACACAGGATAAATGAGCGTGAGGAGAGCTATGGAGACAAAGGATGAACGAGCATGAGGAGAGCAGAGACACAGGGTGAAAGAGTCCAAGGAGAGCAGAGAGACAGGATAGAAGAGCGTGAGGAGAGTGGTGGAGACACAGGATAAAAGAGCGCGAGGAGAGCGGAGACACAGGATAAACGAGCGCACGGAGAGTGTCAGAGACTCAGGGTAAAAGAGCGTGAGGAGAGTGGAGACACAGGATAAAAGAGCATGAGGAGAGCAGAGACACAGGATAAAAGAGCACGAGGAGAGTGGAAGGGACACAGGATAAAAGAGAATGAGGAGGCAGAGATACAGGATAAATGAGCATGAGGAGAGCGGAGGGGACACAGGATAAAAGAGAATGAGGAGAGCGGAGACACAGGATAAAAGAGCATGAGGAGAGCGGAGAAACAGGATAACAAAGCATGAGGAGAGCAGAGGGGACACAGGATAAGAGCACAAGGAGAGCGGAGACACAGGATAAAAGAGCGCGAGGAGAATTTAGACACAGGATAAAAGAACGTGAAGAGAACGGAGCAGACACAGAACAAAAGAGCACAAGGAGAGCAGCGGAGACACAAGATAAAAGAGTGCGAGGAGAGCAGAGACACAGGATAAACGAGCACGAGAACAGAGACACAGGGTAAAAGATTCCGAGGATAGCGGAGACACAGGATAAATGAGCGTGAGGAGAGTGACGGAGACAAAGGATGAACGAGCATGAGGAGAGCAGAGACACAGGGTAAAAGAGCCCAAGGAGAGCAGAGAGACAGGATAGAAGAGTGTGAGGAGAGTGGTGGAGACACAGGATAAAAGAGCGCGAGGAGAGCGGAGACACAGGATAAACGAGCGCGCGGAGAGTGTCAGAGACACAGGGTGAAAGAGCGTGAGGAGAGTAGAGACACAGGATAAAAGAGCAGGAGGAGATCTGAGTCACAGCATAAAAGAGCTCGAGGAGAATGGTGGAGACACAGGATAAAAGATCGTGAGGAGAGTGGCGGAGACACAGGATGAAAGAGCGTGAGGAGAGCAGTAGAGGCACATGATAAAACAGCACAAGGAGAGAAGAGACACAGGATAAAAGAGCGCGAGGAGAGCGGTGGAGAGACAGAATAAAAGAGCGCAAGGAGACCGGAGACACAGGATAAAAGAGCATGAGGAGAGTGGTGGAGAGACAGGATAAAAGAGCGCGAGGAGAGCGGAGACACAGGATAAAAGAGCTTGAGAAGAGAGGAGACACAGGATTAAAGAGTGCGAGGAGAGCGGAGACACAGGATAAAAGTGCTTGAGGAGAGCGGAGACACAGGATTAAAGAGTGCGAGAAGAGAGACAGAGATACAGGACAAAAGAGCATGAGGAGAGTGGAGACACAGGATAAAAGAACGCGAGGAGAGTGAAGACACAGGATAAAAGAGCACGAGGAGAGCAGAGACACAGGGTAAGAGAGTCCGAGGAGAGCGGAGACACAGGATAAAAGAGCACGAGGAGAGCAGAGACATAGGGTAAAAGAGTCCGAGGAGAGCGGAGACACAGGATAAAAGAGCGTGAGGAGAGCGGCGGAGACACAGGATATAAGATTGTGAGGAGAGTGGTGGAGACACAGGGTAAGAGAGTCCGAGGAGAGCGGAGACACAGGATAAAAGAGCACGCGGAGAGCAGAGACATAGGGTAAAAGAGTCCGAGGAGAGCAGAGAGACAGGATAAAAGTGCGTGAGCAGAACGGCGGAGACGCAGGATATAAGATCGTGAGGAGAGTGGTGGAGACACAGGATAAAAGACCGTGAGGAGAACAGAGACACAGGACAAAAGAGCGTGAGGAGAGCGGTGACACAGGATAAAAGAGCACGAGAAGAGCGGAGAAACAGGATAACAAAGCATAAGGATAGCAGAGGGGACACAGGATAAGAGAGCGCGAGGAGAGTGCAGACACAGGATAAAAGAACATGAAGAGAACGGAGCAGACACAGGACAAAAGAGCACGAGGAGAGCGGCGGAGACACAAGATAAAAGAGCGTGAGGAGAGCGGAGACACAGGATAAATGAGCACGAGGAGAACAGAGACACAGGGTAAAAGATTCTGAGGAGAGCGGGGACACAGGATAAATGAGCGTGAGGAGAGTGACGGAGACAAAGAATGAACGAGTGTGAGGAGAGCAGAGACACAGGGTAAAAGATTCCGAGGAGAGCGGGGACACAGGATAAATGAGCATGAGGAGAGCAGAGACACAGGGTAAAAGAGTCCAAGGAGAGCAGAGAGACAGGAGAGAAGAGCATGAGGAGAGTGTTGGAGACACAGGATAAAAGAGCGCGAGGAGAGCGGAGACACAGGATAAACCAGCGCGCAGAGAGTGGCAGAGACACAGGGTAAAAGAGCATGAGGAGAGTGGAGACGCAGGATAAAAGAGCAGGAGGAGAGTGGAGTCACAGGATAAAAGAGCTCAAGGAGAATGGAGGAGACACAGGATAAAAGAGCACGAGGATAAAGACGGAGACACAAGATGAAAGAGCGTGAGGAGAGAGGCGGAGACAAAGCATTAAAGAGGTCGAGGAGTGCCATGGTGACACGGGATAAAAGAGTGCAAGGAGAGTGGTGGAGGCAAAGGATAAAAGAGCGCAAGGAGCGCGGAAACACAGGATAAAAGGGAATGAGGATAGCGGAGAGACAGGATAAAGGCGCGAGAAGACAGCGGAGACACAGGATAAAAAAGCGCGAGGAGAGAGGCGGAGACAAAGCATTAATGAGCGCGAGGACTGCGGCGGTGACACGGGATAAAAGAGTGCAAGGAGAGTGGCAGAGAGACAGGATAAAAGAGCACGAGGAGAGTGCAGACACAGGATAAAAGAGCGTGAGGAGAGTGTAGACACAGGATAAACGAGCACGACGAGAACAGAGACACAGGGTAAGAGAGTCCGAGGAGAGCGGAGACACAGGCTAAAAGAGCGTGAGGAGAGCGATGGAGACAAAGGACAAACGAGCGTGAGGAGAGCAGAGACACAGGATAAAAGAGCGTGAAGAGAATGGAGACACTGGATAAAAAAGCATGAGGATAGCAGAGGGGACACAGGATAAAAGAGCGCAAGGAGAGTGGAGAGACAGGATAAAAGAGTACGAGGAGAGTGAAGACACAGGATAAAAAAACGTGAGGAGAACGGAGCAGACACCAGACAAAAGAGCATGAGGAGAGCGGCGGTGACACAAGATAAAAGAGCACGAGTAGAGCGGTGACACAGGCTAAACGAGTGTGAGGAGAGCAGAGACAGAGGGTAAAAGAGTCCGAGGAGAGCGGAGGCACAGGATAAAAGATCGTGAGGAGAGTGACAGAGACACAGGATAAAAGAGCGTGAGGAGAGCGGAAACAGGATAAACGAGCGTGCGGAGAGTGGCAGAGACACAGGGTAAAAGAGCGCGAGGAGAGCGGAGACACAGGATAAAAGAGCATGAGGAGAGTGGAGACACAGGATAAAAGAGCACGAGGAGAGCAGAGAAACAGGATAAAAGAGCATGAGGAGACTGGAGGGGACACAGGATAAAAGAATGAGGAGAGCGGAGACACAGGATAAAAGAGCACGAGGAGAGCGGAGAAACAGGATAACAAAGCATGAGGAGAGCAGAGGGGACACAGGATAAGAGAGCACAAGGAGAGCGGAGATACAGGATAAAAGAGCGCGAGGAGAGTGTAGACACAGGATAAAAGAAAGTGAAGAGAACGGAGCAGACACAGGACAAAAGAGCATGAGGAGAGCGGCGGAGACACAAGATAAAAGAGCACGAAGAGAGCAGAGACACAGGATAAAAGAGCGTGAAGAGAGCAGCAGAGACAAAGGATAAAAGAGCGCGAGGAGAGCGGTGGAGAGACAGGATAAAAGAGCGCGAGGAGAGCGGTGGAGGCACAGGATAAAAGAGCGCATGGAGCGCGGAAACACAGGATGAAAGGGAATGAGGAGAGCAGAGAGACAGGATAATGGTGCACGAAGACAGCAGAGACACAGGATAAAAGAGCACGAGGAGAGCGGTGGAGACAAAGGATTAAAGAGTACGCGGAGTGCGGCGGTGACACAGGATAAAAGAGTGTGAGGAGAGCGGCGGAGAGACGCGATAAAAGAGCACGAGGAGAGCGCAGACATAGGATAAAAGAGTGTGAGGAGAGCGGCGGAGAGACAAGATAAAAGAGCGCGAGGAGAGCGGAGACACAGGATAAAAGAGCGCGAGGAGAGCAGTGGAGGCACAGGATAAAAGAGCGCAAGGAGACCGGAGACGCAGGATAAAAGAGCGTGAGGAGAGTGGTGGAGAGACAGGAAAGAAGAGCGCGAGGAGAGCAGAGACACAGGATAAAAGAGCGTAAGGAGAGCGGTGGAGAGACAGGATAAAAGAGCGCAAGGAGAGCAGAGACACAGGATAAAAGAGCATGAAGATAATAGCGGAGACACAGGATAAAAGAGCGCGAGGAGAGCAGCGGAGACAAGGCATAAAGGAGCGTGAGGAGAGTGGAGACACAGGATAAAAGAGCATGAGGAGAGTGGAGACACAGGATAAAAGAGCTCGAAGAGAGCGGAGACACAGGGTAAAAGAGTCTGAGGAGAGCGGAGACACAGGATAAAAGAGCACGAGGAGAGCAAAGATATAGGGCAAAAGAGTCCGAGGATATCGGTGACACAGGATAAATGAGCGTGAGGAAAGCGGCGGAGACACAGCATAAATGAGCACGAGGAGAACAGAGACACAGGGTAAAAGAGTCCGAGGAGAGCAGAGAGACAGGATAAAAGCGCGTGAGGAGAACAGCGGAGACGCAGGATAAGAGCGTGAGGAGAGTGGTCGAGACACAGGATAAAAGAACACGGAGACACAGGATAAACGAGCGCGCGGAGTGCTGCAGAGACACAGGGTAAAAGAACGCGAGGAGAGCGGAGACACAGGATAAAAAAGCATGAGGAGAGCGGCGGAGACACATGATGAAAGAGCGTGAGGAGAACAGAGACACAGGACAAAAGAGTGTGAGGAGAGCGGAGACACAGGATAAAGAGCACGAGGAGAGCAGCAGAGACACACGATAAAAGAGGGTGAGGAGAGCGGAGACACAGGATAAAAGAGTTCGAGGAGAGAGATGGAGACACAGGGTAAAAGAGCGCCAGGAGAGTGGTGGAGAGACAGAATAAAAGAGCGCAAGGAGACCGGCGACACAGGATAAAAGAGGGTGAGGAGAGCGGTGGAGAGACAGGATAAAAGAGCGTGAGGAGAGCAGAGACACAGGATAAAAGAGCATGAAGAGAGCAGAGGAGACACAGGATAAAAGAGCACAAGGAGAGTGGCGGAGACAAGGCATAAAGGAGCACGAGGAGAGTGGAGACACAGGATAAAAGAGCGTGAGGAGAGCAGCGGAGGCAGAGGATAAAAGAGCTTGAGGAGAGCGGAGACACAGGATAAAAGAGCGTGAGGAGAGAGACGGAGATGCAGGATAAAAGAGCGCGAGGAGAGCGGCGGAGAGACAGGATAAAAGAGCGCGAGGTGAGCGGTGGTGGCACTGGATAAAAGAGGGCATGGAGCACCGAAACACAGGATAAAAGGGAATGAGGAGAGCAGAGAGACAGGATAATGGCGCACGAAGACAGCGGAGACACAGGATAAAGGAGCGTGAGGAGAGTGGCGGAGACAAAGGATGAAAGAGCACATAGAGTGCGGAGGTGACACAGGATAAAAGAATTCGAGAAGATCGGCGGAGAGACAGGATAAAAGAGCAAGAGGAGAGCACAGACTTAGGTTAAAAGAGTGGGAGGAGAGTGGTGGAGAGACAAGATAAAAGAGCACAAGGAGAGCGTAGACACAGGATAAAAGAGCATGGGGAGAGCGGAGACACAGGACAAAAGAGCATGAGGAGAGTGGCAGAGACACACGATAAAAGAGGGTGAGGAGAGCGGAGACACAGGATAAAAGAGCGCGAGGAGAGACGGAGACACAGGATAAATGAGCACGAGGAGAGCAGAGACACAGATTAAAAGAGTCCGAGGTGAGCAGAGACACAGGATAGAAGAGCGTGAGGAGAGTGGTGGTGACACAGGATAAAAGTGCGCGAGGAGAGCGGAGATACAGGATAAATGAGCGCGCGGAGAGTGGCAGAGATACAGGGTAAAAAAGCGTGAGGAGAGTGGAGACAGAGGATAAAAGAGCAGGAGGAGAGCGGAGACACTGGATAAAAGAGCACGAGGAGAGTGGTGGAGACACAGGATAAAAGAGCACAAGGAGAGAGACGGAGACACAGGATGAAAGTGCGTGAGGAGAGCGGTGGAGGCACACAATAAAACAGCGCAAGGAGAGAAGAGACACAGGATAAAAGAGCGTGGAGACACAGGATAAACAAGCGCGCGTAGAGCGGCAGAGATACAGGGTAAGAGAGCGCGAGGAGAGCGGAGACACAGGATAAAAGAGCATGAGGAGAGCGGCGGAGACACATGATGAAAGAGCGTGAGGAGAACAGAGACACAGGACAAAAGAGCATGAGTAGAGCGGCGGAGACACAAGATAAAAGAGCACGAAGAGAGCAGAGACACAGGATAAAGGAGCAGGAGGAGAACAGAGACACAGGGTAAAAGATTCCGAGGAGAGCGGGGACACAAGATAAAAGAACGTGAGGAGAGTGACGGAGACAAAGGATAAATGAGCATGAGGATAGCAGAGACACAGATTAAAAGAGTGCGAGGTGAGCAGAGACACAGGATAAAAGAGCATGAGGAGAGCGGCGGAGACACATGATGAAAGAGCATGAGGAGAGCAGCGGAGGCAGAGGATAAAAGAGCTTGAGGAAAGCGGAGACACAGGATAAAAGAGCGCGAGGAGAGAGACGGAGAGACAGGATAAAAGAGCAAGAGGAGAGCACAGACATAGGTTAAAAGAGTGGGAGGAGAGTGACGGAGAGACAAGATAAAGGAGCGCGGGGAGAGCGGAGTCACAGTATAATAGAGCACAAGGAGAGCATAGATACAGGATAAAAGAGCATGAGGAGAGCGGAGACACAGGATAAAAGAGCACGAGGAGAGCAGAGACACAGGATAAAAGAGCATGAGGAGAGTGGCAGAGACACACGATAAAAGAGGGTGAGGAGAGCGGAGACACAGGATAAAAGAGCGCGAGGAGAGAGACGGAGACACAGGATAAAAGCGCGCCAGGAGAGTGGCGGAGACACAGCGTAAAAGAGCGCGAGGAGAGCGGTGGAGGCACAGGATAAAAGAGCGCAAGGAGTGCGGAAACTCAGGATAAAAGGGATTGAGGAGAGCGGAGAGACAGGATAAAGGCATGCGAAGACCACGGAGACACAGGATAAAAGAGCACGAGGAGAGCGCAGACATAGGATAAAAGAGCGCGAGGAGAGCGGCAGAGAGACAGAGTAAAAGAGCGTGAGGAGAGCGGAGACACAGGATAAAAGAGCATGAGGAGAGTGGAGACACAGGATAAAAGAGCACGAGGAGAGCAGAGAAACAGGATAAAAGAGCATGAGAAGAGCGGAGGGGACACAGGATAAAAGAGAATGAGGAGAGCGGAGACACAGGATAAAAGAGCATGAGGAGAGCGGAGAAACAGGATAACAAAGCATGAGGACAGTGGAGACACAGGATAAAAGAGCACGAGGAGAGCAGAGAAACAGGATAAAAGAGCATGAGGAGAGCGGAGGGGACACAGGATAAAAGAGAATGAGGAGAGCAGAGACACAGGATAAAAGAGAATGAGGAGAGCAGAGACACAGGATAAAAGAGCATGAGGAGAGCGGAGAAACAGCTTAACAAAGCATGAGGAGAGCAGAGGGGACACAGGATAAGAGAGCGCAAGGAGAGCGGAGACACAGGATAAAAGAGCGCGAGGAGAGTGTAGACACAGGATAAAAGAACGTGAAGAGAACGGAGCAGACACAGGACAAAAGAGCACGAGGAGAGTGTCGGAGACACAAGGTAAAAGAGCACGAGAGAGAAGGGACACAGGATAAAGGAGCAGGAGGAGAACAGAGACACAGGGTAAAAGATTCCGAGGAGAGCGGGGACACAGGATAAAAGAATGTGAGGAGAGTGATGGAGACAAAGGATAAATGAGCATGAGGATAGCAGAGACACAGATTAAAAGAGTGCGAGGTGAGCAGAGTCACAGGATAAAAGAGCACGAGGAGAGCGGCGGAAACACATGATGAAAGAGCGTGAGGAGAACAGAGACACAGGACAAAAGAGCATGAGTAGAGCGGCGGAGACACATGATGAAAGAGCACGAGGAGAGCAGAGACATAGGGTAAAAGAATCCGAGGAGAACGGAAACACAGGATAAAAGAGCCAGAGACACAGGATAAACGAGAATGAAGAGAACAGAGATAGAGGGTAAAAGAGTCCGAGGAGTGCAGAGAGACAGGATAAAAGTGCGTGAGGAGAACGGCGGAGACGCAGGATAAAAGAGCATGAGGAGAGCGGAGAAACAGGATAACAAAGCATGAGGAGAGCAGAGGGGACACAGGATAAGAGAGCGCAATGAGAGCGAAGACACAGGATAAAAGAGCGCGAGGAGAATGTAGACACAGGATAAAAGAACATGAAGAGAACGGAGCAGACACAGGACAAAGGAGCACGAGGAGAGCGGCGGAGACACAAGATAAAAGAGCGCGAGGAGAGCGGAGACTCAGGATAAATGAACATGAGGAAAACAGAGACACAGGGTAAAAGATTCCGAGGAGAGTGGAGACACAGGATAAATCAGTATGAGGAGAGCAATGGAGACAAAGGATAAACGAGAATGAGGAGAGCAGAGACACAGGGTAAAAGAGTCCAAGGAGAGCAGAGAGACAGGATAGTAAAGCGTGAGGAGAGTGGTGGAGACACAGGATAAGAGAGCGCGAGGAGAGCGGAGACACAGGATAAACGAGCGTGCGGAGAGTGTCAGAGACTCAGGGTAAAAGAGCGTGAGGAGAGTGGGGACACAGGATAAAAGAGCGTGAGGAGAGTGATGGAGACAAAGGATAAACGAGCATGAGGAGAGCAGAGACACAGGGTAAAAGAGTCCAAGGAGAGCAGAGAGACAGGATAGAAAAGCGTGAGGAGAGTGGTGGAGACACAGGATAAGAGAGTGTGAGGAGAGCGGAGGCACAGGATAAACGAGCGCGCGGAGAGTGTCAGAGACCCAGGGTAAAATAGCGTGAGGAGAGTGGGGACACAGGATAAAAGAGCAGGAGGAGAGCAGAGTCACAGGATAAAAGAGCTCAAGGAGAATGGTGGAGACACAGGATAAAAGAGCGCAACGAGAGAGACGGAGACACAGGATGAAAGACCGTGAGGAAAGCGGTGGAGAGACAGGTTAAAAGAGCGCGAGGAGAGCAGAGAGACAGGATAAAAGAGCATGAAGAGAGCAGCGGAGACACAGGATAAAAGAGCGCGAGGAGAGCGGCGGAGACAAGGAATAAAGGAGCGCGAGGAGAGCGGAGACACAGGATAAAAGAGCGCGAGGAGAGCAGAGAGACAGGATAAAAGAGCATGAAGAGAGCAGCGGAGACACAGGATAAAAGAGCGCGAGGAGAGCGGCGGAGACAAGGAATAAAGGAGCGCGAGGAGAGCGGAGACACAGGA
Organism: Carcharodon carcharias; assembly: GCF_017639515.1. Classification (NCBI taxonomy): domain Eukaryota; kingdom Metazoa; phylum Chordata; class Chondrichthyes; order Lamniformes; family Lamnidae; genus Carcharodon; species Carcharodon carcharias. Next base: position 25,915,894 of record NC_054481.1, on the reverse strand, counting down.
TAAAAGAGCGTGAGGAGACCGGAGACACAGGATAAAAGAGCTTGAGGAGAGTGGAGACACAGGATAAAAGAGTGCGAGAAGAGAGATGGAGACGCAGAATAAAAGAGCACGAGGAAAGCGGAGACCCAGGATAAAGAAGCGTGGAGAGAGCGGTGGAGGCACAGGATAAAAGAACGCAAGGAGCACAGAGACACAGGATAAATGAGCACGAGGTGAGCGGCAGAGACACACGATAAAAGAGCACGAGGTGAGCGGCAGAGACACACGATAAAAGAGCGCAAGGAGCACGGAGACACAGGATAAAGGAGCATGAGGATAGCGGAGAGACAGGATAAAGGTGTGCGAAGAGGATACGCAGGATAAAAGACAGTGAGGAGAGCAGAGGCACACGATAAAAGAACACGAGGAGAGCGAAGACACAGGATAAAAGCTCGTGAGGAGAGCAGCAGAGACACAGGATAAAAGAGCATGAGGAGATCAGCAGAAACACAGGATAAAAGAGCACGAGGAGAGCGAAGATTCAGGATAAAAGAGCATGAGGAGAGCAGCAGAGACACAGGACAAAAGAGCACGAGGAGAGCGACGGAGAAACAAGATAAAAGAGCACGAGGAGTGCGGAGACGCAGGATAAGTGAGCGCGAGGAGAGCAGAGACACAGGATAAAAGAGTCCGATGAGATCGGAGGCACAGGATAAAAGAGGGTGAGGAGAGCGACGGAGACACAGGATAAACGAGCACGAAGAGAACAGAGACAGAGGGTAAAAGAGTCCGAGGAGAGCAGAGAGACAGGATAAAAGCGCGTGAGGAGAACGGCAGAGACACAGGATAAAAGAGCGTGAGGAGAGTGGTGGAGAAAGAGGATAAAAGAGTGTGAGGAGAGAGATGGAGACGCAGAATAAAAGAGCACGAGCAAAGCGGAGACACAGGATAAAGAAGCGTGGGGAGAGCGGTGGAGACACAGGATAAAAGAACGCAAGGAGCACAGAGACACAGGATAAAAGAGCACGAGGTGAGCGGCAGAGACACACGATAAAAGAGCGCAAGGAGCACGGAGACACAGGATAAAGGAGCACGTGGAGAGCGGCAGAGACACAGGATAAAAGAGCATGAGGATAGCGGAGAGACAGGATAAAGGTGTGCGAAGAGGGCAGATACGCAGGATAAAAGAGAGTGAGGAGAGCAGAGACACAGGATAAAAGAACATGAGGAGAGCGAAGACACACGATAAAAGAGCGCGAGGAGAGCGGAGACACAGGATAAAAGAGCGTGAAGAGAGAGACAGAGACACAGGATAAAAGAGCACAAGGTGAGCGGCAGAGACACAGGACAAAAGAGCGCAAGGAGCACGGAGACACAGGATAAAGGAGCACGTGGAGAGCGGCAGAGACACAGGATAAAAGAGCATGAGGATAGCGGAGAGACAGGATAAAGGTGTGCGAAGAGGGCGGATACGCAGGATAAAAGAGAGTGAGGAGAGCAGAGGCACACGATAAAAGAACACGAGGAGAGCGAAGACACAGGATAAAAGCGCGTGAGGAGAGCAGCAGAGACACAGGATAAAAGAGCATGAGGAGATCAGCAGAAACACAGGATAAAAGAGCACGAGGAGAGTGGAGACACAGGATAAAAGAGCACGAGGAGAGCGAAGACTCAGGATAAAAGAGCATGAGGAGAGCAGCAGAGACACAGGACAAAAGAGCACGAGGAGAGCGACGGAGAAACAAGATAAAAGAGCACGAGGAGTGCGGAGACGCAGGATAAGTGAGCGCGAGGAGAGCAGAGACACAGGATAAAAGAGTCCGATGAGATCGGAGGCACAGGATAAAAGAGGGTGAGGAGAGCGACGGAGACACAGGATAAATGAGCACGAAGAGAACAGAGACAGAGGGTAAAAGAGTCCGAGGAGAGCAGAGAGACAGGATAAAAGCGCGTGAGGAGAACGGCAGAGACACAGGATAAAAGAGCGTGAGGAGAGTGGTGGAGAAAGAGGATAAAAGAGTGTGAGGAGAGAGATGGAGACGCAGAATAAAAGAGCACGAGCAAAGCGGAGACACAGGATAAAGAAGCGTGGGGAGAGCGGTGGAGACACAGGATAAAAGAACGCAAGGAGCACAGAGACACAGGATAAAAGAGCACGAGGTGAGTGGCAGAGACACACGATAAAAGAGCGCGAGGAGAGCGGAGACACAGGATAAAAGAGCGTGAAGAGAGAGACAGAGACACAGGATAAAAGAGCACAAGGTGAGCGGCAGAGACACACGATAAAAGAGCGCAAGGAGCACGGAGACACAGGATAAAGGAGCACGTGGAGAGCGGCAGAGACACAGGATAAAAGAGCATGAGGATAGCGGAGAGACAGGATAAAGGTGTGCGAAGAGGGCGGATACGCAGGATAAAAGAGAGTGAGGAGAGCAGAGGCACACGATAAAAGAACACGAGGAGAGCGAAGACACAGGATAAAAGCGCGTGAGGAGAGCAGCAGAGACAAAGGATAAAAGAGCATGAGGAGATCAGCAGAAACACAGGATAAAAGAGCACGAGGAGAGTGGAGACACAGGATAAAAGAGCACGAGGAGAGCGAAGACTCAGGATAAAAGAGCATGAGGAGATCAGCAGAAACACAGGATAAAAGAGCACGAGGAGAGCAGAGACACAGGACAAAAGAGCACGAGGAGAGCGACGGAGAAACAAGATAAAAGAGCACGAGGAGCGCGGAGACGCAGGATAAAAGAGCACGAGGAGAGAAGCAGAAACACAGGATAAAAGAGCACGAGGAGAGTGGAGACACAGGATAAAAGAGCACGAGCAGAGCGGAGACACAGGATAAAAGAGCGTGAGGAGAGTGGAGAAACAGGATAACAAAGCATGAGGAGAGCAGAGGGGACACAGGATAAGAGGGCGCAAGGAGAGCGGAGGCACAGGATAAAAGAACGCAAGGAGCACAGAGACACAGGATAAAAGAGCACGAGGTGAGCGGCAGAGACACACGATAAAAGAGCGCAAGGAGTACGGAGACACAGGATAAAGGAGCACGTGGAGAGCGGCAGAGACACAGGATAAAAGAACATGAGAAGAGTGAAGACACACGATAAAAGAGCATGAAGAGAGCAGCAGAGACACAGGATAAAAGAGCACGAGGAGAGCAGCAGAAACACAGGATAAAAGAACACGAGGAGAGTGGAGACACAGGATAAAAGAGCGTGAGGAGAGCGCCGGAGACACAGGATAAAAGAGTGCGAGGAGAGAGATGGAGACGCAGAATAAAAGAGCATGAGGAAAGCGGAGACACAGGATAAAGAAGCACGGGGAGAGCGGTGGAGGCACAGGATAAAAGAACGCAAGGAGCACAGAGACACAGGATAAAAGAGCGTGAAGAGAGAGACAGAGACACAGGGTAAAAGAGCACGAGGTGAGCGGCAGATACACACGATAAAAGAGCGCGAGGAGAGCGGAGACACCGGATAAAAGAGCGTGAAGAGAGAGACAGAGACGCAGGGTAAAAGAGCACGAGGTGAGCGGCAGAGACACACGATAAAAGAGTGCAAGGAGCACGGAGACACAGGATAAAGGAGCACGTGGAGAGCGGCAGTGACACAGGATAAAAGAGCATGAGGATAGCGGAGAGACAGGATAAAGGTGTGCGAAGAGGGCGGATACGCAGGATAAAAGAGAGTGAGGAGAGCAGAGACACAGGATAAAAGAACACGAGAAGAGTGAAGACACAGGATAAAAGAGCATGAGGAGCGCAGCAGAGACACAGGATAAAAGAGCACGAGGAGAGCAGCAGAAACACAGGATAAAAGAGCACGAGGAGAGTGGAGACACAGGATAAAAGAGCGTGAAGAGAGTGGAGACACAGGATAACAAAGCATGTGGAGAGCAGAGGGGACACAAGATAAGAGAGCGCAAGGAGAGTGTAGACACAGGATAAAAGAACGTGAAGAGAACAGAGCAGACACAGGACAAAAGAGCACGAGGAGAGCGGCGGAGACACAAGATAAAAGAGCGCGAGGAGAGCGGAGACACAGGATAAATGAGCGCGAGGAAAACAGAGACACAGGGTAAAAGATTCCGAGGAGAGTGGAGACACAGGATAAATGATTATGAGGAGAGCGATGGAGAGAAAGGATAAACGAGCATGAGGAGAGCAGAGACACGGGGTAAAAGAGTCCAAGGAGAGCAGAGAGACAGGATAGAAGAGCGTGAGGTGAGTGGTGGAGACACGGGATAAGAGAGCGCGAGGAGAGCGGAGACACAGGATAAACGAGCGCGCGGAGAGTGTCAGAGACTCAGGGTAAAAGAGCGTGAGGAGAGTGGAGACACAGGATAAAAGAGCAGGAGGAGAGCGGAGTCACAGGATAAAAGAGCTCGAGGAGAATGGTGGAGACACAGGATAAAAGAGTGCGACGAGAGAGACGGAGACACAGGATGAAAGAGCATGATGAGAGCGGTGGAGGCCCACGATAAAACAGCGCAAGGAGAGAAGAGACACAGGATAAAAGAGCGCGAGGAGAGCGGTGGAGAGACAGGATAAAAGAGCGCAAAGAGACCGGCGACACAGGATAAAAGAGCATGAGGAGAGCAGGGAAAAGACAGGATAAAAGAGCGCGAGGAGAGCAGAGAGACAGGATAAAAGAGCATGAAGAGAGCAGCGGAGACACAGGATTAAAGAGCGCGAGGACGGAGACGGAGACACAGGGTAAAAGAGCGCGAGGAGTGTGGTGGAGGCACAGGATAAAAGAGCACAAGGAGCGCGGAAACATAGGATAAAAGGGATGAGGAGAGTGGAGAGACAGGATAAAGGGGCGCGAAGACAGCGGAGACACAGGATAAAAGAGCGCGAGGAGAACAGAGACATGGGATAAAAGAGTGTGAGGAAAGCGGAGACACGGGATAAAAGCGCGCGAAGTGAGAGACAGAGACACAGGATAAAAGAGCGTGAGGAGAGCGCCGGAGACACAGGATAAAAGAGTGCGAGGAGAGAGATGGAGACGCAGAATAAAAGAGCATGAGGAAAGCGGAGACACAGGATAAAGAAGCACGGGGAGAGCGGTGGAGGCACAGGATAAAAGAACGCAAGGAGCACAGAGACACAGGATAAAAGAGCACGAGGTGAGCGGCAGAGACACACGATAAAAGAGCGCAAGGAGTACGGAGACACAGGATAAAGGAGCACGTGGAGAGCGGCAGAGACACAGGATAAAAGAACATGAGAAGAGTGAAGACACACGATAAAAGAGCATGAAGAGAGCAGCAGAGACACAGGATAAAAGAGCACGAGGAGAGCAGCAGAAACACAGGATAAAAGAGCACGAGGAGAGTGGAGACACAGGATAAAAGAGCGTGAGGAGAGCGCCGGAGACACAGGATAAAAGAGTGCGAGGAGAGAGATGGAGACGCAGAATAAAAGAGCATGAGGAAAGCGGAGACACAGGATAAAGAAGCACGGGGAGAGCGGTGGAGGCACAGGATAAAAGAACGCAAGGAGCACAGAGACACAGGATAAAAGCGCGTGAAGTGAGAGACAGAGACACAGGATAAAATAGCGCGAGGAGAGCGCCGGAGACACAGGATAAAAGAACGCAAGGAGCACAGAGACACAGGATAAAAGAGCACGAGGTGAGTGGCAGAGACATACGATAAAAGAGCGCGAGGAGAGCGGAGACACAGGATAAACGAGTGCGCGGAGAGTGTCAGAGACTCAGGGTAAAAGAGCGTGAGGAGAGTGGAGACACAGGATAAAAGAGCAGGAGGAGAGCGGAGTCACAGGATAAAAGAGCTCGAGGTGAATGGTGGAGACACAGGATAAAAGAGTGCGACGAGAGAGACGGAGACACAGGATGAAAGAGCATGATGAGAGCGGTGGAGGCCCACGATAAAACAGCGCAAGGAGAGAAGAGACACAGGATAAAAGAGCGCGAGGAGAGCGGTGGAGAGACAGGATAAAAGAGCGCAAAGAGACCGGCGACACAGGATAAAAGAGCATGAGGAGAGCGGTGGAGAGACAGGATAAAAGAGCGCGATGAGAGCAGAGAGACAGGATAAAAGAGCATGAAGAGAGCAGCGGAGACACAGGATAAAAGAGCGCGAGGAGAGCGGCGGAGACAAGGCATAAAGGAGCGCGAGGAGAGCGGCGACACAGGATAAAAGAGCGTGACTAGAGTGGAGACACAGGATAAAAGAGTTTGAGGAGAGTGGAGACACAGGATTAAAGAGTGCGAGGAGAGAGACGGAGATACAGGACAAAAGAGCATGAGGAGAGTGGAGTCACAGGATAAAAGAGCGTGAGGAGAGTGAAGACACAGGATAAAAGACAGTGAGGAGAATGGTGCAGACTCAGGACAAAAGAGCATGAGGAGAGCGGCGGAGACACAAGATAAAAGAGCGCAATGGAGAGCGGAGTCACAGGACAAAAGAGCCTGAGGAGAGCAGAGACACAGGATAAAAGCGCGTGAAGTGAGAGACAGAGACACAGGATAAAATAGCGCGAGGAGAGCGCCGGAGACACAGGATAAAAGAACGCAAGGAGCACAGAGACACAGGATAAAAGAGCACGAGGTGAGTGGCAGAGACACACGATAAAAGAGCGCGAGGAGAGCGGAGACACCGGATAAAAGAGCGTGAAGAGAGAGACAGAGACACAGGATAAAAGAGCATGAGGTGAGCGGCAGAGACACACGATAAAAGAGCGCACGGAGCACGGAGACACAGGATAAAGGAGTACGTGGAGAGCGGCAGAGACACAGGAGAAAAGAGCATGAGGATAGCGGAGAGACAGGATAAAGGTGTGCGAAGAGGGCGGATACGCAGGATAAAAGAGAGTGAGGAGAGCAGAGACACAGGATAAAAGAACACGAGGAGAGCGAAGACACAGGATAAAAGAGCGTAGGAGAGCAGCAGAGACACAGGATAAAAGAGCATGAGGAGAGAAGCAGAAACACAGGATAAAAGAGCACGAGGAGAGTGGAGACACAGGATAAAAGAGCACGAGCAGAGCGGAGACACAGGATAAAAGAGCGTGAGGAGAGTGGAGAAACAGGATAACAAAGCATGAGGAGGGCAGAGGGGACACAGGATAAGAGAGCGCAAGGAAAGCGGAGACACAGGATAAAAGAGCGCGAGGAGAGTGTAGACACAGGATAAAAGAACGTGAAGAGAACGGAGCAGACACAGGACAAAAGAGCACGAGGAGAGCGGAGACAGAGGATAAATGAGCGCGAGGAGAGAGACGGAGAGACAGGATAAAAGAGCAAGAGGAGAGCACAGACTTAGGTTAAAAGATTCAGGATAAAACAGAGACACAGGCTAAAAGATTCCGAGGAGAGTGGAGACACAGGATAAATGATTATGAGGAGAGCGATGGAGACAAAGGATAAACGAGCATGAGGAGAGCAGAGACACAGGGTAAAAGAGTCCAAGGAGAGCAGAGAGACAGGATAGAAGAGCGTGAGGAGAGTGGTGGAGACACAGGATAAGAGAGCGCGAGGAGAGCGGAGACACAGGATAAACGAGCATGAAGAGAGCAGAGGAGACACAGGATAAAAGAGCACAATGAGAGCAGTGGAGACAAGGCATAAAGGAGCGCGAGGAGAGCGGAGACACAGGAAAAAAGAGCGTGAGGAGAGCAGCAGAGGCAGAGGATAAAAGAGCTTGAGGAAATCGGGGATACAGGATAAAAGAGCGCGAGGAGAGAGACGGAGAGACAGGATAAAAGAGCAAGAGGAGAGCACAGACTTAGGTTAAAAGATTGGGAGGAGAGTGGCGGAGAGACAAGATAAAAGAGCGCGATGAGAGCGGAGTCACAGTATAAAAGAGCACAAGGAGAGCGTAGATACGGGATAAAAGAGCACGAGAGAGTGGAGACATAGGATAAAAGAGCACGAGGAGAGCAGAGACACAGGATAAAGGAGCATGAGGAGAGTGGCAGAGACACACGATAAAAGAGGGTGAGGAGAGCGGAGACACAGGATAAAAGAGTGTGAGGAGAGAGACGGAGACACGGGATAACAGGGCGCCAGGAGAGTGGCGGAGACACAGCGTAAAAGAGCGCGAGGAGAGCGGTGGAGGCACAGGATAAAAGAGCGCAAGGAGCGCGGAAACTCAGGATAAAAGGGATTGAGGAGAGCGGAGAGACAGGATAAAGGCATGCGAAGACCACGGAGACACAGGATAAAAGAGCACGAGGAGAGTGCAGACATAGGATAAAAGAGCGCGAGGAGAGCGGCAGAGAGACAGAGTAAAAGAGCGCGAGGAGAGCGGAGACACAGGATAAAAGAGCATGAGGAGAGTGGAGACACAGGATAAAAGAGCATGAGGAGAGCAGAGAAACAGGATGAAAGAGCATGAGGAGAGCGGAGGGGACACAGGATAAAAGAGAATGAGGAGAGCGGAGAAACAGGATAACAAAGCATGAGGAGATCAGAGGGGACACAGGATAAGAGAGCGCAAGGGGAGCGGAGACACAGGATGAAAGAGCGCGAGGAGAGTGTAGACACAGGATAAAAGAACGTGAAGAGAACGGAGCAGACACAGGACAAAAGAGCACGAGGAGAGTGTCGGAGACACAAGATAAAAGAGCACGAAGAGAGCAGAGACACAGGATAAAGGAGCAGGAGGAGGACAGGGACACAGGGTAAAAGATTCTGAGGAGAGCGGGGACACAGGATAAAAGAACGTGAGGAGAGTGACGGAGACAAAGGATAAATGAGCATGAGGAGAGCAGAGACACAGATTAAAAGAGTCCGAGGTGAGCAGAGACACAGGATAGAAGAGCGTGAGGAGAGTGGTGGTGACACAGGATAAAAGTGCGCGAGGAGAGCGGAGATACAGGATAAACGAGCGTGCGGAGACTGCCAGAGATACAGGGTAAAAGAGCATGAGGAGAGTGGAGACAGAGGATAAAAGAGCAGGAGGAGAGCGGAGTCATAGGATATAAGAGCTCGAGGAGAATGGTGGAGACACAGGATAAAAGAGCGCGAGGAGTGAGACGGAGACACAGGATAAAAGAACGTGAGGAGAGCGGTGGAGGCACACGATAAAACAGCACAAGGAGAGAAGAGACACAGGATAAAAGAGCGTGAGGAGAGCGGTGGAGAGACTGGATAAAAGAACGTGAGGAGAGCAGAGACACAAGATAAAAGAGCATGACGAAAGCAGTGGAGACACAGGATAAAAGAGCACGAGGAGAGCAGTGGAGACAAGGCATAAAGGAGCACGAGAAGAGCGGAGACACAGGATAAAAGAGCGTGAGGAGAGTTGAGACACAGGATAAAAGAGCTCGAGGAGAGCGGAGACACAGGATTAAAGAGTGCGAGGAGAGAGACGGAGATACAGGAGAAAAGAGCATGAGGAGAGTGGAGTCACAAGATAAAAGAGCGCGAGGAGAGTGAAGACACAGGATAAAAGAGCAGGAGGAGAGTGGAGTCACAGGACAAAAGAGCTCGAGGAGAGCGGTGCAGACACCAGATAAAAGAGTGCAAGGATAGTGGAGACACAGGATAAAAGAGCGTGAGGAGAGCCGAGACACAGGATAAAAGAGCGTGAGGAGAGCCGAGACACAGGATAAAAGAGCATGAGAAGAGAGGAGTCACAGGATAAAAGAGCTTGAGGAGAGCGGTGGAGACACAGGATAAAAGAGCGTGAGGAGAACAGAGACACGGGATAAAAGAGCTTGAGGAGTGCGGAGACACGGGATAAAAGCGCGCGAAGAGAGAGACAGAGACACAGGATAAAAGAGCACGAGGAGAGCAGAGACATAGGGTAAAAGAATCCGAGGAGAACGGAGACACAGGATAAAAGAGCTTGAGGAGAGTGGAGACACAGGATTAAAGAGTGCGAGGAGAGAGACAGAAATACAGGACAAAAAAGCATGAGGAGAGTGGAGTCACAGGATAAAAGAGCGCGAGGAGAGTGAAGACACAGGATAAAAGAATGTGAGGAGAACGGTGCAGACTCAGGACAAAAGAGCACGAGAAGACCAGCGGAGACACAGGATAAAAGAGCACAAGGAGAGCAAAGACACAGGGTAAGAGAGTCCGAGGAGAGCGGAGACACAGGATAAAAGAGCGCGAGGAGAGCAGTGGAGACAAGGCATAAAGGAACGCGAGGAGAGCGGAGACACAGGATAAAAGTGCGTGAAGAGAGCAGAGAAACAGGATAAAAGAGCGCGAGGAGAGCAGAGACACAGGATTAAAGAGTGCGAGGATTGAGATGGAGATACAGCACAAAAGAGCATGAGGAGAGTGGAGTCACAGGATAAAAGAGCGCGAGGTGAGTGAAGACACAGGATAAAAGAGCAGGAGCAGAGCGGAGTCACAGGACAAAAGAGCTGGAGGAGAGCAGTGCAGACACGGATAAAAGAGTGCGAGGAGAGTGGAGGCACAGGATAAAAGAGCGTGAGGAGAGCGGAGACACAGGATAAAAGAGCGTGAGTACAGCCTGGACACAAGATAAAAGAGTGTGAGGAGAGCGGAGACACAGGATAAAAGAGCACGAGAAGAGCGGAGACACAGGATAAAAAAGCAGGAGGAGAGCGGAGTCACAGGATAAAAGAGCTCGAGCAGAATGGTGGAGACACAGGATAAAAGAGCGCGACAAGGGAGACGGAGACACAGGATGAAAGAGCATGATGAGAGAGGTGGAGGCGCACGATAAAACAGCGCAAGGAGAGAAGTGACATAGGATAAAAGAGCGCGAGGAGAGCAGTGGAGAGACAGGTTAAAAGAGCGCGAGGAGAACAGAGACACGGGATAAAAGAGTGTGAGGAGAGCGGAGACATGGGATAAAAGTGCGTGAAGTGAGAGACAGAGACACAGGATAAAAGAGCACGAGGAGAGCGCCGGAGACACAGGATAAAAGAGTGCGAGGAGAGAGATGGAGACGCAGAATAAAAGAGCATGAGGAAAGCGGAGACACAGGATAAAGAAGCACGGGGAGAGCGGTGGAGGCACAGGATAAAAGAACGCAAGGAGCACAGAGACACAGGATAAAAGAGCACGAGGTGAGCGGCAGAGACACAAGATAAAAGAGCGTGAGGAGAGCAGAGACGCAGGATAAACGAGCGCGAGGAGAGCTGAGACACAGGGTAAAAGAGTCCGATGAGAGCGGAGGCACAGGATAAAATAGCGTGAGAAGAGCGGCGGAGAAACAGGATAAAAGAGCATGAGGAGAGTGGTGGAGACACAGGATAAAAGAGCGCGAGGAGAGTGGAGACACAGGATAAGCGAGCGCGTGGAGAGTGGAAGAGTCACAGGGTAAAAGAGTGCGAGGAGATTGGAGACACAGGATAAAAGAGCAGGAGGAGAGTGGAGTCACAGCACAAAAGAGCTTGAGGAGAGCGGTGGAGACACAGGATAAAAGAGTGCGAGGAGAGTGGAGACACAGGATAAAAGAGCGTGAGGAGAGTGATGGAGACAAAGGATAAACGAGCATGAGGAGAGCAGAGACACAGGGTAAAAGAGTCCAAGGAGAGCAGAGAGACAGGATAGAAGAGCATGAGGAGAGTGGTGGAGACACAGGATAAGAGAGCGCGAGGAGAGCGGAGACACAGGATAAACGAGCGCGCCGAGAGTGTCAGAGACTCAGGGTAAAAGAGCGTGAGGAGAGTGGAGTCACAGGATAAAAGAGCAGGAGGAGAGCGGAGTCACAGGATAAAAGAGCTCGAGGAGAATGGTGGAGACACAGGATAAAAGAGCGCGACGAGAGAGACGGAGACACAGGGTGAAAGAGCATGAGGAGAGTGGTGGAGGCACACGATAAAACAGCGCAAGGAGAGAAGAGACACAGTATAAAAGAGCGCGAAGAGAGCGGTGGAGAGACAGGATAAAAGAGCGCAAGGAGACCGGCGACACAGGATAAAAGAACATGAGGAGAGCGGTGGAGAGACAGGATAAAAGAGCGCGAGGAGAGCAGAGAGACAGGATAAAAGAGCATGAGGAGAGTGGAGGGGACACAGGATAAAAGAGAATGAGGAGAGAGGAGACACAGGATAAAAGAGCACGAGGAGAGTGGAGAAACAGGATAACAAAGCATGAGGAGAGCAGAGGGGACACAGGATAAGAGAGCACAAGGAGAGCGGAGACACAGGATAAAAGAGCGTGAGGAGAGTGTAGACACAGGATAAAAGAACGTGAAGAGAACGGAGCAGACACAGGACAAAAGAGCATGAGGAGAGTGTCGGAGACACAAGATAAAAGAGCACGAAGAGAGCAGAGACACAGGATAAAGGAGCAGGAGGAGAACAGAGACACAGGGTAAAAGATTCTAAGGAGAGCGGGGACACAGGATAAAAGATCGTGAGGAGAGTGACGGAGACAAAGGATAAATGAGCATGAGGAGAGCAGAGACACAGATTAAAAGAGTCCGAGGTGAGCAGAGACACAGGATAGAAGAGCGTGAGGAGAGTGGTGGTGACACAGGATAAAAGTGCGCGAGGAGAGCGGAGATACAGGATAAATGAGCGTGCGGAGAGTGCCAGAGATACAGGGTAAAAGAGCATGAGGAGAGTGGAGACAGAGGATAAAAGAGCAGGAGGAGAGCGGAGTCACAGGATATAAGAGCTCGAGGAGAATGGTGGAGACACAGGATAAAAGAGCGCTAGGAGTGAGATGGAGACACAGGATAAAAGAACCTGAGGAGAGCGGTGGAGGCACACGATAAAACAGCACAAGGAGAGAAGAGACACAGGATAAAAGAGCGTGAGGAGAGCGGTGGAGAGACTGGATAAAAGAACGTGAGGAGAGCAGAGACACAAGATAAAAGAGCATGACGAAAGCAGCGGAGACACAGGATAAAAGAGCGCGAGGAGAGCAGTGGAGACAAGGCATAAAGGAGCACGAGAAGAGCGGAGACACAGGATAAAAGAGCGTGAGGAGAGTTGAGACACAGGATAAAAGAGCTCGAGGAGAGCGGAGACACAGGATTAAAGAGTGCGAGGAGAGAGACGGAGATACAGGAGAAAAGAGCATGAGGAGAGTGGAGTCACAAGATAAAAGAGCGCGAGGAGAGTGAAGACACAGGATAAAAGAGCAGGAGGAGAGTGGAGTCACAGGACAAAAGAGCTCGAGGAGAGCGGTGCAGACACCAGATAAAAGAGTGCAAGGATAGTGGAGACACAGGATAAAAGAGCGTGAGGAGAGCCGAGACACAGGATAAAAGAGCGTGAGGAGAGCCGAGACACAGGATAAAAGAGCGTGAGGAGAGCCGTGACACAGGATAAAAGAGCATGAGAAGAGAGGAGTCACAGGATAAAAGAGCTTGAGGAGAGCGGTGGAGACACAGGATAAAAGAGCGTGAGGAGAACAGAGACACGGGATAAAAGAGCTTGAGGAGAGCGGAGACACGGGTTAAAAGCGCGCGAAGCGAGAGACAGAGACACAGGATAAAAGAGCGCAGGAGAGCAGAGAGACAGGATAAAAGAGCGTGAGGAGAGTGATGGAGACAAAGGATAAACGAGCATGAGGAGAGCAGAGACACAGGGTAAAAGAGTCCAAGGAGAGCAGAGAGACAGGATAGAAGAGCATGAGGAGAGTGGTGGAGACACAGGATAAGAGAGCGCGAGGAGAGCGGAGACACAGGATAAACGAGCGCGCCGAGAGTGTCAGAGACTCAGGGTAAAAGAGCGTGAGGAGAGTGGAGTCACAGGATAAAAGAGCAGGAGGAGAGCAGAGTCACAGGATAAAAGAGCTCGAGGAGAATGGTGGAGACACAGGATAAAAGAGCGCGACGAGAGAGACGGAGACACAGGGTGAAAGAGCATGAGGAGAGTGGTGGAGGCACACGATAAAACAGCGCAAGGAGAGAAGAGACACAGTATAAAAGAGCGCGAAGAGAGCGGTGGAGAGACAGGATAAAAGAGCGCAAGGAGACGGGCGACACAGGATAAAAGAGCATGAGGAGAGCGGTGGAGAGACAGGATAAAAGAGCGCGAGGAGAGCAGAGAGACAGGATAAAAGAGCATGAGGAGAGTGGAGGGGACACAGGATAAAAGAGAATGAGGAGAGAGGAGACACAGGATAAAAGAGCACGAGGAGAGTGGAGAAACAGGATAACAAAGCATGAGGAGAGCAGAGGGGACACAGGATAAGAGAGCGCAAGGAGAGCGGAGACACAGGATAAAAGAGCGTGAGGAGAGTGTAGACACAGGATAAAAGAACGTGAAGAGAACGGAGCAGACACAGGACAAAAGAGCACGAGGAGAGTGTCGGAGACACAAGATAAAAGAGCACGAAGAGAGCAGAGACACAGGATAAAGGAGCAGGAGGAGAACAGAGACACAGGGTAAAAGATTCTAAGGAGAGCGGGGACACAGGATAAAAGATCGTGAGGAGAGTGACGGAGACAAAGGATAAATGAGCATGAGGAGAGCAGAGACACAGATTAAAAGAGTCCGAGGTGAGCAGAGACACAGGATAGAAGAGCGTGAGGAGAGTGGTGGTGACACAGGATAAAAGTGCGCGAGGAGAGCGGAGATACAGGATAAATGAGCGTGCGGAGAGTGCCAGAGATACAGGGTAAAAGAGCATGAGGAGAGTGGAGACAGAGGATAAAAGAGCAGGAGGAGAGCGGAGTCACAGGATATAAGAGCTCGAGGAGAATGGTGGAGACACAGGATAAAAGAGCGCGAGGAGTGAGACGGAGACACAGGATAAAAGAACCTGAGGAGAGCGGTGGAGGCACACGATAAAACAGCACAAGGAGAGAAGAGACACAGGATAAAAGAGCGTGAGGAGAGCGGTGGAGAGACTGGATAAAAGAATGTGAGGAGAGCAGAGACACAAGATAAAAGAGCATGACGAAAGCAGCGGAGACACAGGATAAAAGAGCGCGAGGAGAGCAGTGGAGACAAGGCATAAAGGAGCACGAGAAGAGCGGAGACACAGGATAAAAGAGCTCGAGGAGAGCGGAGACACAGGATTAAAGAGTGCGAGGAGAGAGACGGAGATACAGGAGAAAAGAGCATGAGGAGAGTGGAGTCACAAGATAAAAGAGCGCGAGGAGAGTGAAGACACAGGATAAAAGAGCAGGAGGAGAGTGGAGTCACAGGACAAAAGAGCTCGAGGAGAGCGGTGCAGACACCAGATAAAAGAGTGCAAGGAGAGTGGAGACACAGGATAAAAGAGCGTGAGGAGAGCCGAGACACAGGATAAAAGAGCGTGAGGAGAGCCGAGACACAGGATAAAAGAGCGTGAGGAGAGCCGTGACACAGGATAAAAGAGCATGAGAAGAGAGGAGTCACAGGATAAAAGAGCTTGAGGAGAGCGGTGGAGACACAGGATAAAAGAGCGTGAGGAGAACAGAGACACGGGATAAAAGAGCTTGAGGAGAGCGGAGACACGGGATAAAAGCGCGCGAAGAGAGAGACAGAGACACAGGATAAAAGAGCGCAGGAGAGCAGAGAGACAGGATAAAAGAGCGTGAGGAGAGTGATGGAGACAAAGGATAAACGAGCATGAGGAGAGCAGAGACACAGGGTAAAAGAGTCCAAGGAGAGCAGAGAGACAGGATAGAAGAGCATGAGGAGAGTGGTGGAGACACAGGATAAACGAGCGTGCCGAGAGTGTCAGAGACTCAGGGTAAAAGAGCGTGAGGAGAGTGGAGTCACAGGATAAAAGAGCAGGAGGAGAGCAGAGTCACAGGATAAAAGAGCTCGAGGAGAATGGTGGAGACACAGGATAAAAGAGCGCGACGAGAGAGACGGAGACACAGGATGAAAGAGCATGAGGAGAGTGGTGGAGGCACACGATAAAACAGCGCAAGGAGAGAAGAGACACAGTATAAAAGAGCGCGAAGAGAGCGGTGGAGAGACAGGATAAAAGAGCACAAGGAGACCGGCGACACAGGATAAAAGAGCATGAGGAGAGCGGTGGAGAGACAGGATAAAAGAGCGCGAGGAGAGCAGAGAGACAGGATAAAAGAGCATGAGGAGAGTGGAGGGGACACAGGATAAAAGAGAATGAGGAGAGAGGAGACACAGGATAAAAGAGCACGAGGAGAGTGGAGAAACAGGATAACAAAGCATGAGGAGAGCAGAGGGGACACAGGATAAGAGAGCGCAAGGAGAGCGGAGACACAGGATAAAAGAGCGTGAGGAGAGTGTAGACACAGGATAAAAGAACGTGAAGAGAACGGAGCAGACACAGGACAAAAGAGCACGAGGAGAGTGTCGGAGACACAAGATAAAAGAGCACGAAGAGAGCAGAGACATAGGATAAAGGAGCAGGAGGAGAACAGAGACACAGGGTAAAAGATTCTAAGGAGAGCGGGGACACAGGATAAAAGATCGTGAGGAGAGTGACGGAGACAAAGGATAAATGAGCATGAGGAGAGCAGAGACACAGATTAAAAGAGTCCGAGGTGAGCAGAGACACAGGATAGAAGAGCGTGAGGAGAGTGGTGGTGACACAGGATAAAAGTGCGCGAGGAGAGCGGAGATACAGGATAAATGAGCGTGCGGAGAGTGCCAGAGATACAGGGTAAAAGAGCATGAGGAGAGTGGAGACAGAGGATAAAAGAGCAGGAGGAGAGCGGAGTCACAGGATATAAGAGCTCGAGGAGAATGGTGGAGACACAGGATAAAAGAGCGCGAGGAGTGAGACGGAGACACAGGATAAAAGAACGTGAGGAGAGCGGTGGAGGCACACGATAAAACAGCACAAGGAGAGAAGAGACACAGGATAAAAGAGCGTGAGGAGAGCGGTGGAGAGACTGGATAAAAGAACGTGAGGAGAGCAGAGACACAAGATAAAAGAGCATGACGAAAGCAGTGGAGACACAGGATAAAAGAGCGCGAGGAGAGCAGTGGAGACAAGGCATAAAGGAGCACGAGAAGAGCGGAGACACAGGATAAAAGAGCGTGAGGAGAGTTGAGACACAGGATAAAAGAGCTCGAGGAGAGCGGAGACACAGGATTAAAGAGTGCGAGGAGAGAGACGGAGATACAGGAGAAAAGAGCATGAGGCGAGTGGAGTCACAAGATAAAAGAGCGCGAGGAGAGTGAAGACACAGGATAAAAGAGCAGGAGGAGAGTGGAGTCACAGGACAAAAGAGCTCAAGGAGAGCGGTGCAGACACCAGATAAAAGAGTGCAAGGAGAGTGGAGACACAGGATAAAAGAGCGTGAGGAGAGCCGAGACACAGGATAAAAGAGCGTGAGGAGAGCCGAGACACAGGATAAAAGAGCGTGAGGAGAGCCGTGACACAGGATAAAAGAGCATGAGAAGAGAGGAGTCACAGGATAAAAGAGCTTGAGGAGAGCGGTGGAGACACAGGATAAAAGAGCGTGAGGAGAACAGAGACACGGGATAAAAGAGCTTGAGGAGAGCGGAGATACAGGATAAACGAGCGCACGGAGAGTGCCAGAGATACAGGGTAAAAGAGCATGAGGAGAGTGGAGACAGAGGATAAAAGAGCAGGAGGAGAGCGGAGTCACAGGATAAAAGTGCTCGAGGAGAATGGTGGAGACACAGGATAAAAGAGCGCGAGCAGTGAGACGGAGACACAGGATAAAAGAACGTGAGGAGAGCGGTGGAGGCACACGATAAAACAGCGCAAGGAGAGACGAGACACAGGATAAAAGAGCGTGAGGAGAGCAGTGGAGAGAAAGGATAAAAGAGCACAAGGAGACCGGAGACACAGGATAAAAGAGCGTGAGGAGAGCGGTGGAGAGACTGGATAAAAGAGCATGACGAAAGCAGCGGAGACACAGGATAAAAGAGCGCGAGGAGAGCTGTGGAGACAAGGCATAAAGGAGCGCGAGGAGAGTGGAGACACAGGATAAAAGAGCGTGAGGAGAGTTGAGACACAGGATAAAAGAGCTCGAGGAGAGCGGAGACACAGGATTAAAGAGTGCGAGGAGAGAGACGGAGATACAGGAGAAAAGAGCATGAGGAGAGTGGAGTCACAAGATAAAAGAGCGCGAGGAGAGTGAAGACACAGGATAAAAGAGCAGGAGGAGAGTGGAGTCACAGGACAAAAGAGCTCGAGGAGAGCGGTGCAGACACCAGATAAAAGAGTGCAAGGAGAGTGGAGACACAGGATAAAAGAGAGTGAGGAGAGCCGAGACACAGGATAAAAGAGCGTGAGGAGAGCCGAGACACAGGATAAAAGAGCGTGAGGAGAGCCGTGACACAGGATAAAAGAGCATGAGAAGAGAGGAGTCACAGGATAAAAGAGCTTGAGGAGAGCGGTGGAGACACAGGATAAAAGAGCGTGAGGAGAACAGAGACACGGGATAAAAGAGCTTGAGGAGAGCGGAGACACGGGATAAAAGCGCGCGAAGAGAGAGACAGAGACACAGGATAAAAGAGCGCAGGAGAGCAGAGAGACAGGATAAAAGAGCGTGAGGAGAGTGATGGAGACAAAGGATAAACGAGCATGAGGAGAGCAGAGACACAGGGTAAAAGAGTCCAAGGAGAGCAGAGAGACAGGATAGAAGAGCATGAGGAGAGTGGTGGAGACACAGGATAAGAGAGCGCGAGGAGAGCGGAGACACAGGATAAACGAGCGCGCCGAGAGTGTCAGAGACTCAGGGTAAAAGAGCGTGAGGAGAGTGGAGTCACAGGATAAAAGAGCAGGAGGAGAGCAGAGTCACAGGATAAAAGAGCTCGAGGAGAATGGTGGAGACACAGGATAAAAGAGCGCGACGAGAGAGATGGAGACACAGGATGAAAGAGCATGAGGAGAGTGGTGGAGGCACACGATAAAACAGCGCAAGGAGAGAAGAGACACAGTATAAAAGAGCGCGAAGAGAGCGGTGGAGAGACAGGATAAAAGAGCGCAAGGAGACCGGCGACACAGGATAAAAGAGCATGAGGAGAGCGGTGGAGAGACAGGATAAAAGAGCGCGAGGAGAGCAGAGAGACAGGATAAAAGAGCATGAGGAGAGTGGAGGGGACACAGGATAAAAGAGAATGAGGAGAGAGGAGACACAGGATAAAAGAGCACGAGGAGAGTGGAGAAACAGGATAACAAAGCATGAGGAGAGCAGAGGGGACACAGGATAAGAGAGCGCAAGGAGAGCGGAGACACAGGATAAAAGAGCGTGAGGAGAGTGTAGACACAGGATAAAAGAACGTGAAGAGAACGGAGCAGACACAGGACAAAAGAGCACGAGGAGAGTGTCGGAGACACAAGATAAAAGAGCACGAAGAGAGCAGAGACACAGGATAAAGGAGCAGGAGGAGAACAGAGACACAGGGTAAAAGATTCTAAGGAGAGCGGGGACACAGGATAAAAGATCGTGAGGAGAGTGACGGAGACAAAGGATAAATGAGCATGAGGAGAGCAGAGACACAGATTAAAAGAGTCCGAGGTGAGCAGAGACACAGGATAGAAGAGCGTGAGGAGAGTGGTGGTGACACAGGATAAAAGTGCGCGAGGAGAGCGGAGATACAGGATAAATGAGCGTGCGGAGAGTGCCAGAGATACAGGGTAAAAGAGCATGAGGAGAGTGGAGACAGAGGATAAAAGAGCAGGAGGAGAGCGGAGTCACAGGATATAAGAGCTCGAGGAGAATGGTGGAGACACAGGATAAAAGAGCGCGAGGAGTGAGACGGAGACACAGGATAAAAGAACCTGAGGAGAGCGGTGGAGGCACACGATAAAACAGCACAAGGAGAGAAGAGACACAGGATAAAAGAGCGTGAGGAGAGCAGTGGAGAGACTGGATAAAAGAACGTGAGGAGAGCAGAGACACAAGATAAAAGAGCATGACGAAAGCAGCGGAGACACAGGATAAAAGAGCGCGAGGAGAGCAGTGGAGACAAGGCATAAAGGAGCACGAGAAGAGCGGAGACACAGGATAAAAGAGCTCGAGGAGAGCGGAGACACAGGATTAAAGAGTGCGAGGAGAGAGACGGAGATACAGGAGAAAAGAGCATGAGGAGAGTGGAGTCACAAGATAAAAGAGCGCGAGGAGAGTGAAGACACAGGATAAAAGAGCGCAGGAGAGCAGAGAGACAGGATAAAAGAGCGTGAGGAGAGTGATGGAGACAAAGGATAAACGAGCATGAGGAGAGCAGAGACACAGGGTAAAAGAGTCCAAGGAGAGCAGAGAGACAGGATAGAAGAGCATGAGGAGAGTGGTGGAGACACAGGATAAACGAGCGCGCCGAGAGTGTCAGAGACTCAGGGTAAAAGAGCGTGAGGAGAGTGGAGTCACAGGATAAAAGAGCAGGAGGAGAGCAGAGTCACAGGATAAAAGAGCTCGAGGAGAATGGTGGAGACACAGGATAAAAGAGCGCGACGAGAGAGATGGAGACACAGGATGAAAGAGCATGAGGAGAGTGGTGGAGGCACACGATAAAACAGCGCAAGGAGAGAAGAGACACAGTATAAAAGAGCGCGAAGAGAGCGGTGGAGAGACAGGATAAAAGAGCACAAGGAGACCGGCGACACAGGATAAAAGAGCATGAGGAGAGCGGTGGAGAGACAGGATAAAAGAGCGCGAGGAGAGCAGAGAGACAGGATAAAAGAGCATGAGGAGAGTGGAGGGGACACAGGATAAAAGAGAATGAGGAGAGAGGAGACACAGGATAAAAGAGCACGAGGAGAGTGGAGAAACAGGATAACAAAGCATGAGGAGAGCAGAGGGGACACAGGATAAGAGAGCGCAAGGAGAGCGGAGACACAGGATAAAAGAGCGTGAGGAGAGTGTAGACACAGGATAAAAGAACGTGAAGAGAACGGAGCAGACACAGGACAAAAGAGCACGAGGAGAGTGTCAGAGACACAAGATAAAAGAGCACGAAGAGAGCAGAGACATAGGATAAAGGAGCAGGAGGAGAACAGAGACACAGGGTAAAAGATTCTAAGGAGAGCGGGGACACAGGATAAAAGATCGTGAGGAGAGTGACGGAGACAAAGGATAAATGAGCATGAGGAGAGCAGAGACACAGATTAAAAGAGTCCGAGGTGAGCAGAGACACAGGATAGAAGAGCGTGAGGAGAGTGGTGGTGACACAGGATAAAAGTGCGCGAGGAGAGCGGAGATACAGGATAAATGAGCGTGCGGAGAGTGCCAGAGATACAGGGTAAAAGAGCATGAGGAGAGTGGAGACAGAGGATAAAAGAGCAGGAGGAGAGCGGAGTCACAGGATATAAGAGCTCGAGGAGAATGGTGGAGACACAGGATAAAAGAGCGCGAGGAGTGAGACGGAGACACAGGATAAAAGAACCTGAGGAGAGCGGTGGAGGCACACGATAAAACAGCACAAGGAGAGAAGAGACACAGGATAAGAGAGCGTGAGGAGAGCGGTGGAGAGACTGGATAAAAGAACGTGAGGAGAGCAGAGACACAAGATAAAAGAGCATGACGAAAGCAGTGGAGACACAGGATAAAAGAGCGCGAGGAGAGCAGTGGAGACAAGGCATAAAGGAGCATGAGAAGAGCGGAGACACAGGATAAAAGAGCGTGAGGAGAGTTGAGACACAGGATAAAAGAGCTCGAGGAGAGCGGAGACACAGGATTAAAGAGTGTGAGGAGAGAGACGGAGATACAGGAGAAAAGAGCATGAGGCGAGTGGAGTCACAAGATAAAAGAGCGCGAGGAGAGTGAAGACACAGGATAAAAGAGCAGGAGGAGAGTGGAGTCACAGGACAAAAGAGCTCAAGGAGAGCGGTGCAGACACCAGATAAAAGAGTGCAAGGAGAGTGGAGACACAGGATAAAAGAGCGTGAGGAGAGCCGAGACACAGGATAAAAGAGCGTGAGGAGAGCCGAGACACAGGATAAAAGAGCGTGAGGAGAGCCGTGACACAGGATAAAAGAGCATGAGAAGAGAGGAGTCACAGGATAAAAGAGCTTGAGGAGAGCGGTGGAGACACAGGATAAAAGAGCGTGAGGAGAACAGAGACACGGGATAAAAGAGCTTGAGGAGAGCGGAGACACGGGATAAAAGCGCGCAAAGAGAGAGACAGAGACACAGGATAAAAGAGCGCAGGAGAGCAGAGAGACAGGATAAAAGAGCATGAGGAGAGTGGAGGGGACACAGGATAAAAGAGAATGAGGAGAGCGGAGACACAGGATAAAAGAGCACGAGGAGAGTGGAGAAACAGGATAACTAAGCATGAGGAGAGCAGAGGGGACACAGGATAAGAGAGCGCAAGGAGAGCGGAGACACAGGATAAAAGAGCGTGAGGAGAGTGTAGACACAGGATAAAAGAACGTGACGAGAACGGAGCAGACACAGGACAAAAGAGCACGAGGAGAGTGTCGGAGACACAAGATAAAAGAGCACGATAAGAGCAGAGACACAGGATAAAGGAGCAGGAGGAGAACAGAGACACAGGGTAAAAGATTCTAAGGAGAGCGGGGACACAGGATAAAAGAACGTTAGGAGAGTGACGGAGACAAAGGATTAATGAGCATGAGGAGAGCAGAGACACAGATTAAAAGAGTCCGAGGTGAGCAGAGAGACAGGATAGAAGAGCTTGAGGAGAGTGGTGGTGACACAGGATAAAAGTGGACGAGGAGAGCGGAGATACAGGATAAACGAGCGCACGGAGAGTGCCAGAGATACAGGGTAAAAGAGCATGAGGAGAGTGGAGACAGAGGATAAAAGAGCAGGAGGAGAGCGGAGTCACAGGATAAAAGTGCTCGAGGAGAATGGTGGAGACACAGGATAAAAGAGCGCGAGCAGTGAGACGGAGACACAGGATAAAAGAACGTGAGGAGAGCGGTGGAGGCACACGATAAAACAGCGCAAGGAGAGAAGAGACACAGGATAAAAGAGCGTGAGGAGAGCAGTGGAGAGAAAGGATAAAAGAGCACAAGGAGACCGGAGACACAGGATAAAAGAGCGTGAGGAGAGCGGTGGAGAGACTGGATAAAAGAGCATGACGAAAGCAGCGGAGACACAGGATAAAAGAGCGCGAGGAGAGCTGTGGAGACAAGGCATAAAGGAGCGCGAGGAGAGTGGAGACACAGGATAAAAGAGCGTGAGGAGAGTTGAGACACAGGATAAAAGAGCTCGAGGAGAGCGGAGACACAGGATTAAAGAGTGCGAGGAGAGAGACGGAGATACAGGAGAAAAGAGCATGAGGAGAGTGGAGTCACAAGATAAAAGAGCGCGAGGAGAGTGAAGACACAGGATAAAAGAGCAGGAGGAGAGTGGAGTCACAGGACAAAAGAGCTCGAGGAGAGCGGTGCAGACACCAGATAAAAGAGTGCAAGGAGAGTGGAGACACAGGATAAAAGAGCGTGAGGAGAGCCGAGACACAGGATAAAAGAGCGTGAGGAGAGCCGAGACACAGGATAAAAGAGCGTGAGGAGAGCCGTGACACAGGATAAAAGAGCATGAGAAGAGAGGAGTCACAGGATAAAAGAGCTTGAGGAGAGCGGTGGAGACACAGGATAAAAGAGCGTGAGGAGAACAGAGACACGGGATAAAAGAGCTTGAGGAGAGCGGAGACACGGGATAAAAGCGCGCGAAGAGAGAGACAGAGACACAGGATAAAAGAGCGCAGGAGAGCAGAGAGACAGGATAAAAGAGCGTGAGGAGAGTGATGGAGACAAAGGATAAACGAGCATGAGGAGAGCAGAGACACAGGGTAAAAGAGTCCAAGGAGAGCAGAGAGACAGGATAGAAGAGCATGAGGAGAGTGGTGGAGACACAGGATAAGAGAGCGCGAGGAGAGCGGAGACACAGGATAAACGAGCGCGCCGAGAGTGTCAGAGACTCAGGGTAAAAGAGCGTGAGGAGAGTGGAGTCACAGGATAAAAGAGCAGGAGGAGAGCAGAGTCACAGGATAAAAGAGCTCGAGGAGAATGGTGGAGACACAGGATAAAAGAGCGCGAGGAGAGCTGTGGAGACAAGGCATAAAGGAGCGCGAGGAGAGTGGAGACACAGGATAAAAGAGCGTGAGGAGAGTTGAGACACAGGATAAAAGAGCTTGAGGAGAGCGGAGACACAGGATTAAAGAGTGCAAGGAGAGAGACGGAGATACAGGAGAAAAGAGCATGAGGAGAGTGGAGTCACAGGATAAAAGAGCGCGAGGAGAGTGAAGACACAGGATAAAAGAGCAGGAGGAGAGTGGAGTCACAGGACAAAAGAGCTTGAGGAGAGCGGTGCAGACACCAGATAAAAGAGTGCAAGGAGAGTGGAGACATAGGATAAAAGAGCGTGAGGAGAGCCGAGACACAGGATAAAAGAGCGTGAGGAGAGCGGTGGAGACACAGGATAAAAGAGCATGAGGAGAGCGGAGACACGGGATAAAAGCACGCGAAGAGAGAGACAGAGACACAGGATAAAAGAGCGCAGGAGAGCAGAGAGACAGGATAAAAGAGCGTGAGGAGAGTGATGGAGACAAAGGATAAACGAGCATGAGGAGAGCAGAGACACAGGGTAAAAGAGTCCAAGGAGAGCAGAGAGACAGGATAGAAGAGCATGAGGAGAGTGGTGGAGACACAGGATAAACGAGCGCGCCGAGAGTGTCAGAGACTCAGGGTAAAAGAGCGTGAGGAGAGTGGAGTCACAGGATAAAAGAGCAGGAGGAGAGCAGAGTCACAGGATAAAAGAGCTCGAGGAGAATGGTGGAGACACAGGATAAAAGAGCGCGACGAGAGAGATGGAGACACAGGATGAAAGAGCATGAGGAGAGTGGTGGAGGCACACGATAAAACAGCGCAAGGAGAGAAGAGACACAGTATAAAAGAGCGCGAAGAGAGCGGTGGAGAGACAGGATAAAAGAGCACAAGGAGACCGGCGACACAGGATAAAAGAGCATGAGGAGAGCGGTGGAGAGACAGGATAAAAGAGCGCGAGGAGAGCAGAGAGACAGGATAAAAGAGCATGAGGAGAGTGGAGGGGACACAGGATAAAAGAGAATGAGGAGAGAGGAGACACAGGATAAAAGAGCACGAGGAGAGTGGAGAAACAGGATAACAAAGCATGAGGAGAGCAGAGGGGACACAGGATAAGAGAGCGCAAGGAGAGCGGAGACACAGGATAAAAGAGCGTGAGGAGAGTGTAGACACAGGATAAAAGAACGTGAAGAGAACGGAGCAGACACAGGACAAAAGAGCACGAGGAGAGTGTCAGAGACACAAGATAAAAGAGCACGAAGAGAGCAGAGACATAGGATAAAGGAGCAGGAGGAGAACAGAGACACAGGGTAAAAGATTCTAAGGAGAGCGGGGACACAGGATAAAAGATCGTGAGGAGAGTGACGGAGACAAAGGATAAATGAGCATGAGGAGAGCAGAGACACAGATTAAAAGAGTCCGAGGTGAGCAGAGACACAGGATAGAAGAGCGTGAGGAGAGTGGTGGTGACACAGGATAAAAGTGCGCGAGGAGAGCGGAGATACAGGATAAATGAGCGTGCGGAGAGTGCCAGAGATACAGGGTAAAAGAGCATGAGGAGAGTGGAGACAGAGGATAAAAGAGCAGGAGGAGAGCGGAGTCACAGGATATAAGAGCTCGAGGAGAATGGTGGAGACACAGGATAAAAGAGCGCGAGGAGTGAGACGGAGACACAGGATAAAAGAACCTGAGGAGAGCGGTGGAGGCACACGATAAAACAGCACAAGGAGAGAAGAGACACAGGATAAGAGAGCGTGAGGAGAGCGGTGGAGAGACTGGATAAAAGAACGTGAGGAGAGCAGAGACACAAGATAAAAGAGCATGACGAAAGCAGTGGAGACACAGGATAAAAGAGCGCGAGGAGAGCAGTGGAGACAAGGCATAAAGGAGCATGAGAAGAGCGGAGACACAGGATAAAAGAGCGTGAGGAGAGTTGAGACACAGGATAAAAGAGCTCGAGGAGAGC
The DNA here is from genome assembly GCF_017639515.1 of Carcharodon carcharias. NCBI lineage: Eukaryota > Metazoa > Chordata > Chondrichthyes > Lamniformes > Lamnidae > Carcharodon > Carcharodon carcharias. Next base: position 25,890,130 of record NC_054481.1, on the reverse strand, counting down.
GGAGACACAGGATTAAAGAGTGTGAGGAGAGAGACGGAGATACAGGAGAAAAGAGCATGAGGCGAGTGGAGTCACAAGATAAAAGAGCGCGAGGAGAGTGAAGACACAGGATAAAAGAGCAGGAGGAGAGTGGAGTCACAGGACAAAAGAGCTCAAGGAGAGCGGTGCAGACACCAGATAAAAGAGTGCAAGGAGAGTGGAGACACAGGATAAAAGAGCGTGAGGAGAGCCGAGACACAGGATAAAAGAGCGTGAGGAGAGCCGAGACACAGGATAAAAGAGCGTGAGGAGAGCCGTGACACAGGATAAAAGAGCATGAGAAGAGAGGAGTCACAGGATAAAAGAGCTTGAGGAGAGCGGTGGAGACACAGGATAAAAGAGCGTGAGGAGAACAGAGACACGGGATAAAAGAGCTTGAGGAGAGCGGAGACACGGGATAAAAGCGCGCAAAGAGAGAGACAGAGACACAGGATAAAAGAGCGCAGGAGAGCAGAGAGACAGGATAAAAGAGCATGAGGAGAGTGGAGGGGACACAGGATAAAAGAGAATGAGGAGAGCGGAGACACAGGATAAAAGAGCACGAGGAGAGTGGAGAAACAGGATAACTAAGCATGAGGAGAGCAGAGGGGACACAGGATAAGAGAGCGCAAGGAGAGCGGAGACACAGGATAAAAGAGCGTGAGGAGAGTGTAGACACAGGATAAAAGAACGTGACGAGAACGGAGCAGACACAGGACAAAAGAGCACGAGGAGAGTGTCGGAGACACAAGATAAAAGAGCACGATAAGAGCAGAGACACAGGATAAAGGAGCAGGAGGAGAACAGAGACACAGGGTAAAAGATTCTAAGGAGAGCGGGGACACAGGATAAAAGAACGTTAGGAGAGTGACGGAGACAAAGGATTAATGAGCATGAGGAGAGCAGAGACACAGATTAAAAGAGTCCGAGGTGAGCAGAGAGACAGGATAGAAGAGCTTGAGGAGAGTGGTGGTGACACAGGATAAAAGTGGACGAGGAGAGCGGAGATACAGGATAAACGAGCGCACGGAGAGTGCCAGAGATACAGGGTAAAAGAGCATGAGGAGAGTGGAGACAGAGGATAAAAGAGCAGGAGGAGAGCGGAGTCACAGGATAAAAGTGCTCGAGGAGAATGGTGGAGACACAGGATAAAAGAGCGCGAGCAGTGAGACGGAGACACAGGATAAAAGAACGTGAGGAGAGCGGTGGAGGCACACGATAAAACAGCGCAAGGAGAGAAGAGACACAGGATAAAAGAGCGTGAGGAGAGCAGTGGAGAGAAAGGATAAAAGAGCACAAGGAGACCGGAGACACAGGATAAAAGAGCGTGAGGAGAGCGGTGGAGAGACTGGATAAAAGAGCATGACGAAAGCAGCGGAGACACAGGATAAAAGAGCGCGAGGAGAGCTGTGGAGACAAGGCATAAAGGAGCGCGAGGAGAGTGGAGACACAGGATAAAAGAGCGTGAGGAGAGTTGAGACACAGGATAAAAGAGCTCGAGGAGAGCGGAGACACAGGATTAAAGAGTGCGAGGAGAGAGACGGAGATACAGGAGAAAAGAGCATGAGGAGAGTGGAGTCACAAGATAAAAGAGCGCGAGGAGAGTGAAGACACAGGATAAAAGAGCAGGAGGAGAGTGGAGTCACAGGACAAAAGAGCTCGAGGAGAGCGGTGCAGACACCAGATAAAAGAGTGCAAGGAGAGTGGAGACACAGGATAAAAGAGCGTGAGGAGAGCCGAGACACAGGATAAAAGAGCGTGAGGAGAGCCGAGACACAGGATAAAAGAGCGTGAGGAGAGCCGTGACACAGGATAAAAGAGCATGAGAAGAGAGGAGTCACAGGATAAAAGAGCTTGAGGAGAGCGGTGGAGACACAGGATAAAAGAGCGTGAGGAGAACAGAGACACGGGATAAAAGAGCTTGAGGAGAGCGGAGACACGGGATAAAAGCGCGCGAAGAGAGAGACAGAGACACAGGATAAAAGAGCGCAGGAGAGCAGAGAGACAGGATAAAAGAGCGTGAGGAGAGTGATGGAGACAAAGGATAAACGAGCATGAGGAGAGCAGAGACACAGGGTAAAAGAGTCCAAGGAGAGCAGAGAGACAGGATAGAAGAGCATGAGGAGAGTGGTGGAGACACAGGATAAGAGAGCGCGAGGAGAGCGGAGACACAGGATAAACGAGCGCGCCGAGAGTGTCAGAGACTCAGGGTAAAAGAGCGTGAGGAGAGTGGAGTCACAGGATAAAAGAGCAGGAGGAGAGCAGAGTCACAGGATAAAAGAGCTCGAGGAGAATGGTGGAGACACAGGATAAAAGAGCGCGAGGAGAGCTGTGGAGACAAGGCATAAAGGAGCGCGAGGAGAGTGGAGACACAGGATAAAAGAGCGTGAGGAGAGTTGAGACACAGGATAAAAGAGCTTGAGGAGAGCGGAGACACAGGATTAAAGAGTGCAAGGAGAGAGACGGAGATACAGGAGAAAAGAGCATGAGGAGAGTGGAGTCACAGGATAAAAGAGCGCGAGGAGAGTGAAGACACAGGATAAAAGAGCAGGAGGAGAGTGGAGTCACAGGACAAAAGAGCTTGAGGAGAGCGGTGCAGACACCAGATAAAAGAGTGCAAGGAGAGTGGAGACATAGGATAAAAGAGCGTGAGGAGAGCCGAGACACAGGATAAAAGAGCGTGAGGAGAGCGGTGGAGACACAGGATAAAAGAGCATGAGGAGAGCGGTGGAGACAGAGGATAAAAGAGCATGAGGAGAACAGAGACACGGGATAAAAGAGCGTGAGGAGAGCGGAGACTAGGGATAAAAGCGCGTGAAGAGAGAGACAGAGACACAGGATAAAATAGCGCAAGGAGAGCGGCGACACAGGATAAAAGAGCATGAGGATAGCGGTGGAGAGACAGGATAAAAGAGCGCGAGGAGAGCAGAGAGACAGGATAAAAGAGCATGAAGAGAGCAGCGGAGACACAGGATAAAAGAGCGTGAGGAGAGTGGAGACACAGGATTAAAGAGTGCGAGAAGAGAGACGGAGGTACAGGACGAAAGAGCATGAGGAGAGTGGAGTCACAGGATAAAAGAGCACGAGGAGAGTGAAGACACAGGATAAAAGAGCGTGAGGAGAGCCGAGACACAGGACAAAAGAGCATGAGGAGAGCGACGGAGACACAGCATGAAAGAACGTGAGGAGAGTGGAGACACAGGATAAAAGAGATTGAGGAGAGTGGAGACACAGGATTAAAGAGTGCGAGGAGAGATACGGAGATACAGGACAAAAGAGCATGAGGAGAGTGGAGTCACAGGATAAAAGAGCGCGAGGAGAGTGAAGACACGGGATAAAAGAGCAGGAGGAGAGCGGAGTCACAGGACAAAAGAGCTCGAGGAGATGGAGACACAGGATAAAATAGCATGAGGAGAGTGGAGTCACAGGATAAAAGAACATGAGAAGAGCGGAGTCACAGGATAAAAGAGCTCGAGGAGAGCGGTGGAGGCACAGGATAAAAGAGCATGAGGAGAACAGTGACTTGGGATAAAAGAGCGTGAGGAGAGCGGAGACACGGGATAAAAGTACGCGAAGAGAGAGACAGAGACACAGCATTAAAGAGCGCGAGGAGAGCGGCGGAGGCACAGGATAAAAGACTGCGAGGAGAGAGATGGAGACGCAGAATAAAAGAGCATGAGCAAAGCGGAGACACAGGATAAAGAAGTGTGGGGAGAGCGGTGGAGACACAGGATAAAGAGCACGAGGAGAGCAGCAGAGACATACAATAAAAGAGGGTGAGGAGAGCGGAGACACAGGATAAAAGAGTTCGAGGAGAGAGATGGAGACACAGGGTAAAAGAGCGCGAGGAGAGTGGTGGAGAGACAGGATAAAAGAGCGCAAGGAGACCAGTGACACAGGATAAAAGAGCATGAGGAGAGCGGTGGAGAGACAGGATAAAAGAGCGCGAGGAGAGCAGAGACACAGGATAAAAGAGCATGAAGAGAGCAGAGGAGACACAGGATAAAAGAGCACAAGGAGAGCGGCGGAGACAAGGCATAAAGGAGCACGAGGAGAGCGTGACACAGGATAAAAGAGCGTGAGGAGAGCAGCGGAGGCAGAGGATAAAAGAGCTTGAGGAGAGCGGAGACACAGGATAAAAGAGCACGAGGAGAGAGACGGAGACACAGGATAAAAGAGCGCGAGGAGAGCGGCGGAGAGACAGGGTAAAAGAGCGCGAGGTGAGCGGTGGTGGCACTGGATAAAAGAGGGCATGGAGCACCGAAACACAGGATAAAAGGGAATGAGGAGAGCAGAGAGACAGGATAATGGCGCACGAAGACAGCGGAGACACAGGATAAAAGACTGCGAGGAGAGAGATGGAGATGCAGAATAAAAGAGCACGAGGAAAGCGGAGACACAGGATAAAGAAGCGTGGGGAGAGCGGTGGAGGCACAGGATAAAAGAGCGCAAGGAAACAGAGACACAGGATAAAAGAGCACGAGGTGAGCGGCAGAGACATACGATAAAAGAGCGCGGGGAGAGCGGAGTCACCGGATAAAATAGCGTGAAGAGAGAGACAGCGACAAAGGATAAAAGAGCATGAGGTGAGCAGCAGAGACACACAATAAAAGAGCGCAAGGAGCACGGAGACACAGGATAAAGGAGCACGTGGAGAGCGGCAGAGACACAGGATAAAAGAGCATGAGGATAGCGGAGAGACAGGATAAAGGTGTGCGAAGAGGGCGGATACGCAGGATAAAAGAGAGCGAAGAGATAAGAGACACAGGATAAAAGAGCATGGGGAGAGCGAAGACACAGGATAAAAGAGAGTGAGGAGAGCAGCAGAGACACAGGATAAAAGAGGATGATTAGAGCAGCAGAAACACAGGATAAAAGAGCACGAGGAGAGTGGAGACACAGGATAAAAGAGCACGAGGGGAGCGGTGGAGACACAAGATAAAAGAGCGCGAGGAGAGCAGAGACGCAGGATAAACGAGCGCGAGGAGAGCAGAGACACAGGGTAAAAGAGTTCGATGAGAGCGGAGGCACAGGATAAAATAGCGTGAGAAGAGCGGCGTAGAAACAGGATAAAAGAGCATGAGGAGAGTGGTGGAGACACAGGATAAGCGAGCGCGCGGAGAGTGGCAGAGTCACAGGGTAAAAGAGTGCGAGGAGAGTGGAGACACAGGATAAAAGAGCACGAGGATAGTGGAGTCACAGCACAAAAGAGCTTGAGGAGAGCGGTGGAGACACAGGATAAAAGAGTGCGAGGAGAGCGGAGACACAGGATAAAAGAGCGTGAGGAGAGCGGAGACACAGGATAAAAGAGCATGAGGAGAGCAGAGACACAGGATAAAAGAGCTTGAGGAGAGCGGAGACACAGGATTAAAGAGTGTGAGGAGAGAGACGCAGATACAGGACAAAAGAGCATGAGGAGAGTGGAGTCACAGGATAAAAGAGCGCGAGGAGAGCGGTGGAGAGACAGGATAAAATAGCGCAAGGAGACCGGCGACACAGGATAAAAGAGCATGAGGATAGCGGTGGAGAGACAGGATAAAAGAGCGCGATGAGAGCAGAGAGACAGGATAAAAGAGCATGAAGAGAGCAGCGGAGACACAGGATAAAAGAGCGTGAGGAGAGCGGCGGAGACAAGGCATAAAGGAGCGCGAGGAGAGCGGAGACACAGGATAAAAGAGCGTGAGGAGAGCGGAGACACAGGATTAAAGAGTGCGAGGAGAGAGACGGAGATACAGGACAAAAGAGCATGAGGAGAGTGGAGTCACAGGATAAAAGAGCGCGAGGAGAGTGAAGACACAGGATAAAAGTACGTGAGGAGAACGGTGCAGACTCAGGACAAAAGAGCATGAGGAGAGCGGAGACACAGGATAAAAGAGCGTGAGGAGAGCGGAGACACAGGATAAAAGAGCTTGAGGAGAGCAGAGACACAAGATTAAAGAGTGTGAGGAGAGAGACGGAGATACAGGACAAAAGAGCATGAGGAGAGTGGAGTCACAGGATAAAAGAGTGCGAGGAGAGTGAAGACACAGGATAAAAGTACGTGAGGAGAACGGTGCCGACTCAGGACAAAAGAGCATGAGGAGAGTGGAGACACAGGATAAAAGAGCGTGAGGAGAGCGGAGACACAGGATAAAAGAGCTTGAGGAGAGCAGAGACACAGGATTAAAGAGTGTGAGGAGAGAGACGGAGATACAGGACAAAAGAGCATGAGGAGAGTGGAGTCACAGGATAAAAGAGCGCGAGGAGAGTGAAGACACAGGATAAAAGAACGTGAGGAGAACGGTGCAGACTCAGGACAAAAGAGCATGAGGAGAGTGGAGATACAGGATAAAAGAGCGTGAGGAGAGCGGAGACACAGGATAAAAGAGCTTGAGGAGAGCGGAGACACAGGATTAAAGAGTGTGAGGAGAGAGACGGAGATACAGGACAAAAGAGCATGAGTAGAGTGGAGTCACAGGATAAAAGAGCGCGAGGAGAGCGGCGAAGACAAGGCATAAAGGAATGCGAGGAGAGCGGATACACTGGATAAAAGAGCGTGAGGAGAGCGGAGACACAGGATAAATGAGCTTGAGGATAGCGGAGTGACAGGATAAAGGTGTGCGAAGAGGGCGGATATGCAGGATAAAAGAGAGTGAGGAGAGCAGAGACACAGGATAAAAGAAGACGAGAAGAGCGAAGACACAGGATAAAAGAGCATGAGGAGAGCAGCAGAGACACAGGATAAAAGAGCACGAGTAGAGCAGCAGAAACACAGGATAAAAGAGCACGAGGAGAGTGGAGAAACAGGATAAAAGAGCGTGAGGAGAGCGGAGACACAGGATAAAAGAGCGTGAGGAGAGTGGAGAAACAGGGTAACAAAGCATGAGGAGAGCAGAGGGGACACAGGATAAGAGAGCGCAAGGAGAGCGGAGACACAGGATAAAAGAGCTCGAGGAGAGTGTAGACACAGGATAAAAGAACGTGAAGAGAATGGAGCAGACACAGGACAAAAGAGCACGAGGAGAGCGGCGGAGACACAAGATAAAAGAGCGCGAGGAGAACGGAGACACAGGATAAATGAGCGCGAGGAAAACAGAGACACAGGGTAAAAGATTCCGAGGAGCGTGGAGACACAGGATAAATGATTATGAGGAGAGCGATGGAGACAAAGGATAAACGAGCATGAGGAGAGCAGAGACACAGGGTAAAAGAGTCCAAGGAGAGCAGAGAGACAGGATAGAAGAGCGTGAGGAGAGTGGTGGAGACACAGGATAAGAGAGCACGAGGAGAGTGGAGACACAGGATAAACGAGCGCGCGGAGAGTGTCAGAGACACAGGATAAAAGAGCAGGAGGAGAGCGGAGTCACAGGATAAAAGAGCTCGAGGAGAATGGTGGAGACACAGGATGAAAGAGTGCGACGAGAGAGACGGAGACACAGGATGAAAGAGCATGATGAGAGCGGTGGAGGCCCACGATAAAACAGCACAAGGAGAGAAGAGACACAGGATAAAAGAGCGCGAGGAGAGGGGTGGAGAGACAGGATAAAAGAGCGCGAAGAGACCGGCGACACAGGATAAAAGAGCATGAGGAGAGCGGTGGAGAGACAGGATAAAAGAGCGTGAGGAGAGCAAAGAGACAGGATAAAAGAGCATGAAGAGAGCAGCGGAAACACAGGATAAAAGAGCGCGAGGAGAGCGGCGGAGACAAGGCATAAAGGAGCACGAGGAGAGCGGAGACACAGGATAAAAGAGGGTGAGGAGAGCGGAGACACAGGATAAAAGAGCTTGAGGAGAGTTGAGACACAGGATTAAAGAGTGCGAGGAGAGAGACAGAGATACAGGACAAAAGAGCATGGGGAGAGTGGAGTCACAGGATAAAAGAGCACGAGGAGAGTGGAGAAACAGGATAAAAGAGCGTGAGGAGAGCGGAGACACAGGATAAAAGAGCGTGAGGAGAGTGGAGAAACAGGGTAACAAAGCATGAGGAGAGCAGAGGGGACACAGGATAAGAGAGCGCAAGGAGAGCGGAGACACAGGATAAAAGAGCTCGAGGAGAGTGTAGACACAGGATAAAAGAACGTGAAGAGAATGGAGCAGACACAGGACAAAAGAGCACGAGGAGAGCGGCGGAGACACAAGATAAAAGAGCGCGAGGAGAACGGAGACACAGGATAAGTGAGCGCGAGGAAAACAGAGACACAGGGTAAAAGATTCCGAGGAGCGTGGAGACACAGGATAAATGATTATGAGGAGAGCGATGGAGACAAAGGATAAACGAGCATGAGGAGAGCAGAGACACAGGGTAAAAGAGTCCAAGGAGAGCAGAGAGACAGGATAGAAGAGCGTGAGGAGAGTGGTGGAGACACAGGATAAGAGAGCACGAGGAGAGTGGAGACACAGGATAAACGAGCGCGCGGAGAGTGTCAGAGACACAGGATAAAAGAGCAGGAGGAGAGCGGAGTCACAGGATAAAAGAGCTCGAGGAGAATGGTGGAGACACAGGATGAAAGAGTGCGACGAGAGAGACGGAGACACAGGATGAAAGAGCATGATGAGAGCGGTGGAGGCCCACGATAAAACAGCACAAGGAGAGAAGAGACACAGGATAAAAGAGCGCGAGGAGAGGGGTGGAGAGACAGGATAAAAGAGCGCGAAGAGACCGGCGACACAGGATAAAAGAGCATGAGGAGAGCGGTGGAGAGACAGGATAAAAGAGCGTGAGGAGAGCAAAGAGACAGGATAAAAGAGCATGAAGAGAGCAGCGGAAACACAGGATAAAAGAGCGCGAGGAGAGCGGCGGAGACAAGGCATAAAGGAGCACGAGGAGAGCGGAGACACAGGATAAAAGAGGGTGAGGAGAGCGGAGACACAGGATAAAAGAGCTTGAGGAGAGTTGAGACACAGGATTAAAGAGTGCGAGGAGAGAGACAGAGATACAGGACAAAAGAGCATGGGGAGAGTGGAGTCACAGGATAAAAGAGCGCGAGGAGAGTGAAGACACAGGTTAAAAGAACGTGAGGAGAACGGTGCAGACTCAGAACAAAAGAGCACGAGAAGTCCGGCGGAGACACAGGATAAAAGAGCACGAGGAGAGCAGAGACACAGGGTAAGAGAGTCCGAGGAGAGCGGAAACACAGGATAAAATAGCACGAGGAGAGCGGAGACACAGGATAAAAGAGCGTGAGGAGAGCGGTGAAACAGGATAACAAAGCATGAGGAGAGCAGAGGGGACACAGGATAAGAGAGCGCAAGGAGAGCGGAGACATAGGATAAAAGAGCGCGAGGAGAGGTTAGAGACAGGATAAAAGAACGTGAAGAGAACGGAACAGACACAGGACAAAAGAGCACGAGGAGAGCGGCGGAGACACAAGATAAAAGAGCGCAATGGAGAGCGGAGACACGGGATAAAAGAGCACGAGGAGAGCAGAGATACAGGGTAAGAGAGTCCGAGGAGAGCGGAGACACAGGAGTAAAGAGTGTGAGGAGAGAGACGGAGATACAGGACAAAAGAGCATGAGGAGAGTGGAGTCACAGGATAAAAGAGCGCGAGGAGACCGGCGACACAGGATAAAAGAGCATGAGGATAGCGATCGAGAGACAGGATAAAAGAGCGTGAGGAGAGCAGAGAGACAGGATAAAAAGAGCATGAAGAGAGCAGCGGAGACACAGGATAAAAGAGCGCGAGGAGAGCAGAGACACAGGATAAAAGAGCTTGAGGAGAGTGGAGACACAGGATTAAAGAGTGCGAGGAGAGAGACGGAGGTACAGGACAAAAGAGCATGAGGAGAGTGGAGTCACAGGATAAAAGAGCACGAGGAGAGTGAAGACACAGGATAAAAGAACGTGAAGAGAACGGTGCAGACTCAGGACAAAAGAGCACGAGGAGAGCGGCGGAGACACAGCATAAAAGAACGTGAGGAGAGTGGAGACACAGGATAAAAGAGATTGAGGAGAGTGGAGACACAGGATTAAAGAGTGCGAGGAGAGAGACGGAGATACAGGATAAAAGAGCATGAGGAGAGTGGAGTCACAGGATAAAAGAGCGCGAGGAGAGTGAAGACACGGGATAAAAGAGCAGGAGGAGAGCGGAGTCACAGGACAAAAGAGCTCGAGGAGAGTGGAGACACAGGATAAAATAGCATGAGGAGAGTGGAGTCACAGGATAAAAGAACACGAGAAGAGCGGAGTCACAGGATAAAAGAGCTCAAGGAGAGCGGTGGAGGCACAGGATAAAAGAGCATGAGGAGAACAGTGACACGGGATAAAAGAGCGTGAGGAGAGCGGAGACACGGGATAAAAGTACGCGAAGAGAGAGACAGAGACACAGCATTAAAGAGCGCGAGGAGAGCGGCGGAGAAACAGGATAAAAGACTGCGAGGAGAGAGATGGAGACGCAGAATAAAAGAGCATGAGCAAAGCGGAGACACAGGATAAAGAAGTGTGGGGAGACCGGTGGAGACACAGGATAAAGAGCACGAGGAGAGCAGCAGAGACACACGATAAAAGAGGGTGAGGAGAGCGGAGACACAGGATAAAAGAGTTCGAGGAGAGAGATGGAGACACAGGGTAAAAGAGCGCGAGGAGAGTGGTGGAGAGACAGGATAAAAGAGCGCAAGGAGACCAGTGACACAGGATAAAAGAGCATGAAGAGAGCAGAGGAGACACAGGATAAAAGAGCACAAGGAGAGCGGCGGAGACAAGGCATAAAGGAGCACGAGGAGAGCGTGACACAGGATAAAAGATCGTGAGGAGAGCAGCGGAGGCAGAGGATAAAAGAGCTTGAGGAGAGCAGAGACACAGGATAAAAGAGCACGAGGAGAGAGACGGAGACACAGGATAAAAGAGCGCGAGGAGAGCGGCGGAGAGACAGGGTAAAAGAGCGCGAGGTGAGCGGTGGTGGCACTGGATAAAAGAGGGCATGGAGCATCGAAACACAGGATAAAAGGGAATGAGGAGAGCAGAGAGACAGGATAATGGCGCACGAAGACAGCGGAGACACAGGATAAAAGAGCGCGAGGAGAGCGCCGGAGAAACAGGATAAAAGACTGCGAGGAGAGAGATGGAGACGCAGAATAAAAGAGCACTAGGAAAGCGGAGACACAGGATAAAGAAGCGTGGGGAGAGCGGTGGAGGCACAGGATAAAAGAGCGCAAGGAAACAGAGACACAGGATAAAAGAGCACGAGGTGAGCGGCAGAGACATACGATAAAAGAGCGCGGGGAGAGCGGAGTCACCGGATAAAATAGCGTGAAGAGAGAGACAGAGACAAAGGATAAAAGAGCACGAGGTGAGCAGCAGAGAAACACGATAAAAGAGCGCAAGGAGCACGGAGACACAGGATAAAGGAGCACGTGGAGAGCGGCAGAGACACAGGATAAAAGAGCATGAGGATAGCGGAGAGACAGGATAAAGGTGTGTGAAGAGGGCGGATATGCAGGATAAAAGAGAGCGAAGAGCGCAGAGACACACTATAAAAGAGCATGGGGAGAGTGAAGACACAGGATAAAAGAGATTGAGGAGAGCAGCAGAGACACAGGATAAAAGAGGATGATTAGAGCAGCAGAAACACAGGATAAAAGAGCACGAGGGGAGCGGTGGAGACACATGATAAAAGAGCGCGAGGAGAGCAGAGACGCAGGATAAACGAGCGCGAGGAGAGCAGAGACACAGGGTAAAAGAGTCCGATGAGAGCGGAGGCACAGGATAAAATAGCATGAGAAGAGCGGCGTAGAAACAGGATAAAATAGCATGAGGAGAGTGGTGGAGACACAGGATAAAAGAGCGCGAGGAAAGTGGAGACACAGGATAAGCGAGTGCGCGGAGAGTGGCAGAGTCACAGGGTAAAAGAGTGCGAGGAGAGTGGAGACACAGGATAAAAGAGCAGGAGGAGAGTGGAGTCACAGCACAAAAGAGCTTGAGGAGAGCGGTGGAGACACAGGATAAAAGAGTGCGAGGAGAGCAGAGACACAGGATAAAAGAGCTTGAGGAGAGCGGAGACACAGGATTAAAGAGTGTGAGGAGAGAGACGCAGATACAGGACAAAAGAGCATGAGGAGAGTGGAGTCACAGGATAAAAGAGCGCGAGGAGAGCGGTGGAGAGACAGGATAAAATAGCGCAAGGAGACCGGCGACACAGGATAAAAGAGCATGAGGATAGCGGTGGAGAGACAGGATAAAAGAGCGCGATGAGAGCAGAGAGACAGGATAAAAGAGCATGAAGAGAGCAGCGGAGACACAGGATAAAAGAGTGCGAGGAGAGCGGCGGAGACAAGGCATAAAGGAGCGCGAGGAGAGCGGAGACACAGGATAAAAGAGTGTGAGGAGAGCGGAGACACAGGATTAAAGAGTGCGAGGAGAGAGACGGAGATACAGGACAAAAGAGCATGAGGAGAGTGGAGTCACAGGATAAAAGAGCGCGAGGAGAGTGAAGACACAGGATAAAAGTACGTGAGGAGAACGGTGCAGACTCAGGACAAAAGAGCACGAGGAGAGCGGAGATACAGGATAAAAGAGCTTGAGGAGAGCGGAGACACAGGATTAAAGAGTGTGAGGAGAGAGACGGAGATACAGGACAAAAGAGCATGAGTAGAGTGGAGTCACAGGATAAAAGAGTGCGAGGAGAGTGAAGACACAGGATAAAAGAACGTGAGGAGAATGGTGCAGACTCAGGACAAAAGAGCATGAGGAGAGCGGAGACACAGGATAAAAGAGTGAGGAGAGCGGAGACACAGGATAAAAGAGCTTGAGGAGAGCGGAGACACAGGATTAAAGAGTGTGAGGAGAGAGACGGAGATACAGGACAAAAGAGCATGAGGAGAGTGGAGTCACAGGATAAAAGAGCGCGAGGAGAGCGGCGGAGACAAGGCATAAAGGAATGCGAGGAGAGCGGATACACTGGATAAAAGAGCGTGAGGAGAGCGGAGACACAGGATAAATGAGCTTGAGGATAGCGGAGAGACAGGATAAAGGTGTGCGAAGAGGGCGGATATGCAGGATAAAAGAGAGTGAGGAGAGCAGAGACACAGGATAAATGAAGACGAGAAGAGCGAAGACACAGGATAAAAGAGCATGAGGAGAGCAGCAGAGACACAGGATAAAAGAGCACGAGTAGAGCAGCAGAAACACAGGATAAAAGAGCACGAGGAGAGTGGAGAAACAGGATAAAAGAGCGTGAGGAGAGCGGTGGAGACACAGGATAAAAGAGCGTGAGGAGAGTGGAGAAACAGGGTAACAAAGCATGAGGAGAGCAGAGGGGACACAGGATAAGAGAGCGCAAGGAGAGCGGAGACACAGGATAAAAGAGCTCGAGGAGAGTGTAGACACAGGATAAAAGAACGTGAAGAGAATGGAGCAGACACAGGACAAAAGAGCACGAGGAGAGCGGCGGAGACACAAGATAAAAGAGCGCGAGGAGAGCGGAGACACAGGATAAATGAGCGCGAGGAAAACAGAGACACAGGGTAAAAGATTCCGAGGAGCGTGGAGACACAGGATAAATGATTATGAGGAGAGCGATGGAGACAAAGGATAAACGAGCATGAGGAGAGCAGAGACACAGGGTAAAAGAGTCCAAGGAGAGCAGAGAGACAGGATAGAAGAGCGTGAGGAGAGTGGTGGAGACACAGGATAAGAGAGCACGAGGAGAGCGGAGACACAGGATAAACGAGCGCGCGGAGAGTGTCAGAGACACAGGATAAAAGAGCAGGAGGAGAGCGGAGTCACAGGATAAAAGAGCTCGAGGAGAATGGTGGAGACACAGGATAAAAGAGTGCGACAAGAGAGACGGAGACACAGGATGAAAGAGCATGATGAGAGCGGTGGAGGCCCACGATAAAACAGCGCAAGGAGAGAAGAGACACAGGATAAAAGAGTGCGAGGAGAGCGCTGGAGAGACAGGATAAAAGAGCGTGAGGAGAGCAAAGAGACAGGATAAAAGAGCATGAAGAGAGCAGCGGAAACACAGGATAAAAGAGCGCGAGGAGAGCGGCGGAGACAAGGCATAAAGGAGCGCGAGGAGAGCGGAGACACAGGATAAAAGAACGTGAGGAGAGCGGAGACACAGGATAAATGAGCTTGAGGAGAGTTGAGACACAGGATTAAAGAGTGCGAGGAGAGAGACAGAGATACAGGACAAAAGAGCATGGGGAGAGTGTAGTCACAGGATAAAAGAGCGCGAGGAGAGTGAAGACACAGGATAAAAGAACGTGAGGAGAACGGTGCAGACTCAGAACAAAAGAGCACGAGAAGTCCGGCAGAGACACAGGATAAAAGAGCACGAGGAGAGCAGAGACACAGGGTAAGAGAGTCCGAGGAGAGCGGAAACACAGGATAAAAGAGCGTGAGGAGAGCGGTGAAACAGGATAACAAAGCATGAGGAGAGCAGAGGGGACACAGGATAAGAGAGTGCAAGGAGAGCGGAGACATAGGATAAAAGAGCGCGAGGAGAGGGTAGAGACAGGATAAAAGAACGTGAAGAGAACGGAACAGACACAGGACAAAAGAGCACGAGGAGAGCGGCGGAGACACAAGAGAAAAGAGCGCAATGGAGAGCGGAGACACGGGATAAAAGAGCACGAGGAGAGCAGAGATACAGGGTAAGAGAGTCCGAGGAGAGCGGGGACACAGGATAAAAGAGCGCGAGGTGAGCAGTGGAGACAACGCATAAAGGAGCACGAGGAGAGCGGAGACACAGGATAAAAGAGCTTGAGGACAGCGGAGACACAGGATTAAAGAGTGTGAGGAGAGAGACGGAGATACAGGACAAAAGAGCATGAGGAGAGTGGAGTCACAGGATAAAAGAGCGCGAGGAGAGCGGCGACACAGGATAAAAGAGCATGAGGATAGCAGTGGAGAGACAGGATAAAAGAGCGCGAGGAGAGCAGAGAGACAGGATAAAAGAGCATGAAGAGAGCAGCGGAGACACAGGATAAAAGAGCGCGAGGAGAGCGGCGGAGACAAGGCATAAAGGAGCCCGAGGAGAGCGGAGACACAGGATAAAAAAGCGTGAGGAGAGCGGAGACACAGGATTAAAGAGTGCGAGGAGAGAGACGGAGATACAGGACAAAAGAGCATGAGGAGAGCGGGGACACAGGATAAAAGAGCTTGAGGAGAGTGGAGACACAGGATTAAAGAGTGCGAGGAGAGAGACGGAGATACAGGACAAAAGAGCATGAGGAGAGTGGAGTCACAGGATAAAGGAGCGCGAGGAGAGTGAAGACATGGGATAAAAGAGCAGGAGGAGAATGGAGTCACAGGCCAAAAGAGCTCGTGGAGAGTGGAGACACAGGATAAAATAGCATGAGGAGAGTGGAGTCACAGGATAAAAGAACACGAGAAGAGCGGAGTCACAGGATAAAAGAGCATGAGGAGAACAGAGACACGGGATAAAAGAGCATGAGGAGAGCGGAGACACGGGATAAAAGTACGCGAAGAGAGAGACAGAGACACAGCATTAAAGAGCGCGAGGAGAGCGGCGGAGAAACAGGATAAAAGACTGCGAGGAGAGAGATGGAGACGCAGAATAAAAGAGCACGAGGAAAGCGGAGACACAGGATAAAGAAGTGTGGGGAGAGCGGTGGAGGCACAGGATAAAAGAACGCAAGGAAACAGAGACACAGGATAAAAGAGCACGAGGTGAGCGGCAGAGACATACGATAAAAGAGCGCGGGGAGAGCGGAGACACCGGAGAAAATAGCGTGAAGAGAGAGACAGAGACACAGGATAAAAGAGCACGAGGTGAGCAGCAGAGACACACGATAAAAGAGTGCAAGGAGCACGGAGACACAGGATAAAGGAGCACGTGGAGAGCGGCAGAGACACAGGATAAAAGAGCATGAGGATAGCGGAGAGACAGGTTAAAGGTGTGCGAAGAGGGCGGATACACAGGATAAAAGAGAGCGAGGAGCGCAGAGACACAGGATAAAAGAGCACGAGGAGAGTGGAGACACAGGATAAAAGAGCACGAGGGGAGCAGCGGAGACACAAGATAAAAGAGCGTGAGCAGAGCAGAGACACAGGATAAACGAGCGCGAGGAGAGCTGAGACACAGGGTAAAAGATTCCGATGAGAGCGGAGGCACAGGATAAAATAGCGTGAGAAGAGCGGCGGAGAAACAGGATAAAAGAGCGTGAGGAGAGTGGTGGAGACACAGGATAAAAGAGCGCGAGGAGAGTGGAGACACAGGATAAGCGAGCGCGCGGAGAGTGGCAGAGTCACAGGGTAAAAGAGTGCGAGGAGAGTGGAGACACAGGATAAAAGAGCAGGAGGAGAGTGGAGTCACAGCACAAAAGAGCTCAAGGAGAGCGGTGGAGACACAGGATAAAAGAGTGCGAGGAGAGTGGAGAAACCGGGTAACAAAGCATGAGGAGAGCAGAGGGGACACAGGATAAGAGAGCGCAAGGAGAGCGGAGACACAGGATAAAAGAGCTCGAGGAGAGTGTAGACACAGGATAAAAGAACGTGAAGAGAATGGAGCAGACACAGGACAAAAGAGCACGAGGAGAGCGGCGGAGACACAAGATAAAAGAGCGCGAGGAGAGCGGAGACACAGGATAAATGAGCGCGAGGAAAACAGAGACACAGGGTAAAAGATTCCGAGGAGCGTGGAGACACAGGATAAATGATTATGAGGAGAGCGATGGAGACAAAGGATAAACGAGCATGAGGAGAGCAGAGACACAGGGTAAAAGAGTCCAAGGAGAGCAGAGAGACAGGATAGAAGAGCATGAGGAGAGTGGTGGAGACACAGGATAAGAGAGCACGAGGAGAGCGGAGACACAGGATAAACGAGCGCGCGGAGAGTGTCAGAGACACAGGATAAAAGAGCAGGAGGAGAGCGGAGTCACAGGATAAAAGAGCTCGAGGAGAATGGTGGAGACACAGGATAAAAGAGTGCGACAAGAGAGACGGAGACACAGGATGAAAGAGCATGATGAGAGCGGTGGAGGCCCACGATAAAACAGCGCAAGGAGAGAACAGACACAGGATAAAAGAGTGCGAGGAGAGCGGTGGAGAGACAGGATAAAAGAGTGCAAAGAGACCGGCGACACAGGATAAAAGAGCATGAGGAGAGCGGTGGAGAGACAGGATAAAAGAGCGTGAGGAGAGCAAAGAGACAGGATAAAAGAGCATGAAGAGAGCAGCGGAAACACAGGATAAAAGAGCGCGAGGAGAGCGGCGGAGACAAGGCATAAAGGAGCGCGAGGAGAGCGGAGACACAGGATAAAAGAGCGTGAGGAGAGCGGAGACACAGGATAAAAGAGCTTGAGGAGAGTTGAGACACAGGATTAAAGAGTGCGAGGAGAGAGACAGAGATACAGGACAAAAGAGCATGGGGAGAGTGGAGTCACAGGATAAAAGAGCGCGAGGAGAGTGAAGACACAGGTTAAAAGAACGTGAGGAGAACGGTGCAGACTCAGAACAAAAGAGCACGAGAAGTCCGGCGGAGACACAGGATAAAAGAGCACGAGGAGAGCAGAGACACAGGGTAAGAGAGTCCGAGGAGAGCGGAAACACAGGATAAAAGAGCACGAGGAGAGCGGAGACACAGGATAAAAGAGCGTGAGGAGAGCGGTGAAACAGGATAACAAAGCATGAGGAGAGCAGAGGGGACACAGGATAAGAGAGCGCAAGGAGAGCGGAGACATAGGATAAAAGAGCGCGAGGAGAGGGTAGAGACAGGATAAAAGAACGTGAAGAGAACGGAACAGACACAGGACAAAAGAGCACGAGGAGAGCGGCGGAGACACAAGAGAAAAGAGCGCAATGGAGAGCGGAGACACGGGATAAAAGAGCACGAGGAGAGCAGAGATACAGGGTAAGAGAGTCCGAGGAGAGCGGAGACACAGGATAAAAGAGCGCGAGGTGAGCAGTGGAGACAACGCATAAAGGAGCACGAGGAGAGCCGAAACACAGGATAAAAGAGCGTGAGGAGAGCGGAGACACAGGATAAAAGAGCTTGAGGACAGCGGAGACACAGGATTAAAGAGTGTGAGGAGAGAGACGGAGATACAGGACAAAGGAGCATGAGGAGAGTGGAGTCACAGGATAAAAGAGCGTGAGGAGAGCGGCGACACAGGATAAAAGAGCATGAGGATAGCGGTGGAGAGACAGGATAAAAGAACGTGAAGAGAACGGAACAGACACAGGACAAAAGAGCACGAGGAGAGCGGCGGAGACACAAGAGAAAAGAGCGCAATGGAGAGCGGAGACACGGGATAAAAGAGCACGAGGAGAGCAGAGATACAGGGTAAGAGAGTCCGAGGAGAGCGGAGACACAGGATAAAAGAGCGCGAGGTGAGCAGTGGAGACAACGCATAAAGGAGCACGAGGAGAGCGGAAACACAGGATAAAAGAGCGTGAGGAGAGCGGAGACACAGGATAAAAGAGCTTGAGGACAGCGGAGACACAGGATTAAAGAGTGTGAGGAGAGAGACGGAGATACAGGACAAAGGAGCATGAGGAGAGTGGAGTCACAGGATAAAAGAGCGTGAGGATAGCTGTGGCGACACAGGATAAAAGAGCATGAGGATAGCGGTGGAGAGACAGGATAAAAGAGCGCGAGGAGAGCAGAGAGACAGGATAAAAGAGCATGAAGAGAGCAACGGAGACACAGGATAAAAGAGCGCGAGGAGAGCGGCGGAGACAAGGCATAAAGGAGCGCGAGGAGAGCGGAGACACAGGATAAAGAGTGCGAGGAGAGAGACAGAGATACAGGAGAAAAGAGCATGAGGAGAGTGGAGTCACAGGATAAAAGAGCGCGAGGAGAGCAGTGGAGAGACAGGATAAAATAGCGCAAGGAGACCGGCGACACAGGATAAAAGAGCATGAGGATAGCGGTGGAGAGACAGGATAAAAGAGCGCAAGGAGAGCAGAGAGACAGGATAAAACAGCATGAAGAGAGCAGCGGAGACACAGGATAAAAGAGCGCGAGGAGAGCGGCGGAGACGAGGCATAAAGGAGCGCGAGGAGAGCGGAGACACAGGATAATAGAGCTTGAGGAGAGCGGGGACACAGGATAAAAGAGCTTGAGGAGAGTGGAGACACAGGATTAAAGAGTGCGAGGAGAGAGACGGAGATACAGGACAAAAGAGCATGAGGAGAGTGGAGTCACAGGATAAAAGAGCGCGAGGAGAGTGAAGACACAGGATAAAAGTACGTGAGGAGAACGGTGCAGACTCAGGACAAAAGAGCATGAGGAGAGCGGAGACACAGGATAAAAGAGCATGAGGATAGCGGTGGAGAGACAGGATAAAAGAGCGCAAGGAGAGCAGAGAGACAGGATAAAAGAGCATGAAGAGAGCAGCGGAGACACAGGATAAAAGAGCGCGAGGAGAGCGGCGGAGACAAGGCATAAAGGAGAGCGAGGAGAGCGGAGACACAGGATAAAAGAGCTTGAGGAGAGTGGAGACACAGGATTAAAGAGTGTGAGGAGAGAGACGGAGATACAGGACAAATGAGCATGAGGAGAGGGGAGTCACAGGATAAAAGAGCGCGAGGAGAGTGAAGACACAGGATAAAAGAGCTTGAGGAGAGTGGAGGCACAGGATTAAAGAGTGCGAGGAGAGAGACGGAGATACAGGACAAAAGAGCATGAGGAGAGTGGAGTCACAGGATAAAAGAGCGCGAGGAGAGCGAAGACACGGGATAAAAGAGCAGGAGGAGAGCGGAGTCACAGGACAAAAGAGCTCGAGGAGAGTGGAGACACAGGATAAAAGAGCATGGGGAGAGCGAAGACACAGGATAAAAGAGAGTGAGGAGAGCAGCAGAGACACAGGATAAAAGAGCACGAGGAGAGCAGCAGAAACACAGGATAAAAGAGCACGAGGAGAGTGGAGACACAGGATAAAAGAACACGAGGGGAGCGGCGGAGACACAAGATAAAAGAGCGCGAGGAGAGCAGAGACGCAGGATAAACGAGCGCGAGGAGAGCAGAGGCACAGGGTAAAAGAGTCCGATGAGAGCGGAGGCACAGGATAAAATAGCGTGAGAAGAGCGGTGGAGAAACAGGATAAAAGAGCATGAGGAGAGTGGTGGAGACACAGGATAAGAGAGCGCGAGGAGTGTGGAGACACAGAATAAGCGAGCGCGCGGAGAGTGGCAGAGTCACAGGGTAAAAGAGTGTGAGGAGAGTGGAGACACAGGATAAAAGAGCAGGAGGAGAGTGGAGTCACAGCACAAAACAGCTCGAGGAGAGCGGTGGAGACACAGGATAAAAGAGTGCGAGGAGAGTGGAGACACAGGATAAAAGAGCGTGAGGAGAGTGATGGAGACAAAGGATAAACGAGAATGAGGAGAGCAGAGACACAGGGTAAAAGAGTCCAAGGAGAGCAGAGAGACAGGATAGAAGAGCATGAAGAGAGTGGTGGAGACACAGGATAAGAGAGCACGAGGAGAGCAGAGACACAGGATAAACGAGCGCGCGGAGAGTGTCAGAGACACAGGATAAAAGAGCAGGAGGAGAGCGGAGTCACAGGATAAATGAGCTCGAGGAGAATGGTGGAGACACAGGATAAAAGAGTGCGACAAGAGAGACGGAGACACAGGATGAAAGAGCATGATGAGAGCGGTTGAGGCCCATGATAAAACAGCGCAAGGAGAGAAGAGACACAGGATAAAAGAGTGCGAGGAAAGCGGTGGAGAGACAGGATAAAAGAGCGCAAAGAGACCGGCGACACAGGATATAAGAGAATGAGGAGAGCGGTGGAGAGACAGGATAAAAGAGCGCGAGGAGAGCAGAGAGACAGGATAAAAGAGCATGAAGAGAGCAGTGGAGACACAGGATAAAAGAGCGCGAGGAGAGCGGCGGAGACAAGGCATAAAGGAGCGCGAGGAGAGCGGAGACACAGGATAAAAGAGCGTGAGGAGAGAGGAGACACAGGATAAATGAGCTTGAGGAGAGTTGAGACACAGGATTAAAGAGTGCGAGGAGAGAGACAGAGATACAGGACAAAAGAGCATGAGGAGAGTGGAGTCACAGGATAAAAGAGCGCGAGGAGAGTGAAGACACAGGATAAAAGAACGTGAGGAGAACGGTGCAGACTCAGGACAAAAGAGCACGAGAAGACCGGCGGAGACACAGGATAAAAGAGCACGAGGAGAGCAGAGACACAGGGTAAGAGAGTCCGAGGAGAGCGGAAACACAGGATAAAAGAGCACGAGGAGAGCGGAGACACAGGATAAAAGTGCGTGAGGAGAGCGGAGAAACAGGATAACAAAGCATGAGGAGAGCAGAGGGGACACAGGATAAAAGAGCTTGAGGAGAGTGGAGACACAGGATTAAAGAGTGCGAGGAGAGAGACGGAGATACAGGACAAAAGAGCATGAGGAGAGGGGAGTCACAGGATAAAAGAGCGTGAGGAGAGTGAAGACACAGGATAAAAGAACGTGAGGAGAACGGTGCAGACTCAGGACAAAAGAGCACGAGGAGAGCGGCAGAGACACAGGATAAAAGAACGTGAGGAGAGCGGAGACACAGGATAAAAGAGCTTGAGGAGAGCGGCGGAGACAAGGCATAAAGGAACGTGAGGAGAGCGGAGACACAGGATAAAAGAGCTTGAGGAGAGTGGAGACACAGGATTAAAGAGTGCGAGGAGACAGACGGCGATAAGGACAAAAGAGCATGAGGAGAGCGGCGGAGACACAAGATAAAAGAGCACAATGGAGAGCAGAGCCACAGGATAAAAGAGCACGTGGAGAGCAGAGATACAGGGTAAGAGAGTCTGAGGAGAGCGGAGACACAGGATAAAGGAGCGCGAGGAGAGCAGTGGAGAGAACGCATAAAGGAGCGTGAGGAGAGCGGAGAGTCAGGATTAAAGAGCGTGAGGAGAGCGGAGACACAGGATAAAAGAGCTTGAGGACAGCGGAGACACAGGATTAAAGAGTGCGAGGAGAGAGACGGAGATACAGGACAAAAGAGCATGAGGAGAGTGGAGTCACAGGATAAAAGAGCGCGAGGAGATTGAAGACAAAGGATAAAAGAGCAGGAGGAGAGCGGAGTCACAGGACAAAAGAGCTCGAGGAGAGCGGTGCAGACACAGGATAAAAGAGTGCGAGGAGAGTGGAGTCACTGGATGAAAGAGCTCGAGGAGAACAGAGACACGGGATAAAAGATCATGAGGAGAGTGGCAGAGACACACGATAAAAGAGGGTGAGGAGAGCGGAGACACAGGATAAAAGAGCGCGAGGAGAGAGACGGAGACAAAGGATAAAAGAGCGCCAGGAGAGCGGCGGAGACACAGCGTAAAAGAGCGCGAGGATAGCGGTGGAGGCACAGGATAAAAGAGCGCAAGGAGCGCGGAAACTCAGGATAAAAGGGATTGAGGAGAGCGGAGAGACAGGATAAAGGCATGCGAAGACCACGGAGACACAGGATAAAAGAGCACGAGGAGAGCGCAGACATAAGATAAAAGAGCGCGAAATGAGCGGCAGAGAGACAGAGTAAAAGAGTACGAGGAGAGCGGAGACACAGGATAAAAGAGCATGAGGAGAGTGGAGACACAGGATAAAAGAGCACGAAGAGAGCCGAGAAACAGGATGAAAGAGCATGAGGAGAGCGGAGGGGACACAGGATAAAAGAGAATGAGGAGAGCGGAGACACAGGATAAATGAGCATGAGGAGAGCGGAGAAACAGGATAACAAAGCATGAGGAGAGCAGAGGGGACACAGGATAAGAGAGCGCAAGGAGAGCGGAGACACAGGATAAAAGAGCGTGAGGAGAGTGTAGACACAGGATAAAAGAACGTGAAGAGAACGGAGCAGACACAGGACAAAAGAGCATGAGGAGAGTGTCGGAGACACAAGATAAAAGAGCACAAAGAGAGCAGAGACACAGGATAAAGGAGCAGGAGGAGAACAGAGACACAGGGTAAAAGATTCTGAGGAGAGTGGGGACACAGGATAAAAGAACGTGAGGAGAGTGACAGAGACAAAGGATAAATGAGCATGAGGAGAGCAGAGACACAGATTAAAAGAGTCCGAGGTGAGCAGAGACACAGGATGGAAGTGCGTGAGGAGAGTCGTGGTGACACAGGATAAAAGTGCGCGAGGAGAGCGGAGTCACAGGATAAAAGAGTTCGAGGAGAATGGTGGAGACACAGGATAAAAGAGCGTGAGGAGAGCGGTGCAGACACCAGATAAAAGAGTGTAAGGAGAGTGGAGACACAGGATAAAAGAGCGTGAGGAGAGCGGAGCCACAGGATAAACAAGCATGAGGAGAGCAGAGACAAAGGGTAAAAGAGTCCAAGGAGAGCAGAGAGACAGGATAGAAAAGCGTGAGGAGAGTGGTGGAGAAACAGGATAAGAGAGTGCGACGAGAGCGGAGACACAGGATAAATGAGCGCACGGAGAGTGTCAGAGACTCAGGGTAAAAGAGCGTGAGGAGAGTGGGGACACAGGATAAAAGAGCAGGAGGAGAGCGGAGTCACAGGATAAAAGAGCTCGAGGAGAATGGTGGAGACACAGGATAAAAGAGCGCGACGACAGAGACGGAGACACAGGATGAAAGAGCATGAGGAGAGCGGTGGAGAGACAGGATAAAAGAGCGCAAAGAGACCGGCGACACAGGATAAAAGAGCATGAGGAGAGCGGTGGAGAGATAGGATAAAAGAGCGCGAGGAGAGCAGAGAGACAGGATAAAAGAGCATGAAGAGATCAGCGGAGGCACAGGATAAAAGAGCGCGAGGAGAGCGGCGGAGTCAAGGCATAAAGGAGCGCGAGGAGAGCGGAGACACAGGATAAAAGAGCATGAGGAGAGTGGAGATACAGGATAAAAGAGCTTGAGGAGAGTGGAGACACAGGATTAAAGAGTGCGAGGAGAGAGACGGAGATACAGGACAAAAGAGCATGAGGAGAGTGGAGTCACAGGATAAAAGAGCGCGAGGAGAGTGAAGACATAGGATAAAAGACACTGAGGAGAATGGTGCAGACTCAGGACAAAAGAGCACGAGGAGAGCGGCGGAGACACAAGATAAAAGAGAGCAATGGAGAGCGGAGTCACAGGACAAAAGAGCGTGAGGAGAGCGGAGACACAGGATAAAAGCGCGCGAAGTGAGAGACAGAGACACAGGATAAAATAGCGCGAGGAGAGCGCCGGAGACACAGGATAAAAGAGTGCGAGGAGAGAGATGGAGACACAGAATAAAAGAGCACGAGGAAAGCGGAGACTCAGGATAAAGAAGCGTGGAGAGAGCGGTGGAGGCATAGGATAAAAGAACGCAAGGAGCACAGAGACACAGGATAAAAGAGCACGAGGTGAACGGCAGAGACACACGATAAAAGAGCGCGAGGAGAGTGGTGACACCGGATAAAAGAGCGTGAAGAGAGAGACAGAGACACAGGATAAAAGAGCACGAGGTGAGCGGCAGAGACACACGATAAAAGAGCGCAAGGAGCACAGAGACACAGGATAAAGGAGCACGTGGAGAGCGGCAGAGACACAGGATAAAAGAGCGTGAGGAGAGCAACAGAGACACAGGATAAAAGAGCATGAGGAGATCAGCAGAAACACAGGATAAAAGAGCACGAGGAGAGTGCAGACACAGGATAAAAGAGCACGAGGAGAGCGAAGACTCAGGATAAAAGAGCATGAGGAGAGCAGCAGAGACACAGGACAAAAGAGCACGAGGAGAGCGACGGAGAAACAAGATAAAAGAGCGCGAGGAGAGCGGAGACGCAGGATAAATGAGCGCGAGGAGAGCGGAGACACTGGGTAAAAGAGACCGATGAGAGCGGAGGCACAGGATAAAAGAGCGTGAGGAGAGCGATGGAAACATTGGATAAACGAGCACGAAGAGAACAGAGACAGAGGGTAAAAGAGTCCGAGGAGAGCAGAGAGACAGGATAAAAGCGCGTGAGGAGAACGGCGGAGACGCAGGATAAAAGAGCGTGAGGAGAGCGCTGGAGACACAGGATAAAAGAGTGCGAGGAGAGAGATGGAGACGCAGAATAAAAGAGCACGAGGAAAGCGGAGACACAGGATAAAGAAGCGTGGGGAGAGCGGTGGAGACACAGGATAAAAGAACGCAAGGAGCACAGAGACACAGGATAAAAGAGCACGAGGTGAGCGGTGGAGACACAGGATAAAAGAGCGTGAGGAGAGCGGAGACACAGGATAAAAGAGCGTGAGGAGAGTGGAGAAACAGGATAACAAAGCATGAGGAGAGCAGAGGGGACACAGGATAAGATAGCGCAAGGAGAGCGGAGACACAGGATAAAAGAGCGTGAGGAGAGTGGAGAAACAGGATATCAAAGCATGAGGAGAGCAGAGGGGACACAGGATAAGATAGCGCAAGGAGAGCGGAGACACAGGATAAAAGAGCTCGAGGAGAGTGTAGACACAGGATAAATGAGCGCGAGGAAAACAGAGACACAGGGTAAAAGATTCCGAGGAGAGTGGAGACACAGGATAAATGAATATGAGGAGAGCGATGGAGACAAAGGATAAACGAGCATGAGGAGAGCAGAGACACAGGGTAAAAGAGTCCAAGGAGAGCAGAGAGACAGGATAGAAGAGCGTGAGGAGAGTGGTGGAGACACAGGATAAGAGAGCGCGAGGAGAGCGGAGACATAGGATAAAAGAGCAGGAGGAGAGCGGAGTCACAGGATAAAAGAGCTCGAGGAGAATAGTGGAGAAACAGGATAAAAGAGCGTGACAAGAGAGACGGAGACACAGGATGAAAGAGCATGATGAGAGCGGTGGAGGCCCACGATAAAACAGCGCAAGGAGAGAAGAGACACGGGATTAAAGAGCGCGAGGAGAGCGGT
Source organism: Carcharodon carcharias (assembly GCF_017639515.1). Taxonomy (NCBI): domain Eukaryota; kingdom Metazoa; phylum Chordata; class Chondrichthyes; order Lamniformes; family Lamnidae; genus Carcharodon; species Carcharodon carcharias. Next base: position 25,864,371 of record NC_054481.1, on the reverse strand, counting down.
GGAGAGACAGGATAAAAGAGTGCAAAGAGACCGGCGACACAGGATAAAAGAGCATGAGGAGAGCGGTGGAGAGACAGGATAAAAGAGCGTGAGGAGAGCGGTGGAGAGACAGGATAAAAGAGCGCGAGGAGAACAGAGAGACAGGATAAAAGAGCATGAAGAAAGCAGCGGAGACACAGGATAAAAGAGCGCGAGGAGGGAGACGGAGACACAAGGTAAAAGAGCGCGATGAGTCTGGTGGAGACACAGGATAAAAGAGCGCGAGGAGAGAGGCGGAGACAAAGCATTAACGAGCGCGAGAGAGCGTTAGAGAGTCAGAGTAAAAGAGCGTGAGGAGAGCGGAGACACAGGATAAAAGAGCATGAGGAGAGTGGAGACACAGGATAAAAGAGCACGAGGAGAGCAGAGAAACAGGATAAAAGAGCATGAGTAGAGCGGAGGGGACACAGGATAAAAGAGAATGAGGAGAGCAGAGACACAGGATAAAAGTGCACGAGGAGAGCGGAGAAACAGGATAACAAAGCATGAGGAGAGCAGAGTGGACACAGGATAAGAGAGCGCAATGAGAGCGGAGACACCGGATAAAAGAGCACGAGGAGAGCAGAGACATAGGGTAAAAGAATCCGAGTAGAGCGGAGACACAGGATAAAAGAGCGTGAGGAGAGCGGCAGAGACACAGGATAAACGAGCACGAAGAGAGCAGAGATAGAGGGTAAAAGAGTCCGAGGAGAGCAGAGAGACAGGATAAAAGTGCGTGAGGAGAACGGCGGAGACGCAGGATAAAAGAGCGTGAGGAGAGCGGAGAAACAGGATAACAAAGCATGAGGAGAGCAGAGGGGCCACAGGATAAGAGAGCGCAAGGAGAGCGGAGACACCGGATAAAAGAGCGTGAAGAGAGAGACAGAGACACAGGATAAAAGAGCACGAGGTGAGCGGCAGAGACACACAATAAAAGAGTGCAAGGAGCACGGAGACACAGGATAAAGGAGCACGTGGAGAGTGGCAGAGACACAGGATAAAAGAGCATGAGGATAGCGGAGAGACAGGATAAAGGTGTGCGAAGAGGGCGGATACGCAGGATAAAAGAGAGTGAGGAGAGCAGAGACACAGGATAAAAGAACACGAGGAGAGCGAAGACACAGGATAAAAGAGCGTAGGAGAGCAGCAGAGACACAGGATAAAAGAGCAGGAGGAGAGAAGCAGAAACACAGGATAAAAGAGCACGAAGAGAGTGGAGACACAGGAGAAAAGAGCACGAGGAGAGCGGAGACACAGGATGAAAGAGCGTGAGGAGAGTGGAGAAACAGGATAACAAAGCACGAGGAGAGCAGAGGGGACACAGGATAAGAGGGTGCAAGGAGAGCGGAGACACAGGATAAAAGAGCGCGAGGAGAGTGTAGAGACAGGATAAAAGAACGTGAAGAGAACGGAGCAGACACAGGACAAAAGAGCACGAGGAGAGTGGAGACACAGGATAAATGAGCGCGAGGAAAACAGAGACACAGGGTAAAAGATTCCGAGGAGAGTGGAGACACAGGATAAATGAGCATGAGGAGAGCGATGGAGACAAAGGATAAACAAGCATGAGGAGAGCAGAGACAAAGGGTAAAAGAGTCCAAGGAGAGCAGAGAGACAGGATAGAAGAGCGTGAGGAGAGTGGGGACACAGGACAAAAGAGCAGGAGGAGAGTGGAGTCACAGGATAAAAGAGCTCGAGGAGAATGGTGGAGACACAGGATAAAAGAGCGCGATGAGAGAGACGGAGACACAGGATGAAAGAGCATGAGGAGAGCGGTGGAGGCACACGATAAAACAGCGCAAGGAGAGAAGAGACACAGGATAAAAGAACGCGAGGAGAGCGTTGGAGAGACAGGATAAAAGAGCGCAAGGACACCGGCGACACAGGATAAAAGAGCATGAGGAGAGCGGTGGAGAGTCAGTATAAAAGAGCGCAAGGAGACCGGCGACACAGGATAAAAGAGCATGAGGAGAACAGAGACACAGGACAAAAGAGCGTGAGGCGAGCGGTGACACAGGATAAAAGAGCACGAGGAGAGCGGCAGAGACACATGATAAAAGAGGGCGAGGAGAGCGGAGACACAGGATGAAAGAGCGCGAGGACAGAGACGGAGACAGAGGGTAAAAGAGCACGAGGAGAGTGGTGGAGGCACAGGATAAAAGAGCACAAGGAGCGTGGAAACGTAGGATAAAAGGAAATGAGGAGAGCGGAGAGACAGGATAAAGGTGCGCGAAGACAGTGGTGACACAGGATAAAAGAGCGCGAGGAGAGAGGCGGAGACAAAGCATTAAAGAGCGCGAGGAGAGCGTCAGAGAGACAGAGTTAAAGAGCGCGAGGAGAGCGGAGACACAGGATAAAAGAGCACGAGGAGAGCAGAGAAACAGGATAAAAGAGCAGGAGGAGAGCGGAGACACAGGATAAATGAGCACGAGGAGAGCAGAGAAACAGGATAAAAGAGCATGAGTAGAGCGGAGTGGACACAGGATAAAAGAGAATGAGGAAAGCGGAGACACAGGATAAAAGAGCACGAGGAGAGCGGAGGAACAGGATAACAAAACATGAGGAGAGCAGAGGGGACAGGTAAGAGAGCGCAATGAGAGCGGAGACACAGGATAAAAGAGTGCGAGGAGAATGTAGACACAGGATAAATGAACGTGAAGAGAACGGAACAGACACAGGACAAAAGAGCGTGAGGAGAGCGGAGACACAGGATAAAGGAGCACGAGAAGAGCGGAGACACAGGATAAAAGAGCAGGAGGAGAGCGGAGTCACAGGATAAAAGAGCTCGAGCAGAATGGTGGAGACACAGGATAAAAGAGCGCGACAAGGGAGACGGAGACACAGGATGAAAGAGCATGATGAGAGAGGTGGAGGCACACGATAAAACAGCACAAGGAGAGAAGAGACACAGGATAAAAGAGCGCGAGGAGAGCGGTGGAGAGACAGGATAAAAGAGCGCAAAGAGACCAGCGACACAGGATAAAAGAGCATGAGGCGAGTGGTGGAGAGACAGGAAAAAAGAGCGCGAGGAGAGCAGAGAGACAGGATAAAAGAGCTTGAGGAGAGTGGAGACACAGGATTAAAGAGTGTGAGGAGAGAGACAGAGATACATGACAAAAGAGCATGAGGAGAGTGGAGTCACAGGATAAAAGAGCGCGAGGAGAGTGAAGGCACAGGATAAAAGAACGTGAGGAGAACGGTGCAGACTCAGGACAAAAGAGCACGAGAAGACCGGCGGAGACACAGGATAAAAGAGCGCGAGGAGAGCAATGGAGACAAGGCATAAAGGAACGCGAGGAGAGCGGAGACACAGGATAAAAGAGCGTGAGGAGAGCGGAGACACAGGATAAAAGAGCGTGAGGAGAGCGGAGACACAGGATAAAAGAGCAGGAGGAGAGCGGAGTCACAGGATAAAAGAGCTCGAGCAGAATGGTGGAGACACAGGATAAAAGAGCGCGACAAGGGAGATGGAGACACAGGATGAAAGAGCATGATGAGAGAGGTGGAGGCACATGATAAAAAAGCGCAAGGAGAGAAGAGACACAGGATAAAAGAGCGCGAGGAGAGCGGTGGAGAGACAGGATAAAAGAGCGCGAGGAGAACAGAGACACGGGATAAAAGAGTGTGAGGAGAGCGGAGACAGGGGATAAAAGCGCGCGAAGTGAGAGACAGAGACACAGGATAAAAGAGCGCGAGGAGAGCGCCAGAGACACAGGATAAAAGAGTGCGAGGAGAGAGATGGAGACGCAGAATAAAAGAGCACGAGGAAAGCGGAGACACAGGATAAAGAAGCGTGGGGAGAGCGGCAGAGGCACAGGATAAAAGAACGCAAGGAGCACAGAGACACAGGATAAAAGAGCATGAGGTGAGCGGAAGAGACACACGATAAAAGAACGCGAGGAGAGCGGAGACACCGGATAAAAGGGCGTGAAGAGAGAGACAGAGACACAGGATAAAAGAGCACGAGGTGCGCGGCAGAGACACACAATAAAAGAGCGCAAGGAGCACGGAGACACAGGATAAAGGAGCACGTGGAGAGCGGCAGAGACACAGGATAAAAGAGCACGAGGATAGCGGAGAGACAGGATAAAGGTGTGCGAAGAGGGCGGATACGCAGGATAAAAGAGAGTGAGGAGAGCAGAGACACAGGATAAAAGAACACGAGGAGAGCGAAGACACAGGATAAAGGAGCGTAGGAGAGCAGCAGAGACACAGGATAAAAGAGCAGGAGGAGAGAAGCAGAAACACAGGATAAAAGAGCTCGAGGAGAGCGGTGGAGACACAGGATAAAAGAGCGTGAGGAGAGCGGAGACACAGGATAAAAAAGCGTGAGGAGAGTGGAGAAACAGGATAACAAAGCATGAGGAGAGCAGAGGGGACACAGGATAAGAGAGTGCAAGGAGAGCGGAGACACAGGATAAAAGTGCACGAGGAGTGTGTAGACACAGAATAAAAGAACGTGAAGAGAACGGAGCAGACACAGGACAAAAGAGCACGTGGAGAGTGACGGAGACACAAGATAAAAGAGCGCGAGGAGAGCGGAGACACAGGATAAATGAGCGCGAGGAAAACAGAGACACAGGGTAAAAGATTCCGAGGAGAGTGGAGACAAAGGATAAATGAGTATGAGGAGAGCGATGGAGACAAAGGATAAACGAGCATGAGGAGAGCAGAGACACAGAGTAAAAGAGTCCAAGGAGAGCAAAGAGACAGGATAGAAGAGCGTGTAGAGAGTGGTGGAGACCCAGGATAAGAGAGCGCGAGGAGAGCGGAGACACAGGATAAAAGAGCAGGAGGAGAGCGGAGTCACAGGATAAAAGAGCTCGAGCAGAATGGTGGAGACACAGGATAAAAGAGCGCGACAAGGGAGACGGAGACACAGGATGAAAGAGCATGATGAGAGAGGTGGAGGCACACGATAAAACAGAGAGAAAAGACACAGGATAAAAGAGCGCGAGGAGAGCGGTGGAGAGACAGGATAAAAGAGCGCAAAGAGACCAGCGACACAGGATAAAAGAGCGTGAGGCGAGCGGTGGAGAGACAGGATAAAAGAGCGCGAGGAGAGCAGAGACACAGGATAAAAGAGCATGAAGAGAGCAGCGGAGACACAGGATAAAAGAGCGCGAGGAGAGCGGCGGAGACAAGGCTTAAAGGAGCGCGAGGAGAGCAGAGGCACAGGATAAAAGAGCGTGAGGAGAGCGGAGACACAGGATAAAAGAGCTTGAGGAGAGTGGAGACACAGGATTAAAGAGTGCGAGGAGAGAGACAGAGATACAGGAAAAAAGAGCATGAGGAGAGTGGAGTCACAGGATAAAAGAGCGCAAGGAGAGTGAAGACACAGGATAAAAGAACGTGAGGAGAACGGTGCAGACTCAGGACAAAAGAGCACGAGAAGACCGGCGGAGAGGCAGGATAAAAGAGCGCGAGGAGAGCAGTGGAGACAAGGCATAAAGGAACGCGAGGAGAGCGGAGACACAGGATAAAAGAGCGTGAGGAGAGCGGAGACACAGGATAAAAGGGCTTGAGGAGAGCGAAGACACAGGATTAAAGAGTGCGAGGATTGAGACGGAGATACAGCACAAAAGAACATGAGGAGAGTGGAGTCACAGGATAAAAGAGCGTGGGGAGAGTGAAGACACAGGATAAAAGAGCAGGAGCAGAGCGGAGTCACAGGACAAAAGAGCTCAAGGAGAGCGGTGCAGACACGGATAAAAGAGTGCGAGGAGAGTGGAGACACAGGATAAAAGAGCGTGAGGCGAGCCGAGACACAGGATAAAAGAGCAGGAGGAGAGCGGAGTCACTGGATAAAAGAGCTCGAGCAGAATGGTGGAGACACAGGATAAAAGAGCGCGACAAGGGAGACGGAGACACAGGATGAAAGAGCATGATGAAAGCGGTGGAGGCCCACGATAAAACAGCGCAAGGAGAGAAGAGACACAGGATAAAAGAGCGCGAGGAGAGCGGTGGAGAGACAGGATAAAAGATTGCTAAGAGACCAGCGACACAGGATAAAAGAGCGTGAGGCGAGCGGTGGAGAGACAGGATAAAAGAGCGCGAGGAGAGCAGAGACACAGGATAAAAGAGCATGAAGAGAGCAGCGGAGACACAGGATAAAAGAGCGCGAGGATAGCGGCGGAGACAAGGCTTAAAGGAGCGCGAGGAGAGCAGAGGCACAGGATAAAAGAGCTTGAGGAGAGCGGAGACACAGGATAAAAGAGCTTGAGGAGAGTGGAGACACAGGATTAAAGAGTGCAAGGAGAGAGACAGAGATACAGGAAAAAAGAGCATGAGGAGAGTGGAGTCACAGGATAAAAGAGCAGGAGGAGAGTGGAGTCACAGGACAAAAGAGCTCGAGGAGAGCGGTGCAGCCACCAGATAAAAGAGTGCAAGGAGAGCCGAGACACAGGATAAAAGAGCGTGAGGAGAGCAGAGACACAGGATAAAATAGCATGAGGAGAGTGGAGACACAGGATAAAAGAGCATGAGAAGAGAGGAGTCACAGGATAAAAGAGCTCGAGGAGAGCGGTGGAGACACAGGATAAAAGAGCGTGAGGAGAACAGAGACACGGGATAAAAGAGCGTGAGGAGAGCGGAGACACGGGATAAAAGCGCGCGAAGAGAGAGACAGAGACACAGGATAAAAGAGCACGAGGTGAGCGGCAGAGACACACAATAAAAGAGCGCAAGGAGCACGGAGACACAGGATAAAGGAGCACGTGGAGAGCGGCAGAGACACAGGATAAAAGAGCGTAAGGAGAGCCGAGACACGGGATAAAAGCGCGCGAAGAGAGAGACAGAGACACAGGATAAAAGAGCGCGAGGAGAGCAGCGGAGACACAGGATAAAAGAGTGCGAGGAGAGAGATGGAGACGCAGAATAAAAGAGCATGAGGAAAGTGGAGACACAGGATAAAGATGCGTGGGGAGAGCGGTGGAGGCACAGGATAAAAGAACGCAAGGAGCACGGAGACACAGGATAAAAGAGCATGAGGAGAGCGAAGACACAGGATAAAAGAGCGTGAGGAGAGCAGCAGAGACACTGGATAAAAGAGCACGAGGAGAGCAGCAGAGACACAGGGTAAAAGAGCGCGAGGAGAGCGGAGACACAGGATAAAAAAGCATGAGGAGAGCGGCGGAGACACATGATGAAAGATCGTGAGGAGAACAGAGACACAGGACAAAAGAGCATGAGTAGAGCGGCGGAGACACATGATGAAAGAGCGTGAGGAGAACAGAGACACAGGACAAAAGAGTGTGAGGAGAGCGGAGACACAGGATAAAGAGCACAAGGAGAGCAGCAGAGACACATGATAAAAGAGGGTGAGGAGAGCGGAGACACAGGATAAAAGAGTTCGAGGAGAGAGATGGAGAAACAGGGTAAAAGAGCGCGAGGAGAGTGGTAGAGAGACAGGATAAAAGAGCGCAAGGAGACCGGCGACACAGGATAAAAGAGCGTGAGGAGAGTGGTGGAGAAACAGGATAAAAGAGCGCGAGGAGAGCAGAGACACAGGATAAAAGAGCATGAAGAGAGCAGAGGAGGCAGAGGATAAAAGAGCTTGAGGAGAGCGGAGACACAGGATAAAAGAGCGCAAGGAGAGAGACGGAGACACAGGATAAAAGAACGTGAGGAGAGTGGTGGAGAGACAGGATAAAAGAGCACAAGGAGACCGGCGACACAGGATAAAAGAGCGTGAGGAGAGTGGTGGAGAGACAGGATAAAAGAGCGCAAGGAGAGCAGAGACACAGGATAAAAGAGCATGAAGAGAGCAGAGGAGACACAGGATAAAAGAGCACAAGGAGAGCGGTGGAGACAAGGCATAAAGGAGCACGAGGAGAGCGGAGACACAGGATAAAAGAGCGTGAGGAGAGCAGCGGAGGCAGAGGATAAAAGAGCTTGAGGAGAGCGGAGACACAGGATAAAAGAGCGCGAGGTGAGCGGTGGTGGCACTGGATAAAAGAGGGCATGGAGCACCGAAACACAGGATAAAAGGGAATGAGGAGAGCAGAGAGACAGGATAATGGCGCACGAAGACAGCGGAGACACAGGATAAAGGAGCGCGAGGAGAGTGGCGGAGACAAAGGATGAAAGAGCACATAGAGTGCAGAGGTGACACAGGATAAAAGTGTGTGAGGAGATCGGCGGAGAGACAGGATAAAAGAGCAAGAGGAGAGCACAGACTTAGGTTAAAAGAGTGGGAGGAGAGTGGCGGAGAGACAAGATAAAAGAGTGCGAGAAGAGCGGAGTCACAGTATAAAAGAGCACAAGGAGAACGTAGACACAGGATAAAAGAGCACGAGGAGAGCAGAGACACAGGATAAAAGAGCATGAGGAGAGTGGCAGAGACACACGATAAAGAGGGTGAGGAGAGCGGAGACACAGGATAAAAGAGCGTGAGGAGAGCCGAGACACAGGATAAAAGAGCGTGAGGAGAGCGGAGACACAGGATAAAAGAGCACGAGAAGAGCAGAGACACAGGATAAAAGAGCAGGAGGAGAGCGAAGTCACAGGATAAAAGAGCTCGAGCAGAATGGTAGAGACACAGGATAAAAGAGCGCGACAAGGGAGACGGAGACACAGGATGAAAGAGCATGATGAGAGAGGTGGAGGCACACGATAAAACAGCGCAAGGACAGAAGAGACACAGGATAAAAGAGCGCGAGGAGAGCGGTGGAGAGACAGGATAAAAGAGCGCGAGGAGAACAGAGACATAGGATAAAAGAGTGTGAGGAGAGCGGAGACATGGGATAAAAGCGCGCGAAGTGAGAGACAGAGACACACGATAAAAGACCGCGAGGAGAGCGGTGGAGAGACAGGATTAAAGAGCGCAAGGAGAACAGAGACACGGGATAAAAGAGTGTGAGGAGAGCGGAGACATGGGATAAAAGTGCGCGAAGTGAGAGACAGAGACACAGGATAAAAGAGCGCGAGGAGAGTGGTGGAGAGACAGGATAAAAGAGCGCGAGGAGAGCAGAGACATAGGATAAAAGAGCATGAAGAGAGCAGAGGAGACACAGGATAAAAGAGCACAAGGAGAGCGGCGGAGACAAGGCATAAAGGAGCACGAGGAGAGCGGAGACACAGGATAAAAGAACGTGAGGAGAGCAGCGGAGGCAGAGGATAAAAGAGCTTGAGGAGAGCGGAGACACAGGATAAAAGAGCATGAGAAGAGAGGAGTCACAGGATAAAAGAGCTCGAGGAGAGCGGTGGAGACACAGGATAAAAGAGCGTGAGGAGAACAGAGACACGGGATAAAAGAGCATGAGGAGAGCGGAGACACGGGATAAAAGCGCGCGAAGAGAGAGACAGAGACACAGGATAAAAGAGCACGAGATGAGCGGCAGAGACACACAATAAAAGAGCGCAAGGAGCACGGAGACACAGGATAAAGGAGCACGTGGAGAGCGGCAGAGACACAGGATAAAAGAGCCTGAGGAGAGCCGAGACACGGGATAAAAGCGCGCGAAGAGAGAGACAGAGACACAGGATAAAAGAGCGCGAGGAGAGCAGCGGAGACACAGGATAAAAGAGTGCGAGGAGAGAGATGGAGACGCAGAATAAAAGAGCATGAGGAAAGTGGAGACACAGGATAAAGATGCGTTGGGAGAGCGGTGGAGGCACAGGATAAAAGAACGCAAGGAGCACGGAGACACAGGATAAAAGAGCATGAGGAGAGCGAAGACACAGGATAAAAGAGCATGAGGAGAGCAGCAGAGACACTGGATAAAAGAGCACGAGGAGAGCAGCAGAGACACAGGGTAAAAGAGCGCGAGGAGAGCGGAGACACAGGATAAAAAAGCATGAGGAGAGTGGCGGAGACACATGATGAAAGATCGTGAGGAGAACAGAGACACAGGACAAAAGAGCATGAGTAGAGCGGCGGAGACACATGATGAAAGAGCGTGAGGAGAACAGAGACACAGGACAAAAGAGTGTGAGGAGAGCGGAGACACAAGCTAAAGAGCACAAGGAGAGCAGCAGAGACACACGATAAAAGAGGGTGAGGAGAGCGGAGACACAGGATAAAAGAGTTCGAGGAGAGAGATGGAGAAATAGGGTAAAAGAGCGCGAGGAGAGTGGTAGAGAGACAGGATAAAAGAGCGCAAGGAGACCGGCGACACAGGATAAAAGAGCGTGAGGAGAGTGGTGGAGAAACAGGATAAAAGAGCGCGAGGAGAGCAGAGACACAGGATAAAAGAGCATGAAGAGAGCAGAGGAGGCAGAGGATAAAAGAGCTTGAGGAGAGCGGAGACACAGGATAAAAGAGCGCGAGGAGAGAGACGGAGACACAGGATAAAAGAACGCGAGGAGAGTGGTGGAGAGACAGGATAAAAGAGCACAAGGAGACCGGCGACACAGGATAAAAGAGCGTGAGGAGAGTGGTGGAGAGACAGGATAAAAGAGCGCAAGGAGAGCAGAGACACAGGATAAAAGAGCATGAAGAGAGCAGAGGAGACACAGGATAAAAGAGCACAAGGAGAGCGGTGGAGACAAGGCATAAAGGAGCACGAGGAGAGCGGAGACACAGGATAAAAGAGCGTGAGGAGAGCAGCGGAGGCAGAGGATAAAAGAGCTTGAGGAGAGCGGAGACACAGGATAAAAGAGCGCGAGGAGAGAGACGGAGACACAGGATAAAAGAGCGCGAGGTGAGCGGTGGTGGCACTGGATAAAAGAGGGCATGGAGCACCGAAACACAGGATAAAAGGGAATGAGGAGAGCAGAGAGACAGGATAATGGCGCACGAAGACAGCGGAGACACAGGATAAAGGAGCGCGAGGAGAGTGGCGGAGACAAAGGATGAAAGAGCACATAGAGTGCAGAGGTGACACAGGATAAAAGTGTGCGAGGAGATCGGCGGAGAGACAGGATAAAAGAGCAAGAGGAGAGCACAGACTTAGGTTAAAAGAGTGGGAGGAGAGTGGCGGAGAGACAAGATAAAAGAGTGCGAGAAGAGCGGAGTCACAGTATAAAAGAGCACAAGGAGAGCGTAGACACAGGATAAAAGAGCACGAGGAGAGCAGAGACACAGGATAAAAGAGCATGAGGAGAGTGGCAGAGACACACGATAAAGAGGGTGAGGAGAGCAGAGACACAGGATAAAAGAGCGTGAGGAGAGCCGAGACACAGGATAAAAGAGCGTGAGGAGAGCGGAGACACAGGATAAAAGAGCGCGAGGAGAGCGGAGACACAGGATTAAAGAGCGCGAGGAGAGAGACGGAGACACAGGATAAAAGAGCGCGAGGAGAGAGACGGAGACACAGGATAAAAGAGCGCGAGGTGAGCGGTGGTGGCACTGGATAAAAGAGGGCATGGAGCACCGAAACACAGGATAAAAGGTAATGAGGAGAGCAGAGAGACAGGATAATGGTGCACGAAGACAGCGGAGACACAGGATAAAGGAGCGCGAGGAGAGTGGCGGAGACAAAGGATGAAAGAGCACATAGAGTGCAGAGGTGACACAGGATAAAAGTGTGCGAGGAGATCGGCGGAGAGACAGGATAAAAGAGCAAGAGGAGAGCACAGACTTAGGTTAAAAGAGTGGGAGGAGAGTGGCGGAGAGACAAGATAAAAGAGCGCGAGGAGAGCGGAGTCACAGTATAAAAGAGCACAAGGAGAGCATAGACACAGGATAAAAGAGCACGAGGAGAGCAGAGACACAGGATAAAAGAGCATGAGGAGAGTGGCAGAGACACACGATAAAGAGGGTGAGGAGAGCGGAGACACAGGATAAAAGAGCGTGAGGAGAGAGACGGAGACACAGGATAAAAGAGCGCCAGGAGAGCGGCGGAGACAGGATAAAAGAGCACAAGGAGCGCGGAAACTCAGGATAAAAGGGATTGAGGAGAGCGGAGAGACAGGACAAAGGCATGCGAAGACCACGGAGACACAGGATAAAAGAGCGCGAGGAGAGCGCAGACATAGGATATAAGAGCGCGAGGAGAACGGCAGAGAGACAGAGTAAAAGAGCGCGAGGAGAGCGGAGACACAGGATAAATGAGCATGAGGAGAGTGGAGACACAGGATAAAAGAGCACGAGGAGAGCAGAGAAACAGGATAAAAGAGCGTGAGGAGAGCGGAGGGGACACAGGATAAAAGAGAATGAGGAGAGCGGAGACACAGGATTACAGAGCACGAGGAGAGTGGAGAAACAGGATAACAAAGCATGAGGAGAGCAGAGGGGACACAGGATAAGGGAGCACAAGGAGAGCGGACACACAGGATAAAAGAGCGCGAGGAGAGTGTAGACACAGGATAAAAGAACGTGAAGAGAACGGAGCAGACACAGGACAAAAGAGCACGAGGAGAGCAGCGGAGACACAAGATAAAAGAGCACGAAGAGAGCAGAGACACAGGATAAAGGAGCAGCAGGAGAACAGAGACACAGGGTAAAAGATTCCAAGGAGAGCGGGGACACAGGATAAAAGAACGTGAGGAGAGTGACGGAGACAAAGGATAAATGAGCATGAGGAGAGCAGAGACACAGATTAAAAGAGTCCGAGGTGAGCAGAGACACAGGATAGAAGAGCATGAGGAGAGTGGTGGTGACACAGGATAAAAGTGCGCGAGGAGAGCGGAGATACAGGATAAACGAGCGCGTGGAGAGTGGCAGAGATACAGGGTAAAAGAGCGTGAGGAGAGTGGAGACAGAATATAAAAGAGCAGGAGGAGAGCGGAGACACTGGATAAAAGAGCATGAGGAGAGCGGAGACGAGGGATAAACGAGCGCGAGGAGAGCAGAGACACAGGGTAAAAGAATCCGTTGAAAGCGGAGGCACAGGATAAAAGAGCGTGAGGAGAGCAACGGAGACACAGGATAAACGAGCACGAAGAGAACAGAGACAGAGGGTAAAAGAGTCCAAGGAGAGCAGGGGGACAGGATAAAAGCGCGTGAGGAGAACGGCGGTGACGCCAGATAAAAGAGCATGAGGAGTGTGGTGGAGACACAGGATAAAAGAGCGTGAGGAGAGTGGAGACACAGGATAAACGAACGCGCGGAGAGCGGCAGAGACACAGGATAAAAGAGCGCGAGGAGAGTGGAGACAGAGGATAAAAGAGCAGAAGGAGAGTCGAGACAAAGGATAAAAGAATGTGAGGAGAGCGGAGACAAAGGATAAAAGAGCATGAGGAGAGAGATGGAGACGCAGAATAAAAGAGCACGAGGAAAGCGGAGACACCGGATAAAGAAGCATGGGGAGAGCGGTGGAGGCACAGGATAAAAGAACGCAAGGAGTACAGAGACACAGGATAAAAGAGCACAAGGTGAGCGGCAGAGACACACCATAAAAGAGCGCGAGGAGAGTGGTGGAGACACAGGATAAGAGAGCGCGAGGAGAGCGGAGACGCAGGATAAAAGAGCACGAGGTGAGCGGCAGAGACACACGATAAAAGAGTGCAAGGAACACGGAGACACAGGATAAAGGAGCACGTGGAGAGCTGCAGAGACACAGGATAAAGGAGCATGAGGATAGTGGAGAGACAGGATAAAGGTGTGCGAAGAGGGTGGATGCGCAGGATTAAAGAGAGCGAGGAGAGCGGAGACACAGGATAAACGAGCATGAGGAGAACAGAGACACAGGAGAAAAGAGCGTGAGGAGAGCGGAGACACATGATAAAAGAGCATGAGGAGAACAGAGACACAGGACAAAAGCGCGTGAGGAGAGCGGTGACACAGGATAAAAGAGCACGAGGAGAGCGGCAGAGACACACGATAAAAGAGGGCGAGGAGTGTGGTGGAGACACAGGATAAAAGAGCGCGAGGAGAGAGGCGGAGACAAAGCATTAACGAGCGCGAGGAGAGCGTTAGAGAGACAGAGTAAAAGAGCGTGAGGAGAGCGGAGACAGAGGATAAAAGAGCATGAGGAGAGTGGAGACACAGGATAAAAGAGCACGAGGAGAGCAGAGAAACAGGATAAAAGAGCATGAGTAGAGCGGAGGGGACACAGGATAAAAGAGAATGAGGAGAGCGGAGACACAGGATAAAAGAGCACAAGGAGAGCAGAGAAACAGGATAACAAAGCATGAGGAGAGCAGAGGGGACAGGTAAGAGAGCGCAATGAGAGCGGAGACACAGGATAAAAGAGTGCGAGGAGAATGTAGACACAGGATAAATGAACGTGAAGAGAACGGAACAGACACAGGACAAAAGAGCGTGAGGAGAGCGGAGACACAGGATAAAGGAGCACGAGAAGAGCGGAGACACAGGATAAAAGAGCAGGAGGAGAGCGGAGTCACAGGATAAAAGAGCTCGAGCAGAATGGTGGAGACACAGGATAAAAGAGCGCGACAAGGGAGACGGAGACACAGGATGAAAGAGCATGATGAGAGAGGGGGAGGCACACGATAAAACAGCGTAAGGAGAGAAGAGACACAGGATAAAAGAGCGCGAGGAGAGCGGTGGAGAGACAGGATAAAAGAGCGCAAAGAGACCAGCGACACAGGATAAAAGAGCATGAGGCGAGTGGTGGAGAGACAGGAAAAAAGAGCGCGAGGAGAGCAGAGAGACAGGATAAAAGAGCTTGAGGAGAGTGGAGACACAGGATTAAAGAGTGCGAGGAGAGAGGCGGAGACAAAGCATTAACGAGCGCGAGGAGAGCGTTAGAGAGACAGAGTAAAAGAGCGTGAGGAGAGCGGAGACAGAGGATAAAAGAGCATGAGGAGAGTGGAGACACAGGATAAAAGAGCACGAGGAGAGCAGAGAAACAGGATAAAAGAGCATGAGTAGAGCGGAGGGGACACAGGATAAAAGAGAATGAGGAGAGCGGAGACACAGGATAAAAGAGCACAAGGAGAGCAGAGAAACAGGATAACAAAGCATGAGGAGAGCAGAGGGGACACAGGATAAGAGAGCGCAATGAGAGCGGAGACACCGGATAAAAGAGCACGAGGAGAGCAGAGACATAGGGTAAAAGAATCCGAGGAGAGCGGAGACACAGGATAAAAGAGCGTGAGGAGAGCAGTGGAGAGACAGGATAAAAGAGCGCGAGGAGAGCAGAGGGACAGGATAAAAGAGCATGAAGAGAGCAGAGAGACAGGATAAAAGAGCATGAAGAGAGCAGCGGAGACACAGGATAAAAGAGCGCGAGGAGAGCGGCGGAGACAAGGAATAAAGGAGGGCGAGGAGAGCGGAGACTCAGGATAAAAGAGCGTGAGGAGACCGGAGACACAGGATAAAAGAGCTTGAGGAGAGTGGAGACACAGGATAAAGAGTGCGAGGAGAGAGACGGAGATACAGGACAAAAGAGCATGAGGAGAGTGGAGTCACAGGATAAAAGAGCGCGAGGAGAGTGAAGACACAGGATAAAAGACAGTGAGGAGAATGGTGCAGACTCAGGACAAAAGAGCACGAGGAGAGCGGAGACACGGGATAAAAGCGCGCAAAGTGAGAGACAGAGACACAGGATAAAATAGCGCGTGGAGAGCGCCGGAGACACAGGATAAAAGAGTGCGAGGAGAGAGATGGAGACGCAGAATAAAAGAGCACGAGGAAAGCGGAGACTCAGGATAAAGAAGAGTGGAGAGAGCGGTGGAGGCATAGGATAAAAGAACGCAAGGAGCACGGAGACACAGGATAAAGGAGCACGTGGAGAGCGGCAGAGACACAGGATAAAAGAGCGCGAGGAGAGCGGCGGAGACAAGGAATAAAGGAGGGCGAGGAGAGCGGAGACTCAGGATAAAAGAGCGTGAGGAGACCGGAGACACAGGATAAAAGAGCTTGAGGAGAGTGGAGACACAGGATAAAGAGTGCGAGGAGAGCGACGGAGAAACAAGATAAAAGAGCGCGAGGAGTGCGGAGACGCAGGATAAACGAGCGCGAGGAGAGCAGAGACACTGGGTAAAAGAGTCCGATGAGAGCGGAGGCACAGGATAAAAGAGCGTGAGGAGAGCGACGGAGTCACAGGATAAACGAGCACGAAGAGAACAGAGACAGAGGGTATAAGAGTCCGAGGAGAGCAGAGAGACAGGATAAAAGCGCGTGAGGAGAACGACGGAGACGCAGGATAAAAGAGCGTGAGGAGAGTGGTGGAGACACAGGATAAAAGAGTGCGAGGAGAGAGATGGAGACGCAGAATAAAAGAGCACGAGGAAAGCGGAGACACAGGATAAAGAAGCGTGGGGAGAGCGGTGGAGACACAGGATAAAAGAACGCAAGGAGCACAGAGACACAGGATAAAAGAGCATGGGGTGAGCGGCAGAGACACACGATAAAAGAGCGCGAGGAGAGCGGAGACACCGGATAAAAGAGCGTGAAGAGAGAGACAGAGACACAGGATAAAGGAGCACGTGGAGAGCGGCAGAGACACAGGATAAAAGAGCATGAGGATAGCGGAGAGACAGGAGAAAGGTGTGCGAAGAGGGCGGATACGCAGGATAAAAGAGAGTGAGGAGAGCAGAGACACAGGATAAAAGAACACGAGGAGAGCGAAGACACAGGATAAAAGAGCGTAGGAGAGCAGCAGAGACACAGGATAAAAGAGCAGGAGGAGAGAAGCAGAAACACAGGATAAAAGAGCACGAGGAGAGCGGAGACACAGGATAAAAGAGCGCGAGGAGAGTGTAGACACAGGATAAAAGAACGTGAAGAGAACGGAGCAGACACAGGACAAAAGAGCACGAGGAGAGCGGAGACACAGGATAAATGAGCGCGAGGAAAACAGAGACACAGGGTAAAAGATTCCGAGGAGAGTGGAGACACAGGATAAATGAGTATGAGGAGAGCAATGGAGACAAAGGATAAACGAGCATGTGGAGAGCAGAGACACAGGGTAAAAGAGTCCAAGGAGAGCAGAGAGTCAGGATAGAAGAGCGTAAGGAGAGTGGTGGAGACACAGGATAAGAGGGCGCGAGGAGAGCGGAGACACAGGATAAACGAGCGCACGGAGAGTGTCAGAGACTCAGGGTAAAAGAGCGTGAGGAGAGTGGAGACACAGGATAAAAGAGCAGGAGGAGACCGGAGTCACAGGATAAAAGAGCTCGAGGAGAATGGTGGAGACACAGGATAAAAGAGCGCAACAAGAGAGACGGAGACACAGGATGAAAGAGCATGATGAGAGCGGTGGAGGCCCACGATAAAACAGCGCAAGGAGAGAAGAGACACAGGATAAAAGAGCGCGAAGAGAGCGGTGGAGAGACAGGATAAAAGAGCGCAAAGAGACCAGCGACACAGGATAAAAGAGCATGAGGAGAGCGGTGGAGAGACAGGATAAAAGAGCGCGAGGAGAGCAGAGAGACAGGATAAAAGAGCGCGAGGAGGGAGACGGAGACACAGGGTAAAAGAGCGCGAGGAGTGTGGTGGAGGCACAGGATAAAAGAAAACAAGGAGCGCGGAAACATAGGATAAAAGGGAATGAGGAGAGTGGAGAAACAGGATAAAGGCACGCGAAGACAGCGGAGACACAGGATAAAAGAGCACGAGGAGAGCGGCCAAGACACAGGATAAAAGAATGCAAGGAGAGCAGAGACACAGGATAAAAGATTACGAGGAGATGGGCCGAGACACAGGATAAAAGAACGCAAGGAGACCTGAGACACTGGATAAAAGAGCGGGAGGAGAACGGTGGAGACATAGGATAAAAGAACGCGAGGAGAGTGGAGACACAGGATAAAAGAGCGTGAGGAGAGCGCAGACACAGGATAAAAGACCGTGAGGAGAGCAGCGGAGGCGCAGGATAAAAGAGCGCTAGGAGAGCGGTGGAGACAGAGGATAAAAGAGCACGAGGAGAGAGACAGAGACACAGGATAAAAGTGCGCGAGGAGAGTGGAGGCAGAGGATTAAAGAGCACGAGGAGAGCGGCGGAGACACAGGATAAAAGAGCGCGAGGAGAGCTGAGAAACGGGATAAAAGAGCGCGAGAAGAGAGATGGAGACACAGGATAAAAGAACATGAGGAGAGCGGAGACAGAGGATAAAAGAGCGTGAGGAGAGCAGCGGAGACACAGGATAATACTGCGCGAGGAAAGCGGCAGAGACACGGGATAAAAGAGCGCGAGGAACGCAGAGGAGAGATAGGATAAAACATTATTAAGAGGGCGGAGACACAGGATAAAAGAGCGCGAGGAGAGAGACAGAGACACAGGCTAAAAGTGCGCGAGGAGAGCGGTGGAGACATACGATGAAAGAGCACGAGGAGAGAGACAGAGACACAGGATAAAAGTGCGTGAGGAGCGTGGAGGCACAGGATTAAATAGCACGAGGAGACCGGGCACACAGGATAAAAGAGCGTGAGGAGAGTGGAGACACAGGATAAAAGAGCTTGAGGAGAGCGGAGACACAGGGTAAAAGAGCGTGAGGAGAGCAGCGGAGACATAGGATAATACTGCGTGAGGAAAGCGGCAGAGACACAGGATAAAAGAGAGCGAGGAGAGCAAAGACACAGGATAAAAGAACGCGAGGAGAGAGACAGAGACACAGGATAAAAGTGCGCGAGGAGAGTGGAGGCACAGGATTAAAGACTGTGAGGAGAGCAGACAGAAAGGATAAAAAAGCGTGAGGAGAGCGGAGACACAGGATAATAGTGCACGAGGAAAGCGGCAGAGACACAAGATAAAAGAGCGCGAGGAACGCAGAGGAGAGATAGGATAAAAGAGTGCAAGGAGAGCGGAGACACAGGATAAAAGTGCGTGAGGAGAGTGGAGGCACAGGATTAAAGAGCGTGAGGAGAGCAGCGGAGACACAGGGTAATAGTGCGCGAGGAGAGCAAAGAAACAGGATAAAAGAATGCGAGGAGAGAGACGGAGACACAGGACAAAAGAGCATGTGGAGAGCGGAGACACAGGACAACAGAGGGCGAGGAGAACGGCCAGGACACAGGATAAAAGAATGCAAGGAGAGCAGAGACACTGGATAAAAGAGCGCGAGGAGAGCGGAGACACAGGATAAAAGTGCATGAGGAGTGCATAGTGACAGGATAAAAGAGTGCGAGGAGAGCGGCAGAGACACAGGATAAAAGAGTGCAAGGAGAGCGGAGATACAGGATAAAAGAGCATGAGCAGAGTGGAGACACAGGATAAAAGAGTACGAGGAGAGCGGCCAAGTCACAGGATAAAAGAATGCAAGGAGAGCAGAGACACAGGATAAAAGATTACGAGGAGGTGGGCCGAGATACAGGATAAAAGAACGTAAGGAGACCTGAGACACTGGATAAAAGAGCGCGAGGAGAGCAGTGGAGACACAGGATAAAAGAGCGCGAGGAGAGTGGAGACACAGGATAAAAGAACATGAGGAGAGCGCAGACACAGGATAAAAGACCGTGAGGAGAGCAGCAGAGGTGCAGGATAAAAGACCGTGAGGAGAGCAGCAGAGGTGCAGGATAAAAGAGCGCGAGGAGAGCGGTGGAGACAGAGGATAAAAGAGCACGAGGAGAGAGCCAGAGACACAGGATAAAAGTGCGCGAGGGGAGTGGAGGCACAGGATTAAAGAGCGCGAGGCGAGCTGAGAAACGGGATAAAAGAGCGCGAGAAGAGAGACGGAGACACAGGATAAAAGAACGTGAGGAGAGCGGAGACACAGGATAAAAGACCGTGAGGAGAGCAGCGGAGGCGCAGGATAAAAGAGCGCTAGGAGAGCGGTGGAGACAGAGGATAAAAGAGCACGAGGAGAGAGACAGAGACACAGGATAAAAGAGTGTGAGGAGAGCAGTGGAGACACAGGATAATACTGCGCGAGGAAAGCGGCAGAGACACAGGATAAAAGAGCGCTAGGAACCCAGAGGAGAGATAGGATAAAACAGTGCAAGGAGAGCGGAGACACAGGATAAAAGAGCGCGAGGAGAGACACAAAGACACAGGATAAAAGTGCGCGAGGATAGCGGTGGAGACATAGGATGAAAGAGCACGAGGAGAGAGACAGAGACACAGGATAAACGTGCGTGAGGAGCGTGGAGGCACAGGATTAAAGAGCACGAGGAGACCGGGCACACAGGATAAAAGAGCGTGAGGAGAGCAGCGGAGACACAGGATAATAGTGCGCGAGGAAAGCGGCAGAGACACAGGATAAAAGAGAGCGAGGAGAGCAAAGACACAGGATAAAAGAACGCGAGGAGAGAGACGGAGACACAGGACAACAGTGCACTTGGAGAGCGGAGACACAGGATAAAAGAGGGCGAGGAGAGAGACAGAGACACAGGATAAAAGTGCGCGAGGAGAGTGGAGGCACAGGATTAAAGAGTGTGAGGAGAGCGGAGACACAGTATAAAAGAACGCGAGAAAAGAGATGCAGACACAAGACTAAATAGCACGAGCAGAGCGGAGACACAGGATAAAAGAGTACGAGGAGATTGGCCGAGACACAGGATAAAAGAACGCAAGGAGACCTGAGACATTGGATAAAAGAGCGCGCGGAGAGCGGAGACACAGGATAAAAGAGCATGAGGAGAGCATAGTGACAGGATAAAAGAGCACGAGGAGAGCGGCAGAGACACAGGATAAAAGAGTGCAAGGAGAGCGGAGATACAGGATAAAAGAGCATGAGCAGAGCGGAGACACAGGATAAAAGAGTACGAGGAGAGCGGTCAAGACACAGGATAAAAGAATGCAAGGAGAGCAGAGACACAGGATAAAAGATTACGAGGAGGTGGGCCGAGACACAGGATAAAAGAACGTAAGGAGACCTGAGACACTGGATAAAAGAGCGGGAGGAGAGTGGAGACACAGGATAAAAGAACGTGTGGAGAGCGCAGACACAGGATAAAAGACCGTGAGGAGAGCAGCGGAGGGGCAGGATAAAAGAGCGCTAGGAGAGCGGTGGAGACAGAGGATAAAAGAGCACGAGGAGAGAGACAGAGACACAGGATAAAAGTGCGCGAGGAGAGTGGAGGCACAGGATTAAAGAGCACGAGGAGAGCTGAGAAACAGGATAAAAGAGCGCGAGAAGAGAGACGGAGACACAGGATAAAAGAACATGAGGAGAGCGGAGACACAGGATAAAAGACCGTGAGGAGAGCAGCGGAGGCGCAGGATAAAAGAGCGCGAGGAGAGCGGTGGAGACAGAGGATAAAAGAGCACGAGGAGAGCAGCGGAGACACAGGATAATACTGCGCGAGGAAAGCGGCAGAGACAGGGAAAAAAGAGCGCGAGGAACGCAGAGGAGAGATAGGATAAAACAGTGCAAAGAGGGCGGAGACACAGGATAAAAGAGCGTGAGGAGAGTGGAGACACAGGATAAAAGAGCGTGAGGAGAGCGGAGACACAGGATAAAAGAGCGTGAGGAGGGCAGCGGAGACATAGGATAATAGTGCGCGAGGAAAGCGGCAGAGACACAGGATAAAAGAGAGCGAGGAGAGCAAAGACACAGCATAAAAGAGCGCGAGGAGAGTGAAGACACAGGATAAAAGAGCACAAGGAGAGAGACGGAGGCACAGGATAAAAGAGCATGAGGAGAATGGCGGAGACACAGGATAAAAGAGCGCGAGGAGAGCGGCTGAGAGACCGGCTAAAAAAGCGCGTGGAGAGCGGCGGAGACACAGGATAAAAGAACGTGAGGAGAGTGGAGGCACAGGATAAAAGAGCGTGAGGAGAACGACGGATACACAGGATAAAAGAGCATGAGAAGAGCGAAGACACAGGATAATAGAGCGCGAGGAGAGCAGAGACACAGGATAAAAGAGCACGAGGAGAGCGGAGACCCAGGATAAAAGAGCACGAGGAGAGTGGAGACACAGGATAAAAGAGCACGAGGAGAGCAGAGACACAGGATAAAAAAGCGCAAGGTGAGCGGAGACACAGGATAAAAGAGTGCGAGGAGAGCGGCGGAGATGCAGGATAAAAGAGCATGAGGAGAGCGGAGACACAGGATAAAAGGGCACAGGGAAAGTTCCAGTGAGCTGTGTTGGAGGGCGGAGTTCCAGAGAGGTGTGTATAAAAACCTTACCTCGGGGATTCGCGGACCTTGGGTCTTAAAGAAAAATTAGAAGCGGCGTCACGCTAAATCTGTGACCTGATTGGCTGCTAGAGAATCTACACTGAATTTGTAACTAAAACATTGTTAAACTAATTAAACCAAATATATTAATTACTTAATTCATATGTAGAGGGTATCTAGACCAGAATCAGGGCATTACTATTCTTAGAATTTAGCATTTATAGTAGAAATCTAGCCCTTGGGAACATATAGTTAATAAGGAGTCAATTAGCATTTATTAGATTTAAATTAATTTATTAAATAGTTCTATAAATGGCAGTTGCTGGGGTGAAGTGCTTCACCTGTGGAATGTGGGAAATCTGTGACGCTTTAAGTGTCCCGGACAACTACATCTGCAGGAAGTGTACCCAATTGCAGCTCCTCACAGACCGCATGGATTGGTTGGAGTAGCAGCTGGATGCACTTAGGAGCATTCAGGTGGCGGAAAGCATTATTGACAGCAGTTTTGGAGACATGTTCACACCCAAGGTACAGATAGATGGATGGGTGACCGCTAGAAGGGGCAGGCAGTCAGTGCAGAAATCCCCTGTGGCTGTGCCCCTCTTTAACAGGTACACCATTTTGGATACTGTTGGGGGGGATGGCCTATCAGGGGAAAACAACAGCAGTAGCCAGAGCAGTGGCACCATGGCTGTCTCTATTGTTCAGCAGAGGGGGAGTCAAAGCACGGAAGAGCAATTGTCATAGGGGACTCTATAGTCAAGGGCTCAGAAAGGCACTTCTGTTGTCGTGAAAGAGACACCAGGATGGTATGTTGCCTCCATGGTGCCAGGGTCCAGGATGTCTCTGATTGGGTACGGGACATTCTGAAGGGGGAGGGATAACAGCCAGAGGTCATGGTACACATTGGTACTAATGACATAGGCAGGAAGAGTGATGAGGTCCTGAAGCGGGAGTTCAGGGAGTTAGGCAGAAAATTAAAAAACAGGACTTCTAGGGTTGTAATCTCAGGATGACTCCCTGTGCCACATAACCAGTGAGGCTAGAAATAGGAAGATAGTGCAGCTGAACATGTGGCTGAACAGATGGTGTAGGAGGGAGGGTTTCCAATATCTGGATCAGTGGGATCTCTTCCAGGGCAGGTGGGACCTGTCCAAGAAGGACAGGTTGCATCTAAACTGGAGGGGCACCAATATCCTGGCTGTGAGGTTTGCTAGTGTCACTCGGGAGGGTTTAAACTAGTATGTCAGGGGGGTGGGAACCAGAGCAATAGGTCAGCAGGTGAAATAAATGACTGGGAACCAGTGAATATGGCCAGTAGGACTAAGAGGAAGGGCAGGCAGGGAAAAATTACTGAACACATTGGGACTGGGGGTCTGAAATGCATTTGTTTCAATGCGAGAAGTATAACAGGCAAGGCAGATGACCATAGAGCTTGGATTAGTACTTGGGTCTATGATGTTATTGCTATTACAGAGACTCGGTTGAAAGATGGACAAGATTGGCAGATAGACGTTCCAGGATTTAGATATTTCAGGCAGTACAGAGAGGGATGTTGAAGAGGTGGAGGAGTTGCACTGCTGGTTAAGGGGAATATTACAGATGTACGACAGGAGGACACCTCGGTGGGCTCATGCAGCGAGGCAATATGGGTAGAGCTCCGGAATAGGAAGGGTGCAGTCACAATGTTGGGGGTTTACTATAGGCCTCCCAGTTGCCGGTGGGAGATTGAGGAACAGTTATGTAGGCAGATTTTGGAAAGATGAAAAAGCAATAGGGTTGTTGTGGTGGGTGATTTTAACTTTCCCTATATTGACTGGGAATCACTTAGTGCCAGGGGTTTGGATGGTGCAGAATTTGTAAAGTGCATCCAGGAGGGCTTCCTGAGACAATATGTAGATAGTCCAACTAGGGAAGGGGCAATACTGGACCTGGTATTAGGGAATGAACCCGGCCAGGTGGTCCAAGTTTCAGTAGGGGAGCATTTCAGGAAAAGTGACCATAATTCAGTAAGTTTCAAGGTACTGGTGGATAAGGATAACAGGAGTCCTCGGGTTAAGCTGCTTAATTGGGGGAAGGCTAATTATAACAATATTAGGCAGGAACTGAGGAATCTAGACTGGAGGCAGATGTTTGAGGGCAAATCAACAACTGACATGTGGGGGGGCTTTCAAACGTCAGTTGATAAGAATTCAGGACTGGCCTGTTCCTGCTAGGACGAAGGATAAGCATGGTAAGTTTTAGGAACCTTGGATAACGAAGGATATTTTGAGATTAGTCAACAAGAAAAGGGAAGCATTCGTAAGGGCTAGATGGCTGGGAACAGCTGAAGCCTGTAGAGAATATATAGAAAGTAGGAAGAAACTTAAACAAGGAGTCAGGAGGGCTAAAAGGGGTCATGAAAAGTCACTGACAACCAGGATTAAGGAAAATCTCAAGGCCTTATATACATATGTAAAAAGCAAGAGGGTAGCCAGGGAAAGGGTGGGAATCTGTGTGTGGAGCCAGAAGAAATGGGAGAGATACTAAATGAATACTTCTCATCAGTATTCACCAAAGAGAAGGACTTAGCTGTCAATTTGTCTAGGGAAGAGTGTGTAGATAGCCTGGGTCATGTTGAGATCAAAAAAGAGGAGGTGTTAGTCGTCTTGAAGAATATAAAGGAGGATAAGTCCCCAGGGTCAGATGGGATCTACCCCAGAGTACTGAGGGAGGCAAGGGAGGAGATTGTTGGGGCCTCTACAGAAATCTTTGTATCCTCACTGGCTACAGGTGAGTTCCCAGAGGACTGGAGAATGGCCAATGTTGTTCCATTGTTTAAGAAGGGTAGCAGGGATGATCCAGGAAATTACAGGCCGGTGAGCCTTACGTCAGTGGTAAGGAAATTATTGGAGAAGATTCTTCGTGACAGGATTTACTGCCATTTGGAAGCAAATGGGTGTATTAGTGAAAGGCAGCATGGTTTTGTGAAGGGGAGGTTGTGATTCACTAACTTGATCGAGTTTTTCGAGGAAGTGACAAAGATGATCGACGATGGAAGGGCAGTGGATGTTATATACATGGATTTCAGTAAGGCCTTTGACAAGGTCCCTCATGGCAGACTGGTACAGAAGGTAAAGTCACAAGGGATCAGAGGTGAGCTGGCAAGATGGATACAGAATTGGCTTGGTCATAGAAGACAGAGGGTTGCAGTGGAATGGTGCTTTTCTGAATGGAGAGCTGTAGCTAGTGGAGTTCCGCAGGGATCAGTGCTGGGACCTTTGATGTTTGTAGTATACAAAAATGATTTGGAGGAAAATGTAACTGGGCTAATTAGTCAGTTTGCAGATGACACTAAGGTTGGAGGAGTGGCAGATAGTGAAGAGGATTGTGAAAGGATACAACGGGATAGAGGTCGGTTGGAGACTTGGGCGGAGAAATGGCAGATGGAGTTTAATCCGGACAAATGCGAGGTGATGCATTTTGGAAGGCAGGAATTATACAGTAAATGGCAGAACCCTTAAGTGCATCAACAGACAGAGGGATCTGGGTATACAGGTCCACAGGTCACTGAAAGTGGCGACGCAGGTGGATAAGGCAGTCAGGAAGGCATATGGCATGCTCGCCTTCATTGGCAGGGGTACTGAGTATAAATGCTGGGAAGTCATGCTGCAGCTGTATAGAACCTTGGTTAGGCCACACTTGGAATATTGTTAGCAATTCTGGTCACCACATTACCAGAAGGATAGGGAGTCATTGGAGAGGGTGCAGAGGAGGTTTACCAGGATGCTGCCTGGTCTGGAGGATATTAGCTATGAGGAGAGGTTGGAGAAACTCGGATTGTTCTCACTAGAGCAACGGAGATTGAGGGGCGACTTGATAGATGTTTACAAAATTATGAGTGGCATGGACAGAGTAGATAGTCAGAAGCTTTTTCCCAGGGTGGAAGAGTCAATTACTAGGGGACATGGATTTAAGGTGAGAGGAGAAACCTATAGAGGAGATGTGTGGGGCAAGTTTTTTACGCAGAGGGTAGTGAGTGTCTGGAATTCGCTGCCAGAGGAGGTGGTGGAAGCAGCTGCGATAGTGATGTTTAAGAGGCAGCTTGACAAATACATGAATAGGATGGGAATAGAGGGATACAGACCCCAGAAGTGCAAAATGTTTTAGTTGACGGGCAATATGATCGGTGCAGGCTTGGAGGGCTGAAGGGCCTGTTCCTGTGCTGTACTTTTCTTTGTTCTTTGTTCTAAAAGTCAAGGGAAAGTTACAGGCAACGCTCGTGTACAAGGGGAAACAGATATTGGAAACATTGGGCGTAATTTTCCGTGCTTGCTGGTGTCGGATGCGCTCGGCGGCATGAGTGAACAATATGGCAAAAAGGCCAGAAATCGGTTTCACAATGACATGGAACCAGTTTGCGACTGTCCGCTCAGCCAGTCGATGGCGGGCCGCGTTTCCCACCATTGGACGTTGGGAACCTCACCGTAATACATCAGCATATCATTATAAGGCCAGCTCTTTGGAATCAGCCCCCTCCTGCTGGGTCGTCTGCCCACCGACGTGTTTCACAACAGAGTATATAAGGCGTGCACTTAGTGGGCTGCACTTAGAGGTGAACTCGGAGGTGAGTGCACAGTAACGTTGTACAGTGCTTGCGAGGGTCGCCTGTAGGTCTTCCAGGTTGAGGCGTGCTGTGGGGGGTGGAGGGGGTGTGGGGTGGCAAGGGCTGCCCTGCGGTTGAAGGTAGTGCACAAGCATGTGTCGGGTGGGTAGGCGAGGTAAGCAGCCAAGTACTATGGACACCTTGTATAAAGTGACCATTCCTCTGTAGCTGAGACAATTCAGGCACAGTCATATTGACATGCATGGAGTTGGGACTCTAGCTTATCTGCCCACTCAAGCAGCGCAGAGGCATCAAAGTGCCACCAAATGCTCCAGAACCTTTCACCCCTCGGGCACAGACTGCACACTAATGAGTGTTTTAATGGACTACAGAACAGTTGGACGACTAAGCACATTGTACAATCTCCTCGCTAAAGCTGGACATGGAGCAGTCACTGGTGGAGGCGTTCACAGCCCCTCGTAATGTCATCATCCCGGTTTGGACCAGCTTGCCCCATGGTTCAAGCTAACAGTGCAGCCTTGCAGTGCAGGTTAGGAGAATGTCTGCACCTGAGCTGAGAGTACAGCATACAGTGGGCAAAGCTGCCGCCAATCGGTTAGGTGGAGTGGGATGGAGGTGGGTGGGGTCTTGTGCAGCCATGCAGTGCACTAAGCTCTGGCCATCTAAGTGGTGGCCAGCGTTCTCCATGATGCATTAAGGGGCCTTCAGGCTTAAGCAAGAGAGGTTCTACAAAAACCCAGGCTAACCCGCATGCCTCTCTCTTTCATCCTGCAGGAGGAGTACATCAGGAGCATGGTGCCTGGTGAACTAACTGTATGCATCATGACTTACCGATAGTGAACACGACAGAGAAAAAATCAGAGGTGCCTAGCTGCATAGAAGGAGGAGTAGCACCCTCAGGAAGAAGGGTGGTTGGGGCTCCCACACACATCACTGAAGAGCCACAGCGAGCCGTCGCTTGTCAGTTCCTAGCTAGACCCAGAGCCTTTCATTCCTGCAGATAACCAAGAACCAGTGTCGCTGAAGAGAACCCATGTCTAGGGGACTGGTTGGTCACACCTGCCAGCTGCTGCAGGATTTGGCGCCACACGGACATTGGGGTCATCTATGGCCAGTGGTTGTGAAATTGATTGCGGCACTCAATGTTTATGCCAATGGCTCCTTTCAAGTTTCCACAGGTGACCTTTGTGGGATATCACAAGTCTCCACCCACAAATGCATTCATGAGGTCACGGATGCCATCTTTCCGAGGGCATAACTTTGTGCATTTCACCTGGGGCCAGGAGATCCAGGATGCAAGAGCGATTGGATTTGCCCAAATCTCAGGCGTCCCACAGGTGCAGGGTGTGATCAACTGCACTCATGTGGTGCTCAGATCTCCATCGCAACAAGTGGTCAACTATGTCAACCACAAGAGCTTCCATTCACTGAATACACATGTGCGACCACCACAAATACATTCTGCAGGTCTGTGCACAGTTTCCAGGGAGTGTGCACAGCTCCTAATTCTCAATTGGTCACAGATCCCTGACATCATCCAGGGTCCACAGAGGCTGCAATGTTGGCTCCTCGGGGACAAGGGCTACCCACAGAGGACGTGGCTGATGACACCCGTGCAGCAGCCTCAGTCTGCAGCAGAGCCACGGTATAATGAGGCTCACGCTGCAGTTCACAACTTAGTGGAGCAAACCATTGGGATGCTGAAAATGAGGTTCCAGTGCCTGGACCGGTCTGGGGGAGCCCTGCAATATAGTCCACAGAGGGTGTCACGCATCGTCGTTGCCTGCTGCACCCTTTACAACCTGGTGCTATAACGGGGAGAGGAGCTGGCTGAGGAGAAGATGCGGGAGCTGGAGGTCTCCTCCGATGAGGATTTCGATGGTGATGGAGGTGAGGAGATCCTCGAAAGTAAGAATGACAGTGATGAGGCCCTAGCATGGCCAGACAAGGCAGGCACGTTCAGGAGGCCCTCATAGCTGCTAGATTTGTGGTCGATGATGACGACATGCAGTGAGGAGACACTGTGGATCCTCACATTGCACCTGTGAATGTTTGACTCCAGTCTGGCTTATGGCAGCGCACATACCCTCTGTGATAATGCTCCTGTCATGGAGACACAGTGGAGGCCCTAATAGTCACTCGATTGAAGGATGATGATGATGACATGCAGTGAGGACACTCCATAGATCTTCACATAGCCTCTGAGAATGTCTGACTCCTGTCTGGCCGGCTCACTTGTGCTCTGTGGTCAGGGTCATATCATAGAAACACAGTCATGAAACTTTAAAAGCACCTGATTCTTTGTTCGCCTTCAGTACCTGAGCCCTTCAGGAGCAAAGCATCACTGGTCACAGATGCTGAAGCCCCACCTTAAAGGTGCTGAGAGCACACAGAGAGAATGACTGAACTCAGTGACGCCTGTCCATGACATTCTGGCAGCAATAACAAACACCCTCAAGGTGCAGGCATCAGTAATGTGTCCAAGGTGTGTGAGGCTGGACCATCATTTTGGTTTGAAGGCTGCACAAAGCACAGGGAAGAGGCCCTGGACTCAGACACTTGCCTTTATCTCGTGCAGAAAGGTTTCACATCTGAGCTCATCAGAACAAGGAGCCATATGCAGGGAGATATTGTTGAGAGTTTATTTACAATAGTGAACATCATGTACATGTGATTAACACCTGTGCTCAGGCTGTGCTATTACATCTCCTTAACCTTCCAAGCCCTGCCACTACATCTTGGTACTCCCAGACACCCACTGCGGAGTTGGAGGCAGCTGCTGACTGCTATGCCCTGTCTGTGATTACCTTGGTGGGTCTCCTCTGGAGGGCCGAGACCTGGAGGGCCCTGGCCTGCTTTCGAGGTGCTGCTGTGTGGCAGTGGCACCCTCCTTGAGTTGCAGAGCTGGAGCTGCTGGGGTCACAGGAAGAGGGCATTCAGATGCTGATCCTCCTCCCTATGAGTGACGAAGGACCCCGGCTGACTCCTTGAGATCAAGGGGAAGCTGGAGTGAAATCGAGCTGCCTGCACCCCTCTCGTGTATACACTGTTGGAGGCCAACTATGGTGTCAGTGATGGAGTTCAGTCTGTGCAGCAGTGCAGGACCAATGTCCTGGACGATGGTCTCCAGGATGGCCGCCATCCTACTAGTGTTGACCTCAGTGTATTTGCATGCCGGCCCTATCACCTCAGCCTGAAGGCAGACAGACTCTTCCATCATGCTTTGCAATCTGAGGAGTGCAGCGGACATCCCAACTTGTTGTTCTCGAGTCTACCTTTGCGGTTCCAGCAACTGAGACATGACTGAGTCCAGAGGCTCGTCATCTGACTTGGACAGAGCAAATTTATGGGTTCCAGCAGTCCTCTGAGTGACAGGGGCCTGGGAAGTCCCTGCCAACACCTGCTGTTGATCAGAAAGTGTATTGTGCTCACCAGATTGTGCTCCCAAGGCTATTCTAAAGCTAGGTCCCACTGAGATGTGTGTGTCTCTGTGCTGGTGGAGGGTGTGGATGAGCGCTGTGACGGGTCTTCAAGGGTGCCTCCAGATTCTTCTTCAGAGGTTTCTTCGGGGCTTGATTGAAAGCCTGGGGTAGCAGACTCTGTCGGCTGTTTCCCAGATGTGCTTCAAAAGCAAGGGGAGATAATTTGTGGCCTGTGAAACAGGACATATCACTCACAGTATGGTTGTCCAATGGTTGTTGCACTGCTGGATCCTCACTTGGTACAGCACTGCCGACCTCAACGTCAGCACAGGAACGGTTCACATCATTGCCCCCCAGCTGGATGGCTCTGCTTTCAAAGTCCGTGAGAACCTTGATTTCAGGCATTACTCCACCGGTCTGCGACCTCTCCCTCTCGTTGTGCGCCAGCTTGTCCTGCATGAATATGGACAGAGAGATTATGAGCAGGATGCCGGCCAGGCCAGATGATAAGTATGCCTGGCATGTGTGGGTGGTGAGTGGTCCCATGGATGAAGACAATGAAGGTGTGTGTGTGAGACAGTGAATGTGTGAGGTGTGTGTGTGAGAGAGTGAGTGTGTGAGTCACTTGAACTGGCAGTAAGTGAGGGCCCCGTGGGTGTGTGATGGGTTTGTGAGTTGAGAGTGATGAGAAGAGTGACTTACTCTGTCAGAACGGAAGAGATCATTCATCCTCTTGTGGCACTCGGTGGCTGTCCTCTTTTGCAGGGCATTGGTCCTGATCAGCACTACTACCACCTCCCAAGCTGGACTGGTGAAGCAGCTGTTCATCCT
Organism: Carcharodon carcharias; assembly: GCF_017639515.1. NCBI lineage: Eukaryota > Metazoa > Chordata > Chondrichthyes > Lamniformes > Lamnidae > Carcharodon > Carcharodon carcharias. The sequence goes on along the minus strand of NC_054481.1, from coordinate 25,833,642 downwards.
GTGGCCAGAGCAGGGTAGAGGACTTCACAGCGAGCCTCCACGGTGTCCAACAGATGCCCGAGGGACGCTGCATTAAACCTGGGGCCTGCAGTCTTTTTGCCTTTCAGTGCCATGTCTTCCATGCAGCAGTCGTGAGCTAGAAGTACTGAGAGGTGTGCGCACGGCTGCACTTTAAATATGGTGACCAGCGCGATGAAGCAGCGAGATGATGGCGTGGCGGGCGAATGACAGCCTGCCTCCCATCAAAATGGCCTGTTCCCCGGTAATGCATAATTAATGCAGCGGGTTTGGGACAATGCGGTGTGAGAAGCTGCCATTGCAGCCGGCAGGCAAAGCGTCGTTTACCCCGCTCGCTACCACACTTAGTGCAAATCTGGGACACTTCCGCCCATGAAATGTTCTACAGAATTAGGAATTTTCTCCTTTAAGTAGAAGAGCTTGTTTATCACTCAATCTTATCAGGAAAGTGGAAGAAGTCAATCAGCAAGAATCCAAGGGTGACTTCAGAAATGAATCCCTGAAACTATCCGATTGCAATGAAGATCTGGATTGGGACTTCAGCGCTGACTTTTTGACACTCCTCACAGAGATTGATAGCCCAGCCATTTTTCAGGAGAACATCCAGGAGGGGATAGTCCACTAACTCACAATGAATGCACAGTGAAAAAATTACACCAGGATAAACATGAGAATGAGAGTGATCACTCATTACTCTATAGTATGGCTCCAAAAATGGAAGCAGAAAATCTGGTGACAGAATACTCTATTCAAATGCCACTTTCATTCAATATCGGTGACCTTCTAGAAAGTACAGTTGCACTGATCCATCCACCAAAAGTAGTCATTAAGGATGCTAGCTGTCAAAGAAGTCAAACAACTAGACATGGAACCAAGCCATGCAATGTCCGCCTTTTCTACATGGGAAGAAAGTGAACTTATCGATAAACCATGTCTGCTGGACTTTGGGGGGTCCAAGACATTAATCAGGTGGATTTCTCACAGCTTCCCATCTTACATAAAGAATTAATTCCAGGGCTAGAATTCCAGAACTATCCGAGAATTCAAAGAGAGAGATGGCAAGGAGTCATTGCTCCAGAAGTAGGGAAGGACAGAACAAACCGAAGAAAGAGGACAAACTCAAGAAGCAAGGATAGGGAACATGCAAAACGCAAAGAGATAAAGCTGCAAAATCAAATAAAGAAAGAGGAAAATGTGATCGAGAAAAGTATAACACTAATGAGAGGAAGAAACAGATCAAGGCCAGATCCAGAAATGCTGTGTTTGGCTGCAGTAGAGAACTTCACTTGGAGATTGGTGACTGAGGGAGTTTAAGGATTAAATTAAGGGTTAAATTCTATCTAAAGTCTAGGCTTTCTTTAATTTAGCAATTAATTATAAATTGCTGTTAGGGTTGGAAGAAGGTGAGTTTTGGACCAAAGAGGGGAAAAGAGGAGAAGCCAACGAGAGCAGTATAAAAGGGTGCAAAAAACAGAGGCCAAGACTGGAGAGGGGAGGTATACCCTCAGGACTTTCAGGTGGTGGAACTCAAAGTGACGTTACGATTTAAAAAGTGATGCAACGCAGCAGAGGCAGCTGATTGGTTAGTAGGGTCAGGTGAGCACTTCTACTACTTTTTCTACTAACTAAACTGCTGCAGTCCATTAGCTTAAACAAAATAAGGTGAGGACTTTGGACTGAAATGGGAGTGTTTGGAGTGCAATAAGGCTCCTAGTGTAGTTAGCATCCTTTAAAGAGAGTAACTAATGAGCTTCATCTAAAGTGAGGTCATGGCAGCAGAGCTCACACTCATGATATGCTCCTCCTGTGCTATATGGGAAGTCATAGACACTTCCAGTGTCCCTGGCAACCATGTATGCAGGAAGTGTGTCCAGCTGCAGCTACTGGATAACCGCATTGCGGAGCTGGAGCTGTGGGTGGATTCAGAGTGGAGCATCTGTGATGCAGAGATTGTTGTGGACAGCACGTGCAGTGAGGTTGGTCACACTGCAGGTAAAGACTGAACAGGCAGAAAAGGGATGAGTGACCACGAGGCAGAGTAGAGGAGGGCAGGTAGTGCAGGAGTCTCTTGTGGCCATCCCCCTCTCTAACAGGTATACCATTTTTGGATACTGTTGGGGAAGACAACTTCTCAGGAGAAAGCAGCAGGAGCCAAGTCCATGGCATGATGGATGGCTTTGCTGCACAAGAGGGGAGGAAAAAGAGTGGCAGGGCTATAGTGATAGGGGACTAAATAGTAAGGGGAACAGACAGGCGTTTCTGCGGCCGCAAAAGAGACTCCAGGATGGTATGTTGCCTCCCCAGTGCCAGGGTCAAGGATGTCTCGGAGAGGCTGCAGGGCATTCTGTAGGGGGAAGACAAATAGCCAGTGGTCATGGTGCATATTAGTTAAAAAAGGGGTAAGGTCCTACGAGCTGAATATAGGGAGTTAGGATGTAAATTAAAAAGTAGGACCTCAACGGTAGTAATCTCAGGATTACTACCAGTGCCACGTGCTAGTGAGAGTAGAAATAACAGGATATATCGGATGAATATGCAGCTGAAGAAATCGTGTAGAGGGGAGGGATTCAGATTCCTGGGGCTTTGGGACCAGTTCCGGGGAAGGTGGAACCAGTACATACAGGACGGGTTGCATTTGGGCAGGACCAGGACCAATGTCCTCGGTGAGGGGGGTGTTTGCTAGTGCTGTCGGGGAGAGTTTAAACTAGAATGGCAGGGGGATGGGAACCTGAGCAAGGGGACAGAGGAGGGGGAAACAAGGATAGAAATGAAAGACAGAAAAGTAAGAAGCAAAAGTAGAAGGCAGAAAAAACAAGGGTGAAAAACAGATGGGGTCGTAGTGCAAAATAAAGCTAAGACGACTAACAAGGTTAAAAAGATAAGTCTAAAGGCATTGTATCTTAACACATGGAGCATTTGCAATAAGGTAGATGAATTAACAGCGCAAATAGATATAAATAGTTATGATATAGTTGCAATTAGGGAGACATGGCTGCAGGGTGACCAAGGATGGGAACTGACCTTCCAGGGGTATTAGATATTTAGAAAGGACAGACAAATAGGGAAAGGAGGTGGGGTAGCACAAGGAGGAAATCAATGCAATAGTGAGGAAGGATATTGGTTGGAAAATCATGATGTGGAATCTGTTTGGGTAGAGATAAGAAACACCAAGGGGCAGAAAATGTTGGTGGGGGTTGTATATAGGCCCCCAAACAGTAATGGAGATGTAAGGAAGGCATTAAACAGAAAATTAGAGAAGTATGCAATAAGGGTACAACTGTAATCTTGGGTGACTTTAATCTACATATAGATTGGACAAACCAAGCTAGCAATAATACTGTGGAGGAGGATTTCCTGGAGTGTGTACATGAAGGTTTTTTAGACAGACAGCAGGATATCCTAGAGTGGGTATTGTACAATGAGAGAGGATTAATTTTTGTGTGGGGTCCCTTGGGGAAAAGTGACAATAAAATGATAAAATTGTCCATTAAGATGGACAGTGAAGAAGTTGAATCTGAAACTAGGTCCTGAATCTAAATAAAGGGAACTACGAGAATATGAGGTGCGAATTGGCAATGATGAACTGGGGAACCTTACTAAAAGGGTTGATGGTGGATAGGCAATGGCTAATATTTAAGGAACGTATGCATGAATTACAATAATTATTCATTCCTGTCTGGTGCAAAAATAAAACAGGAAAGGTGGCTCAACCATGGATTACAAAAGAAATTAGAGATAGTACTAGATCCAAATAGGAGACAAAAAAAATTGCCAGAAAAAGCAGCAAGCCTGAAATTAATAAAGAACCGGATACAACAACTCTCAATGAAGACCATCCAAGTCAAGAAAAAGGAGTTGAAAGAGAGACTATCAATCTTCCAAGTCTGACAAGAACACGATCAGGGAGAGTTGTGAAGCTTCCTGACAGACTGAATCTGTGAGATGGGGTAGTATGTAAATATGAATATAAAAATCCAGACAATGACTTGTGGGGAGATGTAGTATTAGGGTTTGTAAGGGGTTAATGTGTGGGACTGTGTAAATAGCACCGAACATAATGACAAGGTAAGAGAACGCATGATTAGGAGAGGAGAAGGAGAATGTTCATGGCTTCAGCTGTGTAACACCTAGTCATGGGTAGTTATACATAGTTCAGTTGTATAAAATAAACCAGTTACTGTTTGAACGTACCAATGTCTCAGTAATCATTCCAAAGCTAGACTAACAAGCATACAAACATTCTTGAGGCATTGAAATGGGCAATTAGTGGGAGATATAAGTCTCTGCAGAGAGAACAAGATGGGGAGGTGGGCTAGAAGGAAGGCAGGTTGGTGGGGTTGAGATCTGTGAGCAAAGGTCAGGCATGTTGGGCCTAGTCGCATGTTCCCATTTCAGAGAACGTGCGGCCTGGAAATTGGTAACTGAAAGTAAGTTGTGAAGAGGACATAAGAAATCTGTGAAGGTATGTAGAAAGGTTAAGTGAGTGGGCAAAAAATTGGCAGATGAAATCTCGTACGAAAATTTAAATCTGTCCTCTTTGGCAGGAAGAATAGAAAAGCAGCATATTATTTAAATGGAGAGAGATTGCAGAACTCTGAGGTAAGAGGGATCAGTCTGTGCTGATACATGAGACAGGAAAAGTTAGTATGCAGGCACAGAATGCGATTAGGAAGGCAAATGGAATGTTGTCATTTATTGTAAGGGGAATGGAATACAAAAATAGGAAAGGTGTGCTGCAGCTGTACAGGGCATCATTGAGACCATATCTGGAGTACTGTGTACAGTTTTGGTCTCCTTATTTATGAAAGGATATAAATGCGTTAGAAGCAGTGTGGAGAAGGTTCACTCAACTGATTCCTGAGACGGAGGGCTACCTTATGAGGAAAGGTTGGACAGGCTGGGCCTGTGTCCTTTGGAGTTTAGCAGAATGAGAAGTGATCTTATTGAAACATATAAGATCCTGAGGGGACTTGACAGAGTGGAAGCTGAAAGGATGTTTTCCCATGTGGGAGAGTCTAGAACTAGAAGATGCAGTTTAAAAATTTAAGATGGAGATGAGAAGAATTTTTTTTCTCTTGGAGGGCTGTGAATCTTTGGAACTTTCTTTACAGAGAGTGGTGGAGGCAGGGTCAGTGAATGTTTTTGATAAAGTCCCACTTAAGAGGTTAGTGTGCAAAATTAAAGCATATGCGATTGTGGATAATATATTGGCATGGATTAAAAATTGGTTAACATACAGAAAACAGAGAGTAGGAATAAGTGGATCTTTTTTAGAGTGGCAGGCGATGACTAGTGGGGTACCGCAGGGATCAGTGCTTGAGTCCCAGCTATTCACAATATACATCAATGATTTGGATAAGGGAACCAAATGTAATATTTCCAAATTTGCTGACACAAAACTAGATGGGACTGTGAGTAGTGAGAAGGAAGGAAAGAGGCTTCAAGGCAATTTAGACAAGTTGAGTGAGTGGGCAAATACATGGCAGATGCAGCATAATGTGGATAAGTGTGAAGTCATCCACTTCGGTAGGAAAAACAGAATGGCGGAGTATTATTTAAATGGTACTAAATTGGAAAATGTTGATGTACAAAGGGACCTGGATGTCCTTGTACACCAGTCGCTGAAAGCAGACATGCAGGTGGAGCAAGCAGTTAGGAAGGCAAATGGTATGTTGGCCTTCATTGCAAGAGGATTTGAGAATTGGAGCAAGGATGTCTTACTGCAGCTGTACAAGGCCTTGGTGAGACCACACCTGCAGTATTGAGAGTTTTGGTCTCCTTACCTAAGAAAGGATATACTTGCCATAGAGGGAGTGCAGCAAAGGTTCACCAGGCTGATTCCTGGGATGGCAGGATTGTCATGTGAGGAGAGATTGGGTCAACTAGGCCTGTATTAACTGGAGTTTAAAAGAATGAGAGGGGATCTCACTGAAATGTATAAAATTCTGACAGGGATGGAGAGACGGGATGCAGGTGTGATGTTTCCTCTGGCTGGGGTGTCTAGAACAAGGGGTCATGGTCTCAGAATACAGGGTAGGCCATTTAGGACTGAGGTGAGGAGAAATTTTTTCACTCAAAAGGTGGTGAACCTGTAGAATTCTCTACCGCAGAAGGTTGTGGAAGCCAAGTCACTGATTATATATTTAAGAAAGAAGTAGATTTCTAGGCTCTAAAGATGTCAAGGGGTATGTGGAGAGCACGGGAGTTTGGCTTTGAGATAGAGGATCAGCCATGATCATATTGAATGGCGGAGCAGGCTCAAAGAGCCAAATGACCTACTCCTGACCCCAGTTTCTTTGTTTCTATGTTTTTCTATCTATAGAGGGAACAAAGTCAACCATTTGGAAAGGTGACTAAGGCCCTCATGTGGCTCCAGAGTTGGGGGATGAAGGGCCTGGAGAGATCTTTGTTTTCAACTGGAAGCTTGGAGCTGTCCTGCCTCTCCTGCCTCTACATTTTAAGTATTTTCTTTTGGTGGCGGCCTCCAGTGGTCTCTTTAAAACTCCAGGTTAGGCTGTTGGTGCTCCTGTATGCAGTAGATCCAACTGTAGGGTAAACAGATTTCTGATTTGGGTCCAAAATCCAGGTGTTAATCCCCCTGATTAGCATACTAAAGCCAAGGATGCTTCTACAGTGTTGGGGCCAATATGATTTCAGGTGTGTTTCAGGTGCTGTTCAGGCACAGGAGATTGGCAGCCTAAATTGGATCCTTTTAACCGATTTTCCATCTGGAAAACTGGCACAATGAGGTCCAGTTTCACCCCCTTTATATCAAAATGTCTACACAGGAGTACTGACAGCCATTCGCTATGTGACGCTTTGTCCTCATTGCAGAAACCTTTCCTTCCAGTTCTTTACTTGCGATTGCTGAAGATTCCAATAAATATATTACTGACTCTGCAGTTTGTTAGTTTGTTGGTTTGTACTTGCCTGACAGATAACCACTTCAGCTCTGCTAACTCAGCAGTGGACGTCATGACATGTCTCCAAAAATTCAACCAATTCAATAAGAGAAAGAAAGGCTGGCATTTATGTGGTGCCTTTCACAGCATCAGGATGTCCCTAAGCGATTTACATCCAATGAAGTACTTTACAACGGACTGACTTACTTGACCACTTCAGAGAGCAGTTAAGAATTAACCACGTTAATGTGGAACTGGAGTCACGTATAGGACAGACTGGGTAAGGATGGCAGATTTCTTTCCCTAAATTACACTGGATTACTGGTCTAACAACTTAACCCATGATTACTACTGATAGATGGTGCAATTGTCTTATAAATTCAGCCCATCTCCAACTATTTTTGGCCAGAGCTGAATAAGTTTTTAATAACATTTTTATCCTCCCTCACTGCATTGACTCTCTGCTGTTGCACTGGGAAGTGGGAAATAAATATTAATGAAGACATTTACATATATTCCAAGCAGGCCAAATCATTAGAAATCCTTCGTGACACCAAGAGCGAAACAACACAGTTACAGCTACAGAGATCAGTGGCTCCTTAAAATTCAAAGACGAAGGTTAACTTCATTTGAAAACAATAAAGAGACCTGAGTTCCTAAATAAATACATTTAACGTATGGGTACACTTGGTCTTACACCCCTGTGCAAGGATTGGATTGGATGTTATAGCTTAAAGACATTGTAACACTGCCGGTATCTCCTGGGTAGGATGTTTAATAGGGATAGAACAAGTTTGTTTGCTGGGGGTTAAGAAAGTACAGCTTGTCAAATTGGGGTAAAGAGAGAATAGGGTCTTAACTATATATCACAGTAAAAGTAAAACAAAATTAAGCACAAGGGTGGGAGTTGGGGGGGGAGGTGTAGTGGTGGTGCGGGAGGTAGATATGTGTAGTTAGATTTTCTCTGCTGCGTTCATCCATTCTTTATAAACGGAATGGGCTACACGAATACAGAGGTCACCTTTTTGCTGTATTCTGCCTCTATTAACACTTTTTAAAATGTACAATTGGTCATTAATCTATGTAGCTGCTTCCATATGACCACACAAGATGTTACGCTGCTGAGATACCACACACAGGATCCTTAAGAAAAGTTTTGAACACAAGCTGGAAGCTTGTTATTCTCTAGAGAACTGTGATTTGTGTGTGATTATGTTTTTTTTTAGTTTATAATTTACTCCTCTTTGCCTTTTTACTCAGTTCCCACAGCTCAGTAAACAAAAAAAATGCCAAAGCAATTGACTTCCAACTCAAGGTTAAGGAAATATAAATCTATATATGCACTCTGCCATTTTCATTTTGATCAGTGAATTTGAGTATTAAATTAAAAGAGCGCTCCGAATGCTTAAGGTTACTATGAATAATACAGCATCCTTAAAATGAGATGAGGAAGACATAATAGCAAATGCAACAAAGTAATTTATCATTCACTGACTGTTTGCAAGCTTTACAAATGCAGAGTCCTGCCAAGAATATTATTATTCTGTATTCTCCGAATGAAAGTTAAAATGGCCAGGTTAGCATTTCCTGCAGGCGATCAAATACCACAGGCAAACCTGTAACAGTCACCTTTGGCAATACAGAGAAGACACACAGAGAAAGGTGAACATTGTCATCACCTTACTGGCAGAACAATGGTTTTGGTTGGAAGTTATAATCGGGGTATTTTGTATTCTGCTCTAGATAGGTTCAGAAGGTGGATGATGGATCTGTAACTAGAGGCAAACAATGAATTATTACTTAGTTTGTCTTTTTAGTGCTGTAGCAACTGAGTAGAAGACCAGATGGCAGAAAAGTATTACATTTGTAATGCAGAAATCTAGGTCAGAAGAGAGCAAAGCTTCCATTGGGGCCATCTCAGGATCAGCAGGAGTCCAGTATGAACTGAATGCTGAAATGAAAGTCTTCACACTAACAGGTGCAAATTAGAAATAGCTATTGAGTAAGAAAGAATTAACATTTACATAGCACCTTTCATGACCTCAAGACTCCCCAAAGCCAATGAAGTACTTTTTTGAAGTTTTGTAATGTAGGAAACGCAGCAGCCAATTTGCACACAGCAAGCTCCCACAAACAGCAAGGAGATAATGACCAGACCATTTCTTTTTTAGTGTTGGTATTTGAGAGATAAATATTGGCTCCAGGATACTGGGGAGATATGCCCTGCTCTTATTCAAAATAGGGATGGTGAATCTGATCTTGGGTAGGGTCAGCGACCTGAAATGAAGAACAGACCTGCTCCACGAGCAAAGAGAGGTTACAAATAAAGTCAACATTTGAATGGTGTGTAATGGTTGGGCCTTCAGGACAATGCTTTTCAGGCTGGATGGGGACCATGGCTGTCTTCGCATATTCTGCTAGCTGAAGGAGATCGAGAGCTATGCAGAAATCTCTGTTGAGGAGTGAAAAGGGCTGCTTCCACATTATGTACATTAGCTCTGTAATCTGTTCGTTGCCGTACCTCAATGACTACTGAGTCATACCTATGACCTGCGCCGTAGACTGTGTGACCCAACAGCCTTGGAGTCACACTTCCTTGTCTGATAAGACTGTCACTCCAGTGCCAGAATCTAACTTAAAGTTGGTTAGATGGCCGTTTACTGAGATGCCAGTGTCCCAGAAGGAAGAGCCGCATGGAAGAAATGTCACCCAGGAAGAAAGGCTGTGTGTCTTCTGAGTTGGTGGATAGTTCTCAGGTTGTCTGGGTGGTGCTGAAGTCTTGAGTGGCACAGCTTGCTGCAGTGATCCTGTCGGTGGCAGTGGAAGCATGTGATAGCGCTCGCAAGACATTGGTCCTTCCTGTGAGTGCGCTTCACTTTGCAGCGTTGACACGGTCGTTCGGCCAGGTGGCTGAGGGAATGGCTTACCCTGGCTTGGATGGTCCCTGTTCCTGTGTGACTGGATATGGTGGACCGAGGTGTGGCTTCTGCTCCATGAAGCATGTTCCCCTCTGAAAATGATCCTATGTTGGTCTCACAGCTCGGACAGCCCAACTAGCTGGACAGCCTTGTCGAGAGTAAGGTTAACTTTAGCTTGGAGAAGGTCGGAGAATGAATCATCTGTGACGCCCACCGCATTCTTTCTTGGATGAGTTTGGATTTCAGATAACATCCCTCTGTCATGTGGTAAAGATCATTGATAAAGGAATCGACAGTCTTCCCAGGCTGCTGGACTCTCCTGTTAAATTTAGCACATTCCAAGATCTTGTTGGATCTCAGGTTGAAGAAAAGGTTGAAGGATTTTAAAACATCATCAAATTTAGCAGATTGATTCATCTATGGCTTGCCTGGCGATGATTTTGTCTGCAATCGGCCCAATGGAATAAAGTAATGCGCTAACTTGTTCTGCCTTCGACTTTCTATTTAATCCTGCAGCAGTGCCTTACCTCAGGAACTTTCCCCTCCAAAAGCTCCAGTTGTGAGACTGGTCGGGGCCATGGGTAAGGCACATTGGAGGTGGCAGGGAGGAATTGTGTTCCATCTTTAAAATATTTAAATCTGTGGGTGTCCCTGTAAGAGTTATGGGGATTTCAAGATGGCGTCGCTGGTGTTGCTAAAGGTGGGATTTTCGTGCACTTCGCAGTTTCGGTGTGAAATTCAAAATGGCAGCGGCAGACAGCTGGGGAAGAAAAAGCCTCCAAATGGATGTGGGTTGGGTTGCTGCTGCGAGTGGTTTTAGCCATGATGGCGTGCTGTGGGTCGTGAATGGGTCGGGAAGGCAGAATTCTTGCTGGCCTGGAACCGAAGAATCGCAAGGCACCCGATTTGCACTAAAAGAATATTCCTCTGTGTTCAATCTTTTTTTTTTCTCATGATGTTCCAGACTCAGGGTGCCATGTGGGGAGGGTGCCAAGTTGGAGTTCGGGCTAGCTACGAAATATACAACAGAGTTTCTGCCTGACTGGATTTTAATAAAAAAATATTCACCGGACTGGTTTGCTCGGAGCTTTAAATGGATTTTATCTCAGCCTGCAAGCTGCTGGCTGCTGGCTCTGCTTTGTTGAAGCTGATCTTACACAGGGATTCATTGGAGACTTTTGCTTGAACTTAACTTCTGCCTTTGTTTCTGCTGCCAGGCTTTCGTGTCCCTGGAGCTTCTCAGTGAGTTAAGTGTCATACTTCTTGAGTGAGGTTGTTTCAGGGCAGAATCATTGCTGGTGTTTCTTTCTTGAGAGTTCTTCAGTCTTTTAGAGACGATGTGGATTTTTATCCCCCGCTGCTACCTTGATCTGTTCTGTTGTCACTACCCGCGATTTGTACTGCTTGGACACAGCTTGGAAGAAATCTTTTGAAGTTACAAGTAAGTCTTTATTAACAATAATGAACTATGTACATTTCTACAGCAGAGAGTAAAGATATGGAGAGGACCCCATAGTAGGCCCTTACCTGTTGCTACCTATCTCTAGACTGGCCTTAGATCTAGGTCATGTGCCTTCTTACATCACCATGTGGGCTGTACTGTACTCAGTCCCATGTTAGTCCTTTAGGTACCTAATCCTTCTACTACAGGATCTGTTGCACCCACTGAGAGGGCAGATGGAATTTAACATCTCATCTGAAAAATGTCAACTCTAACAGTGGATCAAGTCTTTCGGATGTGAAATGTTTTTGAGATTTCTTGATTTGTAATAGAGACCCCAGTTCTTTATCATTGCAAAAATCACAGCAGCAATCTTTTTTTTGCCTCCAGCACAGAAATTATTAAAAACTATGTTAGTGTTTGAGATTTGGTCTGAGGAGTATGGGATATACCTCTGTTTTTGCCTGCTTTGGTAATACTTGTGACTGAGGCAACACCTAGGACCTGGAGCCAGAGGGCATGGTCCTGGAACAGTTCTGAGTGGCAGCGAGCAGGGTCAAGTATAGGTTTAGCTGAAGGAGGGCAAAGAGGCAAAGAACTATCAAGTCAATCATATCCCATGGAAATGTTTCCTTTGTTGGAATCTGTTTAGTCCAATTGCAAATCTTATGATCCCAGTAGAGACCAATAACCTTTAAAAAGAAATGTATACCTCCAGTGAATGGCTGAAAGGATCACATGACAAGATTTAAAGTTTTAAAACTTTTCCTGCAACACAAAAAGTAAAAGCAACATTGACTAAACACTTTCAGTATGTAATCTATATTCTAAACTACAGAAACGATCCTCCATTTAATACTTAAAATGACTAAAAACTCTCTCTACAGACAGATTATTACCATTCCCCAATCTGACGTTAAAGTGTGGGTTACCCTGGAGATCCCTCCCTTTAGCCAAAGGTGAATATTACAGCTTTGTTTAAACTCTCATCACCTTGGTCTCTTCAATCCAGTGCAAGATCCCATCCGTATTTTGCATGGTGAACATCAGAGGCTTGCTGCTTCTATCACTTTCTCTCTCCCCCTTTTTCGGATTCTTGCAGATTGAACTTGTCAGTGGGATTCTTTGATATTTTTAGGAAAACCTGGAACCTGTTCCTACAATGGCTTCTTATGGACTCTTCCCCTCTCAAAGCCCATCTCAATGTAAATACCTTATATCCAGGTAGAAATGCTAATTAGTTATCCTCTAGACTCTTAACTCTTCTATCTTGGAGTAAAATAGACAGTTTCATATCCCTGGAACGCCTTTTGGATGCCGTGGAGGCTCGCCGTGATGTCCCCTACCTCTGCCCTGGGTGAAGACCAGCAAGCAAGGTGACAAATCCAGCATGACAGGCAGTAGTAGCAGTGGTCAGCCCCAACACCCTGCAAAAGAGGGCAGTCACCCAGTTCCACTACAGGATGAATGGTCTCATCCATTCCGTCAGGATAAGTCACTGTTCTCATCACACTCAACTCACACACTAACAAACCCATCACACATCCACAGGGATCTCACACCTCAAGAGACAACAACACTAACTCTCACACACACCCTCACATCTCCATCAGGCTCATATCCAGTCGAGCATGCGTCCACCGACAATTAAAGGGCCTATTAAGGCCATTAAAAAGTTAGTTAAAAGAAATTTTTCGCTGCCCGTCCAACATTACGGTTGGCGGGCAGGGAAACCTCATCCATGGGCGGGATGAAGTTTCCAAAAGCAAATTAAAATAAAATTAAAACTTTTAATTTTTCACTAATAATGTGTCCCTGCTCATGTGACATAAAGGGACATGTTTTATAACATTCATAAAATCTTTATTCTTTTTTATTTAAATCTGTTCATCTCTCTGAGGCAGCTCTGTGCCTCAGGAAGATTTGCAAGTGCATTCTTGTATGCATGTGCGAAGCTCATGCTCGCCCCACGTGCACTCCCCCCCTGCCTGCACAGGCAGCACTGAACTCGCGTTTCATGCTGGGCAGACCTTAATTGGCCCGCCAGCATGAAATCGCCTTCCGGCCCCGATTGCAGGCAATGGTCGGCTTCCTGACCACTCCTACCAAGTCTGCCCGACATGGGTGAAATTCTGCCCTGTATTGCTATGATTAAACTTGTGTGTATGTGTGTGTGTGCGTATACCATTCATTTTTTCTGGAACATAGCAGAAATGAAAGTGCCTATCGGATATTTAATATGACAAGGTTTGTGAAGCCTGAATGGCTTTGTAAATGTGAAGTTCCAATTTTATTGTGAGTTGTGCTGAACTGTGTCAAAGCAATAAATCAAACAAGCAACCTGTGAATTGGAATCTCTAACCTTTCTGATTCTGTATGTTTTTAGCAAAGGATGACACAAACCCTTCTTTAAATTTCTGTTTTATTATGCAAACGCCATGTATGATATGATACTGAACCATACAGTTTGATCCCAGTGCATGTTGAGAAACACAGACTGCCTAGCAATTCGAAGAATGTAGTACCCTTGCCCAATGCCCTCCTCCCACATTCAGGCTGAGACTTGTACACAAAAAACCCAGATTGACACTCCCACTGCAGTCACGAGGGAATGCTTCACTGTTGGACATGCTGTCGTTCAGAGGAGTCTCTGTCTGCCCTCTCAGGTGGATGTAAAAGTTCCCATGGCATCATTTCAAAGAGACAGGGAATTCTTCACAGCATCCTGGCCAATATCTATCCCTCAACCAACATGACTGAAGCAGATGGCCTGATCATTATCACATTACTGTTTCTGGGAGCTTGCTGTGTGCAAATTGACTGCTGCATTTTCCACATTGCAATAGGGACTACATTTCAAAATACTTAATTGATTGCAAAGTGTTCTGAGACATCCTGAGATTTTGAAAGGCGCTTTGTAAATACAAGCCCTTTTTTTAAAATTATGTGTCCCTGTCATTTGAGGACAAACTCCAGCCTTACAATCCATTGACCCTTTGGTTAAGATAGTAGAGAATGAGCAATGCTCCTGATCCCTCCCCACCATTAATGAGGACAAATAAATTTGCACTCAACTCTGCAAATTGCACCTGCCGTTCTACACTTCTCCTCAGTTAGCTTCTCACCTTCAGCAATGGTTTTATTCCAAGTTATCATAGTGCCTTCAGGCAAGGAAAGGGAGACTTAAACAGTATCAGGCAGAGTTGCTGCTCCCAATAACTGACCAATCCTGGAAAGTGCATGAACAAAAATACCTGAAAAAACTCAGCAGGTCTGACAGCATCTGTGGAGATGGATACAGTTAACATTTCGAGTCCAAATGACTCTTCATCAGAACTAAGGAAAAATAGAAAAGAGGTGAAATATATGCTGGTTTAAGGGGGCATGGGACAGGTAGAGCTGGATAGAGCCAGTGATAGGTGGAGATAACCAAAAGATGTCATAAACAAAAGGACAAAGAGGTGTTGACGGTGGTGATATTAGCTAAGAAATATGCTAATGGGGACATTAAGGATAGAAAGCAGGATGAGCAAGGGACAAATAGCCCTAGTGGGGGTGGGATGGGGGGAAGGGATCAAAATAGGTGAAAAGATAGAGATAAAACAATGGATGGAAATACATTTAAAAATAATGGAAATAGGTGGGTAAAAAAAATCTATATAAATTATTGGAAAGGGGGGATTGGAAAGGGGGTGGGGATGGAGGAAAGAGTTCATGATCTAAAGTTGTTGAATTCAATATTCAGTCCGGGAGGCTGTAAAGTACCTGGTCGGAAGTTGAGGTGCTTTTCCTCCAGCACCTGGAAAGTGCATACCTGTGCAAAGGACATGTTTGTGACTGAATGCAGTTTTAGATCTCTATGAAAAGAACATAAGAAATTGGAGCAGGAGTAGGATGTACAGCTCATTAAGCCTGCCTTAATTAAGGACTCCTTAAGCAGCTAATAAAGTAGAATTTTTCGCTGCCCTTCCAACCTTATGTTTGGTGGGTGAATAGGCCAGGCCGCCTTTGTATTTTTTGCAAAGCCTCATCCACAAGCAGGATGAGGTTTCCAATAATGGATAAAAGAACAATAATTTTTTTAAAACTCATTTTTAACATGTCCCTCGTCATGTGACTGAGTCACATGTAGGGACATGTTTATATTATTTGTGAAATCTTCATTTTACATTTTAAAAATCTTCAGTGAGTGCACCCCCGTGTGTGCGCTAACTTCAGCGCTCGGGCTCCTCCCGCCCCCAGCCTGGCAGCGCTGAGGCTCTGAGCGGGCATTTCACGCTGACTGGCCGTTAATTGGCCAGCTAGTATGAAATCGCGTTCGGGGCCCGATCGCGGGCGTGGACTGTTTTGTGGCCACTCTGGGGCCTGCCCACTGTGCCCGCCCAATGAGGGGAAAATCCTGCCCTAGAATTCAAAAGTAAATTGTGGGGGTGTAGAAATTGGTTTTAAGCTGTATTGGTAAACAGCCCAATAGGAAATCAGCAGCTCATTTTGCATTCTGCCTATCTATGCTTTATTTTCATTGTATTTTACGATTATACCTATCTTTTTAAGGTGTTTTTGATGCGTAGAAGAATATAATTTAGTTGTGTTTTGCTGCGTTGAGAACATAAAGCATGGAATGAGCAATGGCCATTTGTCTAATCAAGCTTGCTTCTTTCACACACACAGTCTTGCTTTCTTCTCATGGATTCTAAAGCAATTGCTCAAATATATACTCAAAAAGAAAATAATTGCAGGGCTGTGGGAAAAGAGCAGGAGCATGGGATTAACTGGATAGCTTTTTCAAAAATAAAAGCAAAATACTGCGGATGCTGGAAATCCACAACAAAAACAAAAATACCTGGAAAAACCCAGCAGGTCTGACAGCATCTGCAGAGAGGAATACTGTTAACATTTTGAATCCGCATGACTCTTCAACAGAACTAAGGAAAAATAGAAAAGAGGTGAAATATAAGCTGGTTTAAGATGGGGGGGGCGGTGGTGGGACAGGTAGAGCTGGATAGAGGGCCAGTGATAGATGGAGATAACCAAAAGATGTCATAGACAGAAGGACAAAGAGGTGTTGAAGGTGGTGAAATTATCTAAGGAATATGATAATAGGTGACATTAAGGTAGAAAGCAGGACAAGCAAGTTACAGATAGACCTAGTGGGGGTGGGGTGGGGGAAGGGATCGAAATAGGCAAAAAGGTAGAGATAAAACAATGGATGGAAATACATTTAAAAATAACGGAAATAGGTGGGAAAAGAAAAATCTATATAAATTATTGGAAAAAAGGGGGATCGGAAAGGGGATGGGGTTGGAGAAGAGAGTTCATGATCTTTCGAAAAGAGACATGATGAGCATAATGGCCTCCTTATGTGTGCATCAAGCAAAGCTCGAGCACATTCATCTGCCACCACATCACAGAATTATAGAATGATATAGCCATTTGGCCCATCATTGTCTGTGCTGGCTCTTTGAAAGAGCTATCCAATTAGTCCCACTGCCCTGCTTATTCCCCATAGTTCTGCAAATTTTTCTCTTTCAGGTATTTATTCCATTTCCTTTGGATTGATGGGATTGAATAAGGTTAAATCTTGGACAGCTACCTTTCAGACAACGATGCACCCACTGCTCATATGGTCAGTCCATCTGATAGTGTTATTAACCCAGCATAGAAAACAGATTCTACCAGTGTGTTGGAACATGAGGATGACATGTGTGACACAAGTTATTTACAGGATGGTTGACACAATTTCACCAATGGGACAGAGTGCTAGGTGGTATCTTAGCAACCCACATCAGCTGGCATCCCCAGTGAGCAAATCAGCAGGAGGAGGCCTAATTAGTCAGTAAACAAGCGATGTGCAAAAACAAATATTGGGATTGGCTACTCATTAGTTTCTGGTAAGTCACACCCAGAAGACAAAAGATTTAGAACATTGAGACATGACATAATGATATACTTCTCTATATATAATGCCAAGGCATTATATATAGAGAAGGGAGAAAAAGGTAAATAGAGCAGGCAGAGGAACAGACATTGAGCTGTAATACAAGAGTTAGGGGTGACAATTTCCATCAGTGGTAGCTCAGAGGGTGGTACTCTTGCCACTGTGTCACCAGGTTCCAGGTTCAAGTCCCACTCTAGACACACGAGCACAAAAATTGAGGCCATCAATCCAGTGCAGTATTGGGGGAGTGCTGAACTGTCAGAGGTGCTGTCTTTTGGATGCTATGATAAACCAAGACCCTGTCTGCTCTCTAAGGTTAACATCAAAAATCTCAAGGCACTATTTTGAAGAAAAGCAGGAGATGTCTTCTGGCCCAAACTTATTCTTCAAACAACATATTTAAAACAAAACATCTGGTTATTATCATATTACTATTTGTGGGAGATTGCTGAGTGCAATTTCGCTGCTCCATTTCCTACATTTCAACAGTGACTACACTTCAAAAAGTACTTCATTGACTGTAAAGAGCTTCCTGAACACCCTGAAATTGTGAAAGGTACGAGATAAATTTAAGTCTTTCTTTTTTGAAAGTTTGGCTGAAAAGTGGTTATTAACAGGACAGTGGATTGGTAAATTGGAAGGTGGATAGGTTCAGTAGGGTTAAAGCAAGATCTTGCCTTGAAATAAAAAGGTTTATTTGTACCATCTGTTAATGGCTGTAGTGAATGGTAAGTTAAAATGGAATGAGAAAAACATTTGGCTCTCACTTGACGGTTGAATTAGCTCTGAGTATTCCAGTACAGAGTTTGCTGGATTAGTCAGTGCAGTCTTATTAATTAGGCCTTTTAAATTTAAACCTATTGAGTGGATGAAGGGATGGTACTTCACACTTTAAATTAGTTCTTTTAATAAACATCTTTTTTCTTAAGGCCAAGAGCAGATAATGGACTACAAGTTATTGTCAGAATATTGACAAAGAACAATAACGAAGTAACATGCTCTGTGAAAGATGGCCAAGACTGCCAGGAACAGCAGAAAGACAAGGAAGTCATATCCTTTAAAAGTGAATTTAATAGTCCCACTGGAATTTCCTTATCCACAAGAAAAGGCAAGTCAAATCCAGGCTCAGAGAATCATAGAATGATTCCAGATCAATTAAAAAACATCTTCTGGTTCTTTTGCCAATCACTTAACATCGATGTCCCCAGACCTTCCTCTCACTGGAGACAGTTTCTCTTTATTTATCAAAACCATTCATGAATTGAAATGTCTACATCAAATCTCCTCTTAACCTTCTCTGCTGTAAGGAGAACAAACCCAGCTTTTCCAGTCTCCCAGATAACTGAAGTCCCTTATCCCTGGAATCATTCTAGTCATTCTCTTCTACATCCTCTCTAAGGCCTTGACATTCTTTCTAAATTGTGGTGTCCAGAATTGAACGCAATACTCCAGTTGAGGTCTAATCAGTGTTTTAGAAAACTGTAACACACAGTTACTGATTCTGTGGGACTTGCCAAATTTGTGTAATTTTCCAGACTTTATCTTAATTTTCTGAATCACTACCTTGTATGATGACCTTAAATGAATAATGTTGTACGTTCAAAACAAGAGCAATTAATTATAACAATACTGGTTCTCAGCTATTCACAACCTACTCACCTTCATACAAAGGCACAGACGCAACCCAGATTTCACTTTTCTAGGAATCAATATCTAAATTAATGAATTTCCAAAAATTGACTCATAGGCTTTAAACATTTGAGGAAAAGGTCTAAGCCTGCTGGAGTTAGACTCATAGACTCATAGATGTCCACAGCACAGAAGGAGGCCATTCCGCTCATTGTGTCTGCACCGGTCAACAAAGATCTGACTATACTAATCCCATTTTCCAGTGCTTGACCCATAGCCCTGGAGGTTATGGCAACACAAGTGAACTCTAAAGTGAAGTTTAAACATTTCTTAAATGTTACGAGAGTTTCTGACTCAACCACCCTTTCAGGAAATGAGTTCCATACTCCCACCACCCTCTGGGTGAAAAAATTTCTCTTCAACTCCCATCTTAGCTTTCTACCTCTTACCTTAAATCTATGCCCCCTGGTTATTGACCCGTCTACTAATGGAAAAAGTACCTTCCTATCCACTCTAAATATGCCCCTCATAATCTTATGCACCGCTATCCGGTCCCCTCTCAACCTTCGTTGCTCCAAGTAAAACCAACCCCAGCCTATGCAATCTTTCCTCATAACTCAGACCCTCCAGCCTAGGCAAGGCCTGGAAAAGTAAGGTACTCTTTTGGAGAGGTAAGGTACCCTTTTTGGAGAGGTAAGGTGCCCCTTGAGAGAGGTCAAGTGCCTCTTTGGGAGAGGTAAGGTGTTCTTTGGGAGAGGTAAGGTGTTCTTTGGGAGAGGTAAGGTGTTCTTTGGGAGAGGTCAGATACTCTTTTGGGATTATTAAGAGTAGACATGAATGTGTGTAAAGACAAGGGATAAGCTGTCTGGTACTTGCGGGCCAAGTCCTTTAAATACCCAAGGCCTTTACCTTTTTGAAAAGAAACCATCCAGCCTGCAGTTGAAAAAATTGTTGCTTGCTGTTTTACTGTTTGTTGCCATGAAGGATTAGTGCTGCTTGACTGCTTCCATAACCTATCATTATCATTATTCTCTGATATTATCACAGTTGGGGGGGGCCTGAGGGTTCACAATTTGATGGATAGCTCCAAGTGATTATTAAGAGATTAGCTGAATTTGAAGTGGGGCTATGAATACAAATAAAAACAGGAAATGTTGGAAAAACTTAGCAGGTCTGGCAGCATCTGTGGAGAGAGAAACAGAGTTAACATTTCAATTGTTATTTGAACAATATAACATACACTCACTCACATACATGCACACCTGCACTGTCACCAACAGAAACACACACGTCCACACAAATAAAATCATGTGTGCACAATCACACACACACACACATACACATTCACACACTCACATGCACACAGAGCCAGATATGCAAAGAACAGAGGGAGATCCAGATTCAGTCAGGAGCTGATTAAGCGGATTGGGGTCAGTTAGATCTTAGTATATCATATTTTCTGATAAATCACAGCTAATGGAACAGAGATTGCACTAAGTAATGACTGTGGGATTAGCCTTCCTGCACAAATCAGATCAGGAGATGAGGTATTTGCAGATACACTTCTGCTACACCTGGCTCCAATATTAATTGTAGTAAAATCTAATCCTGCTGTATAATGTTGCTGGCAAAGCTTCAGATCCATTGATAGAGCATTGTGGGAAGCACATACCTATAGCACAGAATTTTCCAGACTTAGAACATTTTCAGCCTTTGGGATCATTTTTGAGTCTCAAACCTGTTTATAGCAGGAGCATGCCTTTTAGTTCAATCATCCAGAAGGTGGACAATTAAGAGCCCTCCTCTTGGATTGCTGATCAATTAAGGATAGCAGGTGGCCTGAGGAGGTGGGGGGGGGGTCAATTCCATCCCTCTCCCTGGCAACTGTGTGAGGTTGAATCAGATTGTCCACAACCTCAGTGTCATATATTTGATACCAAGATGAGCTTTCAAACTACAGCTCTGTCCCATCACTAAGACTGCCTATTTCCACTTGTGTAACGTCACTTGATTCTCAGCTCTTCTGCTGCTGAATCCCTTATCAAGTCTTTTTTACCTCCAAACTTGACTCTTCTAATGCACTCCTAGCTGGCCTCCCACATTCTATTCCCTGTAAACCTGAGGTCATCCAAAGCTGCTGCCTGTATCCTAACTTGCACCAAATGCTGTTCACTCATCACCCCTGCACTCGTTGACCTACCTTGGCTCTCAGCTAAGCAGTGCCTTGATTTTAAAATTCTCATCCTTGTTTTCAAATCCCTCCATGGCCTGACACCACCATCCCCCAGCCCCATGCCTCCCCCTTCTCTGTAATTACCTCCATCGCTGCAACACTAGTTATCTGCATTCCTCCAATTCTGATTTTTGAGCACCCCCGATATTAACTACTCTATGCCTGGTCCCTAAGCTATGGAATTCCCTCCTTTAAGGCACTCCTTAAAACCTATCTCTTTGAGCAAGCTTTTGGTCATCTGCCCTTTATGTGGCTCAATGTCATATTTTGTTTTATAATGCCTTTGCAAAAGGCCTTAGGACATTGTTATTACATCAAGGGGGCTTTGTAAGTACAAGTTGTTGTTGTTGATGTGGCAGAAACACTCATCACATTTAAAATAAATGCTTGGATTGTGCACTTGAAGTGCTTAATGTGCACGCAATGGACCGGGAGCTTGAAGGTGGGATTAAACTGGATAACTCTGAATGGCCTCCTTCTGTGCTGCAAATATTCCTATGTTTACACTCTTAGAAACATTTATTAACAGACACACACATTACAAACATACGCTTCCGATCCTTACACACACACATTTCCAGTCTGCTCCTATGTACATGAGGAAAAGTAACTCCCCAATTAATGCCCATCATCTGAATACAATTAAACACCCAATTAATATGAAATTAACAGGAGGTTGATAGGATGGTACTTGCCCAGATTAGATTTGTCCTTCTTTGAGTGACTGGGGCATACCTGTGCAACTTCTTATCTTCTTTACCAGATAGGTGCCAATGTCTCAACTAACTGGAATTGCTTGGTTAGGGGATCAGCATAGATCTTCAGCACTACAGCCTAGCCCTTGGTCAATTCATTGGAGGTCTATTAGCACCCACGCAATTTGTCCTGAAGTATGGGCAGGCCTCTTCAGCAGAGGATAGGAGGAAATTGGAAGACAACAGATTAGATGCAATTTTCCACCAATGTGATTATTTTCAGACAGTTTTGTCAGGGAGAAGAAGGAGCCTCTGTTAGTGAGTAAGGATGAAGAACTGTCTCACCAGGAAAATAATGAGGGTGAACTAAATCTAAAGCAGACAGTATAATAATGCTAATTCATACTAAATCCATTTTTCGAACATTGAGCTGCCTTACTAGAAAATCTTCTCACTTTTTACTAGCTATATCAAGTCAATTAGGAGCGCTTACCTTTTATGAGTGTACCAGTTCTTCTGTTAGCAATGATTTCTTTCTCTCCTGGTCTCTGCACATACCCAGCATGAGTTTAAAATAATTGATAGCCTCCATACTAATGAAGATGATGCTTTCAATAATCCTCTTGGACCCCCAATGCCTAATTTTATTTCAGAGCTTTTTCAGGTCCAGAGAATTTTAAATCTTGCTCTTTACATATATATGAAAAATGTCATTAGTCCATTCAGTAATTGAGTGATTAGTGTCATGGTGGGCTTATTAAAGCTCAATAAATGTTATATAATAAAATCAGAAATGCTGGAAATATTCAGCAGGTCTGGCAGCACCTGTAAAGAGAGAAACAGAGTTAATGGATTGGATTTTTATCCCCTGCCTGGGCTGGGAAGGGAAGTGTGCAGGCACAGAATTTTACTCCTTTGGCCTGTGTGCCAATTCCTTGGCTCCATCCACCACTATTTCTTGGAGGCAGGATCGGGTCTGGAAGGGCTACTCACCCATAAGTGGCAGGCAGCCAGTTAGGTAGTTAAGGCCCTATTAAGGCAGCTGACTGGGATTTTCTAGTCTGCCTCCAGATTCCCGGAGGCAGTGGGAGACAGTTCAGCTGCCTGCAGGTGCCTCCCAGTGATAGACCAGGTGGCCAGCACTCCAGACAGGCCTACAGGCCCTCCTTGCCTGGGTGCAGCAGCAGCTGCAGGCCACCCTGTGGAGGGGCTCACCCCCACCCCCCACAGTGATGGCCCATCTACAAAGACCATTTTTTGATTCTAAAGTTTGTGATAGTTGCTATGGTATCCTGCTGCTGCTTTCAAACTGGAAGGCCTCTGATTGGCCCTGCAGCTTCAAGAGCCCACCCACTGTCCTTAAATGAAAGGCGAGCCCACCCTGTGGCCATTAATTGGCTACCCTGGGAAAAATCCCATTGAGTGTCTGTTTCTCACACAGTGTGGGCTTCTGACCCACATTTGAGCCTGACAAAAGGGTTCTGAAGCCTGCAGGGAAAATCCTGCCCAAGGTTTCAGCTCTGTGACCTTACACGATTCTGAATACATTTGTTGAGTATTTTGAGGATTTTCTGATTTTATTTCAGATCTCCAGCAATATTTTGCTTTTGTATCAGTGTGAGTACAGGTGGACAACTTACCTATGTTTATGAATAACTTCCCAACCAATTACTTACAAGTTACTCGACACAATGCTGTAAATAATTTCAGGAAAGATAAATTCATCAGCCCATCCTTGTCAATATTAAACAACCAACAAACTATGTCTATCTCCTTGAGTGTTGTAAATGTTGCTGGAAATAAATACTAACAACATGGCTTATCTTCTACTTATATCACTGTTCCATATCCCAGCATTTGTGTAACTTGCCTTGATGAGCATCGAGTGCAGCAAAACATAAAATAAACCCAGTTACGTACTGTATGCAACATTTTGGCATTGTTTATGGTTCACTAGTTTGCTTATTAATGACTTGAGCTGATTGTAAATTCTGAATAATTTGTGCATGCCAAACCTAGCAAACTGACAAATATCAGCTGCCAGCTTCCAGATAAAAATAAGTTGACAGAGGAAATTTTCCAATTGGTCTTTGCTGGTGGCAGATGAAGGTAAAGAGAACTAGAAAAATTAGGACTTGCCGAACCTCTTGGGTGCTTATGTGTATATTGTGCCCACACTCACAGGTTATATAGGAGCTTGCATATTCTGTGCTGCAGTGAGTACGACAATACAATTTTCCAAGGGTGAAACGGGGAGTGGAACTTAGCCCCACCTATCTATCTGCATGGCGGGGTGTGGGGTGAGTTAAAACATCCCTGTATCACTTATCCTGCAGAAAAGACACCTGGATCCCATTGTTTCTGATCTTAACAGATAAAAATTGGAAAGTTGGATAAGCCATCCATCCAATTCAGCAGGATTATGTATGCTAAGCCTGTGGAAAAAAACTAGTACATGAGGGAGAAAGGAATATGAATATACAAATTAGGAGCAGGAGTAGGCCACTTGGCCCCGCTAGCCTGCTCCACCATTCAGTAAGATCATGGCTGATCTAATTTTAACCTCAACTTCACATTCTTGTCTACCCCCGATAACCTTTCACCCGCTTGCTTATCAAGTATCTATCCTTAAGGATATTCAAAGACTCTGCCTCAACCACATTTTGAGAAAGAGAATTCCAAAGTCTCACAACCCTCTGAGAGAAAAAAAATTCCTCATCCATGTCTTAAATAGATGGATATGTTGATAGAAAAAGAGATAGAAAGAAGACTTGCCTTTATACAATATCTTTCACAACCTCAGGCCATCTCAAAACGCTTTATGCACAATGAAGTACTTTGGAAGTGTGCTCATTGGTCAGAAACATGCGAGCCAATGTTGTGCATAGCAAGATCCAATAATTAGCAATGGGATAAATGACCAGGTTATTTGTTTTATTTAATGACAATGGCTCAGGGATAAATATTGGCCAAGGCAATTTTCTTCAAAATTGTACCATAGCAATTTAACTTCCTTTTGAGAGCCAATCAGTTTAATATCTCATCTGAAAGATAACATCTCTGACACTGCAGTGTTGAAATGTCAACCTAGATTTTGTGCCCAAGTCTCTGGAGTGGGACTTGAACCTACAACTTTCAGACTCAAAGGTGAGAATGCCACCCACTAGGCCAAGGCTGACAAAATGGCATGAAGAGGTAAGGTGGGAAGACAAAGGGTGGGATGTGAGAAGTAGGACGGGAAAAGGCTGGTGTGTAGCATAAATATTGGCACAGGCCAGTTGGGCTGAATGATCTGTTTCTGTGCTGTAAAATTCTATGTAAAATAAACTGATACATTGTTAAGACGTTGTAGGAATTGCATCAATAGTGTGCCAAGTCAAAGAAGATCCCTGCTGGGTTGTAGATATCTAGCCTTGAGCTAAAATCCCAGTGTATCTTCAACAGTTCACCTGTGCGCTGCAGCACCTTTCATCTTATTTTTATTTTCTCTATGTTCACTCTTCTCAGACACGTGCTTTGTTTTTCTGCAGCTGAGGCACAACCATTATCCAATTCTTATTTGAAATTAAGATTCAAGGCAGGGGACCATCTGTTTCATTTCTGTGCCAGAGGGACTTCACAACAGCACACTGCCTAAAGAATGAGTTCAGATAATCTTCAGAGAGAGGGAAAGGAGGGAGAAGGGGAGTGGGAGGAGATGGGAAAGAGAATGGGGGAGAGGAAGGAAAGCAAAGAAGGGGGAAAGGGAGAGAAGGGGAGAGGGGGACGGATGACAGGGGGTGGGGAGAGGAGGAGAGGAAGTGAGGGGAGAGACGGAGAGGGAGGGAAGGGGAGAGATGGAGAGGGGGGAGGGGAGAATGGGAGAGGGGGCAAGGGGAGAGTTGAAGAAGGTGGGAAGGGGATGGGAAGGGAGGGGAAAGTGGGAGAGGAGGCAAGGGGAGAGGTGGCAAGGGAGGAGAGAGAGGAGAGAGAGTGTTGAGGGTTTCTATCAAAAGTAAGTTGTCCAAATAATGACCAATGGATGTTATCAAGGCTCATGTTTTACCAAATATTTACAAACTTAACTGCAACAATGTTTTGCATAGGAAATCCCCTTGACATGTATCTGTTAAAAAGAATTGATTTTCAAATTTGAAATTAAATGATGTACAATCCCCTGGTCAGATTGATATCAACCCAAACGTTGGGGCAATTTATCCTGGGATGCTGATTGGGAAAAATGTCATTTCAGGGCAAATAGTTTCTACTGATGAGAAAATGGAACCTTAACTTGTCTTCAGTAAACTTTCCCATTCTAATCTGACAGGGATAGGTATCATAAATGGGGATGGGGAAGGGCTGCAAGTAGGCACTAGCCTGGGTCCCCATGCAGACAACAGCTGTTGTAAGCAAGTTATGTCAAGCATGGATGATAGTTTCAGTAACAGGTGGGCTGTGGCATGGGTAGTGGATGGTGGGGGAATGTAGACACAGGCGAGATTATAGAGGTGGAAGTAAGTGGTCTCTTTGATGGAGAGGGTTGGTGCTCATCTTTGGGTCAAATTGGACACTGAATAACAAACAGTGTGATTCATTCCCAGGTGTTAGATGACAGTGGTTTTGAAAAGTAGGATACAGTGCCTGAGGAGAGGTGACCATTTACAATGCCAGCTAGCCTGGGGAGACAGGAAGGAGAATCAGGTGGTCAGCTGGTGTGTGATGTGGAAGGGAACTTACAGGCGTTGGTGTTCCCATGTGTCTGCTGCCCTTGTCCTTCTAAATGGAAGTGTTTATGGGTTTGGAAGGTGACCTCAAAGGAGCCTTGGTGGGTTGCACTGCATCTTTTAGATGGCACACACTGCTGCCACTGTTCATCAGTGGCGGAGGGAGTGAATGTTAAAGGTGGTGGATGGGGTGCCAATCAAGCCGGCTGCTCCGCCTTAGACTGTGTCGAGCTTTTTGAGTGATGTCAGAGCTGCACTCATTCAGGCAAGTGGAGATTATTCCATCACACTCCTGACTTGTGCCTTGTAGATGGTGACAGGCTTTGGGGAGTCATAAAGTGAGTAACTCACCACAGGATTCCTAGCCCCTGACCTGCTCTTGTAGCCACAGTATTTATATGGCTAGTCCAGTTGAATTTCTGGTCAATGGTATCCCCCAGGATATTGATAGTGCGGGACTCAGCAATGATAAGGCCATTGAATGTCAAAGGGAGATGTTTAGAAACTCTCTTGTTGGAGATGGTCATTGCCTGGCACTTGGGTGATGTGCACGTTACCTGTCATTTATCAGCCCAAGCCTGAATGTTATCCAGGTCTTGCTGCATATGGACATGGATTGCTTCAGTATCTGAGGAGTTGTGAATGGTGCTAAACATTATGTAATCATCAGCAAACATCCCCCCTTCTGATCTTATGACGGAAGAAAGGTCATTGATGAAGCGGCTGAAGATGGCTGGGCCCAGGACACTACCCTGTGGAACTCCTGCAGTCATGTTCTGGAACTGAGATGATTAACCTCCAACAGCCACAGCCATATTCCTTTGTGCCAGGTATGACTTCAACTAGTGAAGAGGTTTTTTTTATGACGTTGCTAACCTATAGCTCAATTTTTAGTGATTGGTGTATTTGTCCTTTGAGATCCCTTTGTTCCTCTCCAGAGGATACAGTACTTGAGGAGAGGTGACCATTTACAATATCAGCTAGCCTGGGGAGACAGGAAGGAGAATCAAGTGGTCAGCTGGTGTGTGACTTAGAAGGGAACTTGCGCCTTTCAAGAAATAAGTGACCTCCTTATTTTTCCTACCAAAATGTACAACCTCACATTTATTTGTGTGGAACTTAATTTGCCAATTATGTGCCCATTCTGCAAGTTTATTATTGTCTGCCTGTAATTTGTTGCAGGTCTCAGATTTGACTATTTCCCCCAAATTGGTGTCGTCCACAAATTTAGAAATTGTGTTTTTGATTCCAAAACCCAAATTGTTAAAGTAATATAGAATGTAGGCCGAGTCTGCTCAATCTCTCCTCATCGGTCAACCTCCTCCTTGCAGGAATCAGTCCACTATAACTTTGTTACACTTCCTCTAAGGCAGATATATCCTTCCTTAGGTAAAGAGATGATAAACAACACAATACCCCAAGAATGGGCTCACCAAGACTTTAGTCATTGATAAATGTCAGTAGTACATTCAAATGAAATTCATTCAGGCCTGATGTCAGTAAAAGATTGCATAAGGCTCCAATCTATCTGATTCAACTCAACATTTTTAGAAAACTTCCTGTGTGATTTAACAGTCCTGATCAAGGGGAGATATTTTCTTGTTATTACTCTTTAATTAATGTAGAATTGCAACCACTTGTTCCACGGTACATTTTAGAGCGTATGTTTGGAGGGTCTCTGATTCATTAAAGTAAATGGGTGTTTGAGGACATTTGTTTTAGCTGGGTCTTAGCCTGAGTCAAGTCTGATTATGATCCCCAAAAATTGTAGAACTGCATGGTGAGGGGACGGTTGGGGATTCCCAAAATAAGCTCCAAGATACCCTCACCCCTGATCCTGCTAAAGGTTATGGAGGTCAGGGTTATTTCTGTGAATTATCATCTGAATGGCAGGCAGATTCACCACTATGGGAGCCTTTTAAATGTGCCCACACCTACCCCTCCATCAGACATGGTACATTATTGCCAATGTCCTTCCCTTTTCGTAAGAAAGAAAGAAATAACTTGAGTTGTTTTAATGTCCATTTCAAGCTCAGGGCATCCAAAGTACTTCATAGCCAGTTGCCATTGTTGGGGAGAAAGATCTAATTAATGGGGCATACTTGGAGATGCCCTACTCCTGCAAATTCTGAGCCAGTGTCTCAGACTTTGGTCTACTGTCTCCTTGTTGAATAAGCTCACACAGATGCAGAGTAACTAGTGCAACAGCTGGTTATAATGACAGGCACTTGCGCATGAATTGTCCCAAGCTCAGCTCAAATAGTGACCATGGTGTGGACCATTTAATCATCCTGGGATCAGATGAAAAGTAAAGTTTTTACAGGCAATGACAAAAGCGATTTGTATTATTATTTGGCAGCAGATGTTGAGAAAACATCAAAGTTAAATTAAGCTTATAATATCTTATTGATTACCAGTAGTTTTCTGAAACCATTTGTCTCCCATGAAAATTAAAAAAAGGTTAATCAATGAATTTGAACTGCACCAAGGTACATCGAAAAATAACTCCAACTTGAAACTAATAGTTGCAAGGTTGAAATTTTAGAATGGTGTAGAATCAGGCTGTAGCAATACAGAAATTACAAGCATGGAGATCAAATTGTTATCTTTTCCAATAAGTGTGCACCTTGTGACATCTGAGGAGTTTACTGCACTGCTGGAGGTGCCATCTTCAGATGAGATGTTAATTCAAGGCTCCATTTGCCCTCGCAGGTGCATGTAAAAATCCCACAGCACTATTTTGTAGAAGAGAAGGCAAATTATCCCTCTGGCCAATGTTTGTCCCCCAATCAACATCATGCAAACAGATTGTCTAGTCATGATCACGTTGGTGTTTGTGGGCGCTGGCTGTGTACAGTTTGGCTGCTGCATTTCCTACAACACAACAGTGACTATGTTTCAAAAGTCCATCATTGGCTGGAAAGTGCTTTGGGACTGGAAGGTGCTATATAAATGCAAGATTATTCTTTGTTTTTTTAACTTCCCACAAACTGGAAAAATAGTGGCTTTCCCAAGGAGGCCAGACATAGGTTAGGACATTTTTGCTTATAATTTTAATGGATTTTTTATGTTATGCACTTTCTGTCAGTCAGGGTATGATCTTAAGGCCTCAAAGATATGGTCATTTTGAAGCCTTCTCGCAGACTGATCATGTGCTGAAGGAGGCCAGTCGACACAGTGTGCCTTAACTGGCTCTTTGGAAGAGCTATCCAATTAATACAACACCTCTGCTCTTTCCCCATAGCCCTGAAAAATTTTCCCCTTCAGGTATTTATCCAATTTCTGATTGAAAGTTGAATCTGCTTTCACCGGACTTTCAGGCAGCACATTCTAGATCATAACAACTTGCTAAATTAAAAGAGTCTCTTAATTTCACCTCTGGCATTTTATGCCAATTACCTTAAATCTGTGTCCTCTGATTACTGACCCTCCTGCCAGTTAAAACAGTTTCATCCCTAGTTATTCTATCAAAACCCTTCATACTTCTAAAGTAGTTCATTAATGTTTGATGGATGTGCTGCATGTGGCATCAGTCACAGAAGGAGACAGAGGAAGGGCGTTCTACCCAGCAGATGGAACCAGTGACGTTGTTTGCAGATGGATTGTCACATCCCTGAGTACTGTGGAAACAGCATGAAGTGAGCTGGGGGCAGCATGACACACAAACCTCATCCTTAGCTCTTCAAGCAAGCAGAGAATGTTTTGTTCTAATTAGAGGCAGTGCTGAAACTCCAAAAGGAGGAATGTGAAACCGTTCTTTGATAAGATTGTTCTTTTCTCATACACCTGTTGGTGATTTAGGAAACACCACATTTTCTTTTAGGAATAGTACATTAGGATTTTAGAAACAAAACCCTCCTGAAAATGGAACTGGGGAGATTGCAGATTTGGAAGGTGCTGTAGATGAGTTACTGAGTTGCAACTTGCAGATGGTACACACTGCTGCCACTCTGTGCCAGTGATTGAGGTGGCAGACAGCATGCTTTGTCCTGGATGGTGTTGCGCTTCTTGAGTATTGTTGGAATTGTACTCAACCTAATACAATGGATCTAATGCAGAACTGAAAGCTGCCAATTTGAGGGACAAAAGACATTGTTGTCATGAATAATGTCATGGTTGCTGTCATGGATAATTATAGGATTGCAACCAATAGATTTGTGAGGCTTCAATAATTTTCATCAGTTCTAACTGATTCGCCCACCACATTCATAGCTCCATTCTCACCGTCTCCTCTTCCTACATTTAATCCATCCTTATATTCATACTCTGGACAGCAGACAGCTGGTCCTTCAAGAGCCAGTCTGGCTGAGCCCCAATCTGTTTTACCAAAGACATTCAAATTTTGCTAATCATTCAAAATAAAATTGTTCATCAATACCATTGTAAATCTGTAACGGGAATCGACAGGAACAAAAAGGAACTTCAGAGTCAACAATCACCATCTTTTTCCCATTAATCTCAATTGCACCTTCTCACTATAATTTCTCTGTTCACTCAGCCTCCAAAAATTGCATCTAGTTGCATTTTGAATCCATTATTAATATTTGTATCTCTATAACTGATACCCAAGGGGTTGAAATTGCACTCCGTGATATTAGAAACGATTGCATTAATGTACTTTTATAAAGCTCCACTTTAGCAACCCATTCAAAATAACTTGGTTCAAGCCTTCATTAAAAAAGTGGACAAGGGAATTTCACATGTATGTGTTAACTATTTTCAGTTGCTACCTTAAAGACCCTTCATCATAAGATTAGGAGAGGGGGCAGTTTGCTAATCATTGCAATGTGTTCAGCTCCATTCATGAGGCCTTAGATAATGAAGCATTCCATGCCCATATGCAGCAAGTCTTGGACAACATCCAAGTGACAGGTAATATTCAGCCAACAATAGCCATCTTCAACAAGAGAGAGCCTAACTGCCTCCTCTTGATACCCATAGAATCTAGAATTATAGAAATTTAAATTAAAGAAAGAGGCCATTCAGCCCATCCTTTCAGCAATGGTCGACAAGTAGCCATCCTGCTTCATCCCACTTTCCAACTCTTGGTCCATAGCTTTTTAGGTTACTTCAAGTGCATATCCAAGTAATTTTTAAATGTTATGAGGGTTTCTGCCTCTACCACCCTTTCAGGCAGTGAGTGACACTACCATCACCAAACCCCCTCACCATCACCATCAACAATCTATGCTCACTATTTAACAGAAACTTAGCAGAACCAGCCACAAATAATTAGGTTAAAATCAGGGCTGCAGTGTAAAGAACTTAAAACATAAAATGTTCAAAACTCCTATTGCTTTTTGCACAAAAGGTGTTGTTCCATAGGCATAAGAACATAGGTAAATGTTATTATAGGAGCAGGAGGAGGCCATTCAGCCCTTTGAGCTTATCCCACCATTAAGTTGATCTGTATTTTAAGTTCACCCACCTGCCTTGGTCCTGTAACCCTGAATACCCGTACCCAACGTAATGCAGGCAAATTATGTTGATCAAAGTCAGGGATGCCAGTGCTAGCAACAGGACTATTAAACTTAATGTTCCTATATTTACCTCAGTGCAGCACCGACATTCGCAAACTATAACCATGACATTTCATCCCTCCTGCCCAAACAAACCATCTTTCAGTCACAACATCTGTAAGGCGGTGTGATACCATTTGACCAGCGAGTCTCACTGACGTTTCAATGTTAATTCACAGCAAATTACAGATATTTTTTGCTCTGTTAATTGGGTTGGGGTTTCCCTGATTTATTTCATTTAGGATCCTTTGCCAAGAGAAGAATTTTTTGTTTCATAAGTTTGGGTTGGATAGATTTTCAGGACTCAGCCATTTTGATTTAAAATATAAAATCAATAACTACTTTCTGATTGCCTTTTGACTAAGTATTTTCTTGTTCTTGGTCTTTATATTAACATATTGCAAAAGCATCTTGCATTGACCTGTCAGATGTTTGTATTGTGAAGCCTACAGCTGACACAGAGGGGCTGATGCACAGATGTTTTCAGTTTAGCCAGTTATCTTTGGATGACAGAGTTCAGACGGAATGTAGAAAGGTCACATGAGGTAATCACACAGTAGGGAAGATGCTACTCTCTCTTTTGTAGCATTGCACCATGAGTAATTAAAATAGTCTTTTGCCTCTGTTATACATCAGATAATTTTGTGAAGGATATTTTAGGTTAGTGTTGGTGCCATTGGAAATTATGCTAAGTTCTTGCATTGTTTAAATTCAAATTTGAAAAAGCTTAATTCACAGGCTGGGTCATTTAAATGCTGACTAATTTTATAGTGGGGTTGGGAATGGTCATTTTGGAGTCTGTTACAGTTCTGAGGTTTGTAAGATTATTGTATTTTGGACTATATCTTTAAATTTAGGGTAAGTGAAAGGGGTCATGTGACCTATTTTGCAGTCTGCCTAACAGTAAGCTTGGATAGATTGATTGTTAGAGATCAAAGGAGGGTTTAGATTGTTTTACTGAGAAGAAGGTGTAAATATTTATGCTTGGAGGCAATGGTGTCAGTCCCTGAGTAAACCATAAGTGGACCCTGAGTCTCCAAAAGTCCCAGAAAGATGTAATGGATATCAAATTGGAAACAGTTGTGCTATAAACTATCCATTTACTTCTATGATGAAAGTGAGTTAGGATCTAACTAACTAGCATTTCTTCTTAGATACAAAGCTAATGCATTACATTGCCATGGGGAAGAGGGCAGCGAAAGCTATTTTTGAGATCAAATTACAGGCTTCCCTATAAATCCATGAATATCTCACACAGACACGAATGTGGCTTGGTGTGGCCTGCAGCCATTTGAGAAGTAGAGAGCAGGAGACAGAAATAGACGCTCCTGCACCTGAAGCAGAGAAAATGCTGACTCTATTATTCACCACACAGAATGCGTGTGGGAAATCAAACTCAGATAGAAGGCCGAGTTTGTGAGGCTTTAAGGGAGGCTAGAAGATTCACCTACCCTTGAAGCTAAAGGGAAGGCGTAACTCTCAGTGAAAGTCAGTATTGGAATTAGAACCTACCCAGTGCGAAATGTGAAAAAAAAGCAAGTCATTTGAAGCTGGAAGTAACTGTGGACTCTTTGCTATAAGAACAGGAATTCTGTGAAGAGTGTGATATATATGGTAAGTATAAAAAGGAACAGTTTATTTTTGTAGTTTAAAGTATAAGTCGCTTACAGAAAGAAAATAGTATTTAGTCATCAGGGTTTTCTTAGTCACTTGTTACATTAAAAGCTTTAAAACGTGATATTTTGCAGTGTCATTCTTTCAGCTAATAACTGGAAGTTCAATTCTCTCTTTTAAAAGTTGTCAGTCTCTAGGGAGATTGTAACAAGTGTTAGAGAAATGCTAAGGTGTCAGCTGTGGCTCAGTGGGTAGCCTCTTTCTCTGCATCAGAGGTTCTGGGTATAAGTTCCATTCCCGAGTCTTGAGCATAAAATCTAGGCTGACATTTCCACCCTGGTACTGAAGTAGTGAATTACTGTTGGAGGTGCCATCATTTGGCCATGATATAAAACCAAGGCCCTGCCTGCCCTCTCAGGTGGACATAAAAGATCTCATGGTATATTCCAATAAGGAGCTGTCCTTCCTGTTGTCCTGGCCAATATTTATCCTTCACACTGCTGCTTAAAAACAGAGACACTCATCATTGCTGTTTGTGGAAGCTTGCTGTACATGAAATAGTTGTCATATTTCCTATATTATAACAGCAGCTACCCTACTGAAATGCCTCAGTTGGGACATACTGAGGTCATGTAAGGTGTTATAAAAATGGCAAGATGTCTGCTGGGCTAAACACAATCTCCAGAAGAGCCTGAATCTGGAAAGAAGGCCAACAAAAATTTTGTGACATTAAGAATACCACTGTTAAACTAATGAAATAGCAATAATCCAGCAGCAAAGGACAGGTGTGAGGAAGAGAGTCATTTATGGGGAGTAACTTTTATTTTTCTGTAGTGGCCAAAGGGATTGAACATTTTGGAATGATAGTGATATGTTAAAATTATATGGTTAGCTATGATTTGCTCAGTAGTAGCGTTCTTGTCTATTAATTATTCTGCAAATAAATGGCAAATCTGAAAATCTGAAGCCAAACAAAACATGCTAAAAATGCACAGCAGGCCAGGCAGCATCTGTGGAGAAAGCAGGCAGGTTAATGTCATGGTGGCCAGTCATTCTGGAGAATCAGATGAATGGGACTTGCCCACTTGGAATTAACATCCCATTCTAATGCAAGAGCATGCCCCAAGAGCAAATGGCCTCCCCACATGTTTGCTATTCCACCAGTCTTTCTATGTCTTTTTGAAGTCTATCACTATCCTTTTTATAGTTTATAATACTTGCAAGTGTTTTCACATTCAAATTTTGAAACTTCACCATGAATATCCATGTCTAGGTCATTAAAAAATCAAGAAAAGCACTGGTCCTATGAATGACTCCTGGGGAACCCCAGCAAATGCCTTCCACCAGCCTGAGAAAAACTATTGTTTACCACTACTCTCTGTTTCCTGTCACTCAGCCATCTTTGTGTCCAGGCTGCCACTGACACTTTTATTCCATAGGCTTCAACTTTTCTGATAAGTAAGTTACATGGCACTTCATTATGTATGCACACCACATCAACCACATTCCCCTCATCCACTCTCTCTGTCACCTCATTGAAAAACTCAATCAAATGAGTTAAACATGATTTGCCCTTAATAAATCCTCGACGGCTTCCTTAATTAATTCAATCTTCTCCTAGTGACCTAATTTTGTCCTGGATTGTTATTAACTTTCCCACCACTGAGGTTAAACTGACTGGCCTGTAATTACTGGGTTTCTTGAACAACGGTGTAACATTTGAAATTCTTCAGTCTTTTGGCACCATCCCTGCATCTAAGAAGGATTGGAAGATTATGGTCAGTACCTCTGCAATTTCCACTCACTTCCTTCAGTATCCTCAGATGCATCACATTCTGTCCTGGTGTCTTATCAACTTTTAGTACAGACAGCCTATCCAATACCTCCTTATCAATTTTAAAACCATCAGGTGTCTTAATTACTTCCTCTTTCACCATGACATGTGTAGCATCTTGTTCCTTGGCAAGGACAGATACAAAGGATTCATTTAATGCCTCAGCTATGCTCCCTGCCTCCATGTTTATACCCCATATTTGGTCCCCCCTAATTGGCCACAATCCTCCTTTTTGCTGTTTATGTGCCTATAGACTCTTGGATTCCCATTTGTTAGCTGGAGTCTCTTCTCATATTTTCTTTTTGCTACTTTTATTTTTTTTTCACTTCCCCTCTGAATGTTTTATATCCATTTTACTTCTCACTTTTATTATCTACCTGACATCTGTTCATACACACTATTTTTCCACTTTATCATACTCGTTAACTCTTTCATCATCTAGGAAGCTTTGATCTTGTTTGACCTATCTTTCCCACTTGTGGGAATGTAGCTTGACTGTACCCAAACTATCTCCACTTTAAATGCAGCTCATTGTTCCATTACAGTTTTGCCTGCCAATCTTTAATTCCAATTTACTTGGATTAAATCCATTCTCACACTATTGAAGTTTGCCCCCTTCATTTTTTAAAAAAACTCTGGATTGCTCCTTGTCCTTTTCCACAGCTAATCTAATCCTTATGATACTATGATCACTGTTCCCTAAATGTTCCCCTCCTGACACTTAATCCACTCTTCCCATATCATTCTCCAGAACCTAATCTAGCATTGCCTCCTTCATTGTTGAACTGGAAACACACTGATATAGGAAATTCTTCTAAACACGCTTTAGAAACTCTTTCCCCTCTTTGTCCTTCACACTGTCTCTATCCCAGTCTATATTATGATAACTAAAGTCCTCTATTATAACCACTCTATAATTCTTGCATCTCTCTGTAATTTCCGTGCAAATTTGTACCTTCATTTCTTTCGTACTATTGGTGGCCAGTAGAATACATCCAGCAGTGTAATGGTACCTCTGTTGTTTCTTAGCTCGAACCAAGTAGATACTGACTCAGTAGGGAATCTTTACTTGGGTAAATGGGCCAATTGGGGATTGACCCATTAGGTAATCTTTTCAAACAGATCGTTAACCTATTTCATTGAACTCCCAGGATTAAAGGAGTAAAATCGCAATCAGTTCCAAGTCATTCAATGATGATGCAAATGGAGGTGAGTGTCGAGTGGAGGTGAAGCAGTAATGAATGATGAGGCATTGGTTCTGCTAAGAGTTCGGGCGGAGGCATTCGCGTGTTTTCTTGCCCTGCTCCTTGACTGTTCGGATACTGCAACACGACTGTTGTGGAAACCTACACAGGGGCGGAGCTGGAACTATCCGGATCTCGCTCATTCCTTGGAGGCCAGCTGACGCAAAATCTTTTCCCACCAATAAATAGGCGCGGATGAAGGCGCCAAGAGCATTAATCGGCTTTGGAGTCTGACTGCATCGCCAATTGCAACCTTCTCCCATCGCGGCTCCTTCGTTCCAACAGCCGGGTGGGATAGCTGGGTCACTCTGAATTACTTTCCGCAGTCACCATCGCCGTCATGTTGCTTCTGCTGGTTGCCATTGTCTTTTTCGTTACCAGCATCAGCTCCACGGCACCGGGCCAGGATTCAAAGGCCACTCGGTTCGTCTGCACCTCCATACCGTTAGATGCAGACCCTACGTGCCCGGTCCCACCCGTGCCCATTCAGGTTAACACGCCCCATGAGCAGGACCTCCGCGCTACGGTGATGCACATGAGGGAGACCATCCTGCAGCAGAAGGAGACGATGGGTAACCAAAAGGAGACCATCAAAGAACTGACCAGCAAGCTGACCAGGTGTGAGAGCGCCCAACTGGAAGCCAAGTACAAGGGGAGCCGAAGGAAACAATACGACAAAGCGAATGGCAAAGACACCATGGGCGACCTCCCCCGCGACCATAGCGAAGTGGTCGATCACCTGGGTCGAACTATACAAGCGCTGAAGGATAGACTCGGGAGCCTGGAGGTAAGATAAACAACTTCAAGTCCACAGGTAAAGATATGTGAGAGTTGACAGCCCACACCTCTTACCTTTCTGTTATATTCTTTTCGTCTTGCCGAGATCTCTGCAAATGTCCCGATGTGCTACAGCTCCTTTCAGAGTAGCGATAATGATAGTAGGCTGTTAGAATTAGCTGAAGATCGGAGTGTGCATTATAGATTTCGAGTCAGGCTATGTGAGATTTAGTATTGGAGTGGAAATGATAATCCCCAAATTTGTGATTACGACTCAATTGGATCGTTTCCCCCTCAGGCTTTTACATTGATTCATTCAGGCAGTCGCTCGCGATTGTCGCACTAAAGCGGTCCAGGGCACTGAACTGTCCTCGGTGCTGAACTGACCAAAGCTGCCCAGAGGCAATGACCGGAGTTGTCCTTGGTGCTGAAACTCCTGACTTGTGAACGAAACTCCCGGCTGCTCTACAACGCTCATCTTGTTTGAAAATAATTGTTGCTATCACTGTCCGCCAGCAGCCCACATTGTGCCGGAATTGGAGTGCTGAGGTTAGCACTCAAATTTCACCGATCTCTGTAGCATATATTGGACAATAACCAGCCTGAACTTGATAATGGTTAGTTCAAGTATAATTTCTGTATTAGGATGTAACACAAGGCGCAAAATGTTGGTTTCAATGAAAGCAGTTTGGCTTTGTGAACAGGGCGAAAACAAGAAAGGGAAACACAGTGAGAGGGAATCTTCTGGCCACACGAACTTCTTGGCTGATAAAAGATGTCGGCGCTGTCTAAGGCACTTTCAGAGGCACGGGTCATGTTTGCCAGTGACACAGTTGGAACTGAGTATTAACAGCGATATACTCTGACCAAAAAAGTATCATCAGTTGATGTGTCTCATTAAAGCTCAACAGATACTCACTCTTTGTTCTGCATCTTCATTGAAAATCACTGATAATTTAATTTCCAAATCGCTGGCTCTGTTTTCATAGAATCTTAAATCTCAGAAGGAAGCCATTTGGCCCACGATGCCTGTGCTGGCTCTTTGAAAGAGCTATCCAATTAATCACAGTCATCAGTCCGTTCCCCATAGTCCTGCAAAATTTCTCCCCTTCAAGTATTTATCCGATTCCCTTTTGAAAGTTACTACTGAATTTGTATCCAGCATCCTTTCAGGCAGTGCACTCCAAACATTAGGTAAATGTTTTGTCTTGATATTGTCGAAACTAATGCACCAAAGAATAGAACAAGACCTATTTGCAACACAACGAGTACTCCTGCCAGTATATAATGAAACAAAAACCTATCTTTAGACAAGTAGTTTGAGATTAATTCATTATCATTAGTAGAACTACTCACTTATGGCATTTAGTTCACTGCAATAATTGCCACGATAATCAAACGAGCAGTATTGGTTTGAAGAGGAAGGGTGAATTGAAGACATCTGCATTTTTAATTTACTAGGAATCCGCTATGTGAGTGCATGTCAATTCAAGAGAACCCAGAGGTGGTGGTACTGGAATGGGGGGGGCGGGGAGGTGGTGGTGGTAGTGAAATATATCATTTGTATTCAACTATTAAATGGAAGTGTGTGGTTGATTAGGAACCAAAAAGGGGATTTACACATGGAGGCAGGGGGCATGGCTGAGGTTCTAGAGGAATACCCTGCATTTGTCTTTACCAAGGAAGAAGATGCTGTGCTGGCTATGGTGAAAGAGGAGGTAACTCAGACGCTTGCAGGTTTTAAAATTGATAAGGAGGTATTAGATAGGCTGCCTGTACTTAAGGTTGATAAGGCACCAGAACAGAATGAGATGCATCCCAAGAATACTAAGGAATGTGAGAGTGGAAATTGTGGAGGCACTAGTCATAATTTTTCAATCTTCCTCAGATTCATGGATGGTGCCAAAGGTCTGTAGAATTGCAAATGTTAGACTCTTGTTCAAAAAAGTTAAGGCCAGCAACTACAGGCCAGTCAGTTTAACCTCAATGGCAGGGAAGCTTCTAGAAAGATGCTTTGGGACAAAATTAATAGTCACTTGGACAAATGCAGATTAATTAAGGAAAGGCAGTGTAGAGTTGCTAAAGGCAAATCATGGTTAACTAACTTGCTTGAATTTTTTGATGAGGTAAGAGAAAGGGTTGATAAGGGTAATGTAGTTGATATGGTGTACATGCACTTCCAAAGGACATTTGATAAAGTGCCACACAACAGACTTCTGGGCAAAGTTAGAGCTCATGGAATAAATGGGACAGTAGCAACATGGATAAAAATTGGCTAAATTACAGGAAACTAGTTGTTTTTCAGACTGGAGGAAGGTTTATAGTGGAGTTCCCTAAGAATCTATATTAGGATGACTACTGTTCCTGTTACATATCAATAATCTAGACCTTGGTGTACAGAGCGCAAGTTCAAGATTTTTGATTAGTACAAAACTTGGAAGCCTTGTGAACTGTGAGGAGGATAGTGTAGAACTTCAAAAGGACATAGACAGGTGGCAGAATGGGCAGACAGATGGCAGAAAAAACTTAATGCAGGGAAGTATGAAGTGATTAATTTTGGTAGGAAGAATATGGAGAGGCAATGTAAAATAAAGGGTACAATTCTAAAAGGAGTACAGGAGCAGAAAGACCTGGGTGGAAATGTGCATAAATTATTGAAGGTGGCAGGACAGGTTGAGAGAAACTAATAAAGCATACGGCTTACTGGGCTTTACCAATACAGGCATAGAGTACCAAAGCAAGGAAGTTAAGTTAAATGTGTATAAAATACTTGTTCTGCCTTAACTGGCGTATCGCATCCAGTTCTGGGCACCACACTTTAGGAAGAATGGATAGCAGCAGTCCAAGAAGGTAGCTCACCACCACCTTCCCAAGGGAAGTTAGGGATGGGCAATAAATGCTGGCCTAACCAGCTATGCTCACACACCATGAACAAATACAAAAGACATTAGAGGGTTAGAAACGATTCATGAAAATGGTCCCAGAGATGAGGAACTTCAGTTACATTGATATATTGGATAAGTTGGGACTGTTCTCCTTGAAGAAGAGAAAGTTCAGAGGAGATTTGATATAGGTATTCAAAATCATGAGGGGTCTGGACAAAGTAGAAAGACAGAAATTGTTCCAATTGGTGGAAGCATCAAGAAAAAGATCAAAGTTAATTGGCAAAAGAACCAATTGTGACATAAGGAAAAACTTTTTTATGCAGCAAGTGGTTAGGATCTGAAACACACTGCCTGAGAGTGTGATGGGGGCAGGGTCAATTGTGGAGGTTCAAGAGGAAATTGGTTAATTATCTGGAAAGGAAGAACGTGCAGGGCTATGGGAAGAAGGCAGGGGAGCGGTACTAGGTGAATTGTTCCTTCATGGAGCCAGCACAGACATGATGGGCCAAATGGTCTTTTTCTGTGCAGTAACAATTCTATGATTCTATGAACTAGGAAATCAATATTTCTGAATCGTTGAAGTATGTGAATTGAATCAATGGGCTTTGTTTTTTTTGTTAGAATGGAGTATAATTAAAATAGCTAAATAGAAAAAATACCTGTTTTACTCTACAAAGTTAAAGAAGCATTCTGTTGTCAAACAACTGGAATTATTTAATATTTTATATCTGTTTTATGCTATCAGTTATTGTCATTATAATGTTTCAGTTTCTTTGGTTCTAACTTGGAAGGATTATTGATTCTGAATCTATTGGGCTCTCATGACACTTGCTGTTGATACCACACTACTCCAGATCAATCTGTGTATCTTCACTAAATTTAATCCAGTACCTCACAGCACAAGGCTTCGTAATAAATCCGAGCATTATCCCAATCAAGTCAATACAAAAAATATTCACACTTGGTCAAACTGAGGTACATATAGATTATAATTGAACTTAGTTATTTGGTCTTTGCTTTTTGTTTAAAGGTTCTGTTTAATTAGTTGTGATAGGCATATTTCCCAATGAATCAATTAATTTGTGTGACACTAGGACTACCAGCAACCCATGTTGAACTTAATTGAATTTTTGTATAGCAATAACATTTGTTCCATTCAGTTTTGTGTGAAATGAGATGTGGCTGATTGTAATCAGGGCCAATGCTTAGACATATAGTCTCCAAATCCATTATTTCAGTTTTATTTCATGGTTGGATATAGAAAGCAATGTTAGAAGAATGCAGTGCAGTCTTAACCTATTAGTATAATTATTCATTTTTAATCCAATAGACCCTGTCCTGCATTGTATTTTAATTTGAGAATGACAATTCTGACGATTATTTTGTTCTGTATAAACGTATTGAACATAGCATCATCAAGAAAATTGGACTTTTAAATTAAACTCTTTGCATAGACGCCTTTCTGACATGAATCTAATGTTCATTCATAATTTCTTAAATAGATGTGGCAATATTTTCTTGATTTAACTGAATTTAAATGACTTCCCAACTTTAATTTCACACCAGCTATGTTACATAAAATAAGAATTAGTTTTTTCCTTTTTATCTTGATGGTGTTTTATATAATGTTACTTGTGGCATTTATAATGTGCTTTACGTTTATTACATAGTATATGTAGTCTGTTCAGCATTATAGTAGTGTATTAAGTAAATTCCATTTAACTTAATTTCTATATGATTACACCTGTGAAATTTGACAATATGCAAATATCCTGAAAATATTACTTTTTCACAAAAAACTAAACAAAATCATAAAATTATTTTCAAGATGTACAGTTTCAACATTAAACAAAATTATAGACATTACTTTGCAATGTTCACATAATTTATGTACCAAGTGCTCCCAAATCTAATCTAGAATAGATTCATTTATTCAATTTTAAAATTGTGCTTGGTCCACATCACCGCTGCAACACCTTTCACTGCATGAGATTCACTTCATTAAGGGCAGTCTTGTACACTGGGCAGTTTTGTGATTAACCAAACATTTTATGTAGAGAAATCTGAAAGCCAAATGATAGATAATAATTTTACTTCAACGGGCATTCTATTAATGTTTTAATCCAATAAAGGAGGGTATGGCTTAACCACTCATATCCTTTCAACTAATGCTATAGGTTTGAACTTAGTTAATATCAGCAAACCAAGGCTTAGCTTGTCCGTATCAAAATGTCTTTGCCCAGTGATTTAATTAATTTTAATTTGTGAATGCCTTCATGAAAATATCAGGCAATATAGTTTCATTAAGTATTTGTGTTCTAAAATCAGATTTTGTAATTTTAAGCCCTTTGGCAATTAGAGACTGACAGAAAACTCATATTTAATAGAGCAAAAGCATTGAACCTGTCTTTGCTCCTCAATGTGAAACTGTGCTACAAAAGCTGGTGTCTGGCAATTAGCAACAACAGGGGTGGGGGAATAACTGGAGTCAGTAATGGAACATATGATCTCTTAACAACAACATTCCAAAGGGACAGATCACTAAAGTGAAAAATAGAACATCATGTGTTATTACATGAGGCAGTCTGTTTAACACACTCCCAGCCTGCTGTTATTCTCGGTGCAATACATTTCCCAACCTTTGCACTGTCAACAAGATCAGTGATTTTCAAGGAATTATAAGTGGATGACCATCTGCAAAATATTGATAGCCTTCCAGGAATCTTCTGTAAATATTGATATATTCTGGGTATCCTAAATTTCAAAAGTGTTAACTATCTAGAGGAAAACAATGCTGATGTAGTAAATGTTTTTTTTAACATTATTATATTTCAGAAATAGAAATAACCCATTACTAAGCCAATAAATAGATAAATCTGATGACTTCACAGACCACTCTCAGAATAATGACTTCAGTTTGAAAATTTATGAACTAGATGATAATGAAAATATAGAACAAATCAATGTGTATTAGGTTAATGAATAAACCTATGCTTCAAAGCTTATTGTCCATGGTTCAGTTCTTAGTACTTATGGTCTGTGTTTTATTTTGCAACAGCAGCAGACACGCCCCAATCTTTCCAACCATGCTTTCCCCAGTGACCTCCGTGAACAGCTTCAGAGAAAGCTCGGGGATTTGGAAAGTCAACTGTTAAATAAAGTCTCTGAGCTCGAGGATGAGAAATATATTCTTCTGAACGAGACTGCAGCCCATCGTTACAAGACAGAGTCTGCTCTCAATGCCTTGCATGAAAGGGTCACTGAATTAGAGAAAGGTATTGACTGAGCAAAGTTGTTGGAATATCCACCATGAATCAATAACTTTTGGTTATTTTAGAATAATACTTATTTAGATTATTTAAACTGAAAATGCATTCTATCTAATATGATTAATTGGAGAATTGCCCTTCTGGGTTTTATTTTTATCTAGTTCAACCATTTATTGATTTACACTAAAACTAGAAATCCCAATGTACAAATTGTGCTAGGGCATAGTACTAACGAACCAAACATCTGAAATCTGTTGGAGTGTCCCAAGTTTTAATTATCAACTATTATTCACATTAATTATGGCATGAAGGTAATCTTGAAATTCATACCCATAGACTAAAAGCTTGAATGGAATGTTGTGTGTCGCAATATACTTGCAGTTTTGGCTCAGTGCCTAGTACCCTTGGATCTTGTGGGTTCAAGTTCCACTTTAGTGCCTTGAGCACATAATCTAGACTTTCCCTCAATATTGCATTGGAATGTGTGTTTCATTGTTGGAGATATCATCTTTTAGATGAAACATTAAACTAAGGCCCAGTCTGCCACTTAAGTGGACATAAAGATCCTATAGCACTATTTTGAAGAAGAACAGGTGAGTTGTCCCTGGATTCCTGACCAATATTTGCCCCTGAATCAACATCACACAAGTAGATCATCTGGTCATTATCACATTGCTGTTTGTGGGAGCTTGCTGTGCGTAATTTGACTGCTGCCTTTTCTACATTACATCAGTAACTACACTTCAAAAGTATTTCATTAACAGAAAAATGCTTTGGGACACCCTGAGGTTGTGAAAGGGACTGTATAAATGTAGGTTCTTTCTTTACAATGCCCACTGGAAGCTCATATGCCTCTAATTGCAAAGCCTTAGATTGCAGAGTAATTCCAATGGTTTCAATGCAATGAGTTAATGTCCCTCTGTTCTCAGTAACATTATACAGACCTGACCCTGAAGAATATAATCAGCAAGCAAAATAGCTAGGTACAAAAAAGATGATTTTTTGAATAAAGGCATCATTTGTTCATGAACAAATTTATTTTAAAATTATAAATATTCTGTAAATAATTACTCAGAAATGCTTCTTTGAGGTTACTGGATCTGTACAAAGTGTCCTACTTCATTTGTATCTGACAAATAAATAGCTTATTATTTAATCATTAATTTTTTT
This sequence comes from Carcharodon carcharias, assembly GCF_017639515.1. NCBI lineage: Eukaryota > Metazoa > Chordata > Chondrichthyes > Lamniformes > Lamnidae > Carcharodon > Carcharodon carcharias. Next base: position 25,788,853 of record NC_054481.1, on the reverse strand, counting down.
GATCCCCAATAGAGAGCAGTGGCTTTAAGTCGCCTGATGATTTCAAGGTGTCGCTACCTTTGCGAACTAATTACCTGTTTGCCAGGATAAAGAAAAGTCTCCCTGAAATGTATGCCTTCACTGTGTGCATGTGGATTCGGTCCAGGGCATCATCTGGTATTGGAACACCCTTCTCTTATGCTGTGCCCGGACAAGCTAATGAAATTGTGCTCATTGAATGGGGAAAAAATCCAATTGAATTACTTATTAATGACAAGGTATGTATCACTGATTAATGATCCATATGGCACACAGGAATAACTGATCATATTATCGATTGAACATTTACTAGCGTCAAAATATATTTAAGTGATATTAACTTTTTTAGTCAAACATTTCATTGCCAACTTGAAAAATGGACCATTTTAAGAATGAATGTTTTCATTTTTGTAAGCTTATGGAATAGATTGTTAACAGGAAGAGAGAATTCCGACTGCAGCCGTTGGCTCCTAAACCCTTCTGCTTTGCTATATCACTTTTCCCCTACCTTCAAAGCTTCCTCAAAATCTTTACCTTACACCTAACTCTGACTCCCCTAACTCTGAATCCCTCTTTTGTAAAACCAATTGAGAATTCTGCTAGGTTAAGGACACTAAGTTATCATGGACATCTTGATTTTGCAGATGATGAGTTGGAAGTGGGATGAAGATTGCTGTGCAGCCTTTCTTACAGAATTGGTTGATTGTTCTTTTTGCCTCATGCTTTTACCCTTAAAACATTCCAATCAGACTTCAAACCTGTGCTAAATATGTGCACATTGTTCAGTTCTGTCACCTTAGATTTTATTATTTGGACCATTTTTGCCCTTTGTCCTCTGTATGTGGTAACTGGTAGTGAGTTGTCAGCCTTGCCAAAGTGATCATACTTTATGGTTGGGAAAACCAAAGCCATTGTTTTTAGTCCTTGCCACAAAATCTGTTCCTTAGCTACCAAATCTATCCCACATCCTGGCCATTATCTGAGGATCAGAAAGACCATTCACAACCGTGGCATCTTATATGACCTTCAGTGAGCTTCCAATCTCATATCCACTCCATCACCAAGACTGGCTAATTCCACCTCTGTGGAACTGGCTCCACCCTGGCATCAACTGGTTCCACCCTGTCTAAGCTCACCTGCTGCTGAAGCTCTCATCCATGTCTTTGTAACTGGACTAGTCAATTCTAACGCTCTCCTGGCTGGCGTCCCACCTTTTGCTTTCTGTAAACTTGATGTCACAATCGCCCAACATCCTGTGTTTGCTGACCTACATTGGCTTCCAATTCGGCAACACTTGAATTTACAATTCTCATCAGTGTTTTCAATACTTCCAAATCCTCACACTTTTCTATCTCTATAGCATCCTCCAGCTCCACAACCCATTGAGATCTCTTGCTCGTCCAATTCTGGCCTCTTGAACATACCCAATCTTCTCACCTAAAGCTCTCTGCCTCTCCAAATCTCCCCTCCCCCTTTTAAGATGCACCTTTAACCCCAACCTCTTTGACCAAGATTTTGGTCACCTGTACTAGCATATTCTTAAATGACTTGATGTCAAATTTGGTTTCATAGTGTCCCTGTGAAATGCCTCAGGCCTTTTGCAATGTTAGTGGTGCTGTATAACTGCAGATTGTTGCTTTTGTTGATGTTTTCAATGTCTGAAACAGGCTATGAGTGCTATAGGTTACTTGATAATGGGAGGGTAACGTCATGACAGTAATCAGGAAATTAGCTTGTTGAGAAAGCCCCAGCTGCTTGCCCACTTGGGTCATTGTTAAAATGGCAGTGAGGTCCCATGAGATCACTGGGAAGCCACTGAGTTGGGTGTCTTTGCTGCCTGTAACTTAACATGCCAGTCAATGAGATTGGCCCGGGAAGACTCCCAAATCCAAATGGACAGCGTTCTCTCCCCAATCCACAGTTTCTGCCATATCAGGGTGTTTAAAATTCCCCACATACGGGGAAGCAGTGGCATAGTGGTATTGTCACTGGACTAGTAATCCAGAGACCCTGGGTAATGCTCTGGAGACCCGGGTTCAAAACTCACCATGATGGTGGAATTTGAATTCAATAAAGTATCTGGAATTAAAAGCCTAATGATGACCATGTTACCATGTCAATTGTTGTAAAACAAAACATCTGGTTCACTCATACCCTTTAGGGAAGGAAACCTGCTGTCCTCGTGTTCCAGACACCACCATCACCATCCCTCTGTGTGTCCTGTCCCACCAGCAGGACAGACCTAGCAGAGGTGGTGGCACAGTGGTATATAGTCAGGAGGGTGTTCCCCTGGGAGTCCTCAACATCCAGTCAAGACCGAATGATGTCACATGGCACCAGATCAAACATGGGCAAGGAAATCTCCTGCTGCTTACCACGTACCGTCCCCTTCAGCTGATGAATCAGTACTCCTCCATGTTAAACACCACTTGGAGGAAGTACTAAGGGTGGCAAGGATGCAGAATGTACTCTGGGTGGGGAACTTCAATGTCCATCACCAAGAGTGGCTCGGTAGTGCCACTACTGACCGAGCTGGCTGAGTCCTAAAGGACATAGCTACTAGCCTGGGTCTGCAGCAGGTGGTGTGGGAAAAACATACTTGACCTCATTCTCACCAATCTGCCTGATGCAGATGCATCTGTCCATGACAATATCGGTAGGAGTGACCACCACACAGTCCCTGCGGAGATAAAGTCCTGTCTTCACATTAAGGATACCTTCCATCATGTTGTGTAGCACTACTGCTGTGCTAATTGGAATAGGTTTCAAACAGACCTAGCAACTCTAGACTAGACAACCATGGAGTGCTGAGGGCCATCAGCAGCAGCAGCAGAATTGTGTTCAGCCACAATCTGTAACCTCATGGCCTGGCATATCCCCCACTCCATCATTACCACCAAGCCAGGGGATCAACCCTGGTGCAATGAAGAGTGCAGGGGGGTATGCCAGAAGCCACACCAGGCATACCTAAAAATAAGGTGTCAAGCTGGTGAAGCTATAACACAGGACTATTTGCATGCCAAACAGCATAAGCAGCAAACGATAGACAAAGCTAAGTGAATCCACAACCAATGGATCAGATCTAAGCATTGCAGTCTTGCCACATTCAATCGTGGATCGTGGTGCACAATTAAGCAACTCTGGAAAGTTAGGCTTCACAAATATCCCCATCCTCAATCTTGGGGGAGCCCAGCACATCAGTACAAAAGATAAGGCTGAAGCATTTGCAACAATCTTCAGCCAGAAGTGCCGAGTGGATGATCCATCTCAGCCTCCTTCAGAGGTCCCCAGCATCACAGATGCCGGTCTCAGCCAATTCGATTCACTCCATGTGATATCAAGAAATAGCTGAAAGCATTGGATACTGCAAAAGCTATGGGCCCTGATAATATTCTGGCAAAAGTATTGAAGACGTGTACTCCAGACTTTACCGTGACCCTAGCCAAGCTGATCCAGTATAGCTACAGCACTGGCATCTACCCGGCTATGTGGAAAATTGCCCAGGTATGTCCTGTACACACAAAGCAGGACAAATGCAACATGGCCAATTACCGCCCCATCAGCTGACTCTCAATTATCAATAAAGTGATGGAAGGGGTCATAAAGACTGCTATCATGTGGCACTTGCTTGGCAATAACCTTTTCACTGACGCTCAGTTTGGGTTCCACAAGGGTCACTCAGCTCCTGACCTCATGACAGCCTTGATTCAAACATGGACAAAAGAGCTGAACTCCAGAGGTGAGGTGAGAGTAACTGCCCTTGAAATCAAGGCAGCATTTGACCTAGTGTGGCATCTGGGATCCCTAGCAAAACTGGAGTCAATGGGAATCGGGGAAAACTCTCCACTGGTTAGACTCATATATATCTAGCAGTAGCACAAAGGAAGTTGGTTGTGGTTGTTGGAGGTCAATCACCTCAGTTCCAGGACATCATTGCAGGGGTTGCTCAAGTTAGTGTTCTAGGCCCAACTATCTTCAACTGCTTCATCAATGACCTTCCTTCCATCATAAGTTCAGAAGTGAGGATGTTTGCTGACGATTGCACAATGTTCATCACCATTTGCGATTCCTCAGATACTGAAGCAGTCCATGTCCAAATGCAGCAAGACCTATACAATATCCAGGCTTGGGCTAACATGTGGCAAATAACATTCATGCCACACAAGTGCCAGGCAATGACCATCTCCAACATGCGAGAATCTAACCATCATTCAATAGCATCGCCATCACTGAATCCTCACAATCAACATCCCGGGGGCTTACCATTGACCAGAAACTGAACTGGACTAGCCATATAAATACTGTGGCTACAAGAACAGGTCAAAGGCTAGTGATCCTGTGGTGAGTAACTCACCCCCTGACTCCTCAAAGCCTGTCCACCATCTACAAGGCACAGGTCAGGAGTGTGATGGAATACTCTCCGCTTGCCTGGATGAGTGCAGCTCCAACAACACTCAAGAAACTTGACACCATCCAGGACAAAGCAGCCTGCTTGATTGGCACCACATCCACAAACATTCACTCTCTTCACCACTGACACATATTAGCAGCAGTGTGTACCATCTGCAAGATGCACTGCAGGAACTCACCAAGGCTTTTTAGACACACCTTCCAAACCTACAACCGCTACCATCTAGAAGAACAAGGGCAGCAGACATATGGGAACACCACCACCTGCAAGTTTCCCTTGCAATGCTTTGGAAATATATTGTCTTTTCTTTGCTGCTGCTGGGTCAAAATTTGGAACTCCCTTCCTAACAGCACTGTGGGTGTACCTACACCACATGGACTGCAGCAGTTCAAGGAGGCAGCTCACCACCACCTTCTCAAGGGTAATTAGGGATGGGCAATAGATGCTGGACTAGCCAGCAAAACCCACATCCCATGAATGAATAATAAAACATAGTGGACCAGAGGAAACTGCCCCCGTTGTGATTTACCTTATTCCCCAAAATCCTTAGATGAGTGACTTTACCTGACAACCACTTCCAGGTGTTCAATATTCTTAGTTCCAATTAGAAAATACAGAAACCTGCTAACATTTTTCTTCAGAACCATTTTGGCAAAACAACACTAAATATTGTGACTATGCTTAAAAACAAACCCTTGTGCGAATCATTGACCTTATCCTAAGTATCTTGTCAACAGGTAGCCCAACTGCCCATGAATATTAATGATGGCAAGTGGCATCACATTTGCATAACATGGACCACCAGGGATGGCATATGGGAGGCTTATCAAGATGGCCAATTACGTGGCACGGGGGAGAATCTGGCACCTTGGCATCCCATCAAAGCAGGTGGTGACCTGATCCTGGGACAGGAGCAGGTGAGTGTCACTGTATGTACCTAATAACGGCCTCCACAGTCCATCACACACTTATGATAGGGGTATAAGGTTCAATGGAAATACATAAGTTATGCATCATTCTGAAAAAAGGTTATTTAGTAAAGCTTTTATAAGAGAAAGTGTAGATTTCTTTTGTATAGTAACATTGTGGATTCAGCATATGAGCAATTTGTGACATAACATGTAGTAAGTGCAACATGCTTGGAAGGAACAAGTATCTTTGGAACTGTGGCTCCCAAAGCCCTTCACCACTGTGGTTTTCCTCAACTCATGACTAGCAAAGGTGGAGTTAAGAGACATATCCTACCCTGAGAAACCCCCTTGACATCATTGAGGATGTAACATATAAAGCAGATATCATAACTCTCTGGGACATAGTTTATTTGGACTTTCAGAAAACTTATGCAAAAGTTCCACATGAAAGACTTCTAATGAATCCAGACACAACATAGGACTAGATGCAAAATGAGTTAAATATGAAACAGGGTACGGATGACAGTTGAAATTGAGCTAGTATTGAATGGAATCCTGTAGGAGGTCAGTGCTTGAATCCCAGTTGTACTTTTTTTATTCATCATGGGATGTGGCCATTTGTGGCAAAGATCTAATTTTTAAATTTATGTTAATAGGCTGGTTATTGAAGCCAAATGTTGGCCAACTTATTGCATAAGAAGGAGGTAATAGGGGCAGAGTTTGCAGCAAAAAAAAAAGTTACATTGGCTAGGTAACTGACCAAACAATTGGTAACTGTAACTTAGCATGTTTGTGTATAAAGCATTGCACATTGGTCAAAAATTTTGCATCATTTATGTACATGTAACACTAATGAATCTCAATGTGGAGAGTTTGGAAAGAAAATGGTTATTTGTAGATTTTCTCAACGTCTATAAATAATAAATGGATATGAATAGACATCCATTATATTATTTCACATTAGGACCATAAGGAAAAAAGCGTAAAAATTTGAAAGAAAAGTTAGATAATACACATTAGGAAGAATTTTTTTTTACTCAGAGTGATGTCTGTTTTGAATAGTCTCCCAGGCAGGATAGCAGAGAAGAGAAGATGTGAACAACAGTCATATGTTGCTGTAATGGACTGGAGGGGTGAACTTGAATATGAGCAAGGGTAACAAGGAAAGGCAGGCAAATGGAGTTGAAGTACACATTAGCCATAATCTAACTGAATGATGGAACAGGCTCAAGGGACTGAATGGCCTCCTCCTGTTCCTATGAACTATTAGTGAATTCACATTGCCAAGAGACCCAAGGCACATAGTCTCCCAATTTGGAACTCATAGGCTGCACCACTAAAACAAACCCTAAAGTCATAGCAATTGGGATTAAATTGGCACTTGTACTGAATGTATTGCAGCAATTATTTGTATGTAAATTTGTTCTCATCTAGGATACAGTCGGAGGGAGGTTTGATGCAACACAGGCATTTGTTGGAGAACTCAGTCACTTCAATATCTGGGACCGCATTCTCACCTCAGATGACATCAGAAGCATGGCCAACTGCTCTGCCAACCTGGCCGGCAACATCATTCCCTGGATTGACAACAATGTGGTTGTGAATGGTGGAGCAACCAAATTGCCACTGGAGACTTGCCAGGAGCGTTTGGTTAGTTCCTGATCACTGGTCAGGATTCACATAAGTGCCGCTTTCTTTTCGTACAGACAACTTTCTGTGATATGGTTAAACATATATTCTTTTTCCCAGCTGACTTTGCATTTCGTGGGAGGGACCACTGACTGTGGTATTTTATTGTGTGTCTTTAAAACTTAATATTTCTGTCAGCCATATATCAGTAGGTAGCACGCCCGCCTCTGAGTCAGATGGTCATATGTTCAAGTCCCATACCTGTGAGTTGAACACAAAAAATCCAAGCTGACATCCCCAGTGCAGACTTGAAGAAATGCTGCACATTTGGAGGCACCATCTTTCAGGAGAGAGATTAAATTGAGGTCCTGTCTGCTTGCTTTAGTGGATGTAAAAGATCCCATGGCACTATTGGAAGATGAGCAGGGGCAAAACCCCCTGGATCCTGGCAAATATTTATCCCACAACAAACTTCACTGAAAAGTAGGTGAAATGGTTATGATCACATTGCTATTTGTGTAATCTTGTTGTGCGCAAATTGGCTGACGTGTTTCCCACATTATAACAGTAACCACACTTCAAAAAATACTTCATTGGCTGCAAAGCACATCGGGACAGCCTGAGATTGTGAAAGGTGCTGTACAAACGTGAGCCCCTTTCTTTCTGATATGCAGAAGTATCTGGGAAGATATTACCACCCAAAATGTTAATTTTTCAAATGCTCATTGACATGTGTTGTGATGCACTCTTGCCACCATGGCCCAGATTTTAGTCAATGGTGAAGCAATGATGATTGCCACCGATCTCAAAGAAAGTTGCCCAGGAAGATCCAGATCAGGTCTGGATTTCTCCTATCCCAGTGCAAGTTTGAATCTGGCGCCAAGTCAAGGGGGCCTCCCAGTTTCCAGCATCAGTGATGTTGTCAAACAGCCAATCGTGTTGAAGTATTTTCACAGACAGCAAGCCAGGAACTCAAAATGCACTTGTTATTGTTCACTTTTAATTACATTTTTCAGAAAGTGAATTGGGGCATACCCCTGGGATTACAATAGAAGTTTAAATTACATAAGCAATTTTTTTAAAAATTACTTAAATAAATGGCATTTTTTTTATCATAATGGAGAAATTTAACATTCCACAAGTATAAAATTAACCTCTTACAGCCAGGGAGGTTTTCCATGAGGAATGATGAATTTAGTACACAATTTAAACCCCAGTTACACCTCATTCAACAGGGTGTAACTATTTCCATTTTTTCTGCAAGGCAAATAGCAAAAACAGACAAGTTCTCATTGGTTAAGTAACTTCTACCTGATTGCGACCTGTGGGGACTTCAACAGCACAGCCCATGGGGAAGTATAGATCACTGACAGCAACATCTGGATTTTCGCATTTTACTGTGTACATGTGGATTCCAGAAGCTACTGTCAGTTTTAGAGAAGTAATGATGATGAACATAGACACTTTTGCCATCATTACAACCACAAAATCCTTCCCCTTCTATTCCCACAAAATATTCCCATCACAAAAATTCAGCTGGGGAAAAGAGAGACTTTCCTGCTATCACATCTTTTCTGTTTTACAGTCACTTTACCTTCTAGTTCAGCCACAGGGCAAACAGACAGTTCAGTCAGATAAAATAGCACAACTTTTTCACGCCATTGCTTTTATTCTTGATATCTGAGGAAAGACAAGGGTTTTTTTGTTGTTGTTGTATCAGTACAATTTCTTGAATATATCTGATGAAATACAGAGTAAAAGGCAACCAATCATTTTATTTATTGGGATGAAAGTTTGTAGACCTCTGTTCATAAGCTTCAACTGGCAGATATTTTTTAATTGTCAATTGATAATTAGTAGATTTAAATGAGTTTTATTCCAAGTTCGAATGGCTTTATTAAACATTTTGTGCCAAAGGTGCTTTATCCAGATTTCAGATAAAGTAAAGCACTTTGTTTTTTTTTAAAGATCGGCATGTTTTAAAAGATTGAGACTAACTTGTCCTCTGTCCTTCAGATGTGACTTGTTATTTTGTCTGTACTGTTGCCAGCTCTTGGCAAACTACCAGCATCTCACCCAAAAGGCCACTTTGCACTGCAACCCCAGCATCTCACCCAAAAGATCATTCGGCACTTGTAAGCCAAGACAATAAGTGATGGTAGGCCATTTGTTCTTGAAGGCATTGTGCAGACACCCAATCCCATCCTCAAATGCACATTCTCAGCTGGCACCAGAAATCCTGGCTGATGTTTCTTCATCCCCCACCCCCCTCACCCAGGTTGCTAAGGTCAATTCTAACATCCCCTGCCTTGTGTGTCATCTGTAAATCCAGCCAGTTTCAGCACCGAAAGCAGTATAGTTTCTGATCTCTACACCCTGACTTTCCTTATTGAGCCTTAAAAGGGGCTTGGGAGCGCAATTGGATAGGACTGGAAAGAGGTAAACAGCGTCAGATGTTTGTGGACTTAATGAGGTTGCAAATTGAATCGTTTTCAGGATGGAAGAGTGTAGATGCCAGCCTGAAAGAAGCCAGTGTGAAGTTTAAGTGAGCTTCAAAGCAACAACTTCTCCATTGAAAGATCACCGCTGTTGATTAAAGGGGCTGATTGGAATAAAACATGCTTTTGCACCTTCACAAACAGTGCAGAAGAGAAAGTACCTCTTGGTTTTAGGATACAAATACTACCAACCAGTTAAGATGCAGGGGCTTAGAAATAAAAGATTTGGTGACTGGAGCCTGGCAGAGCTGATAGCAACAGAGAGTGAAATAGTTCTTGGGCACGAGCACGAAGCAAGTTACTAATAATCGGCTGGCAGCACGTTTTACAATTCATCAGCAGATAGAAAAGCAAAGTTGGTAAGTTTTGGCAGTATTTCTGTCACAGCTGTTCATTCCTAGTTTTATTCCAGTAGGTTTACCTGTACCCATCTTGGGATGAGATAAACAGAACATCAAAATATCATTTAACAAGAAATTATAGATAGGGAGTTAAATTTATTCTCCAGTTTACTCTCCTCTTTCTGAAGGCACTGAGATTTGTTGAGAGCACCCAAGTGTCCATTATGTGTGAGTCTAGACACTGGATTTTGACTTTGTGAGGAGTCACAGCTAAAACCAATCCAGTTCTGGATGAAAACCACATGTGCACACCTTCCATTCCTGGTCACTGAGACATGTTAAGGAATGGAAACACTGTCTGGTTTGTCCTCTTTCCTCAACACAGATCAATTGTAGCCCTTCCATCTGAGATGAGCGCAGACTTGTAATTTGCAAAAGATGTAGTATGTATGACCCCGGGACAGTACATTTTCCCACTTAAGGGAGTTCAATTCTTTAATTAACCAATTAGTACCAATCCACACAAGATTAATCTGAGTTGCAAAAAGAAGCTCATGGAATCATAAAGCACAGAAAGAGCTCATTTGGCTCATTGTGCTTCTCCTGGCTCTTCAAACGAGCTACCTAATTAGTCCCAATCGCTTGTTCTTTTCCCATAGCTCTGGAAATTTTTACTTTTCGCGCAGTTATCTAATTCTCTTTTGAAACTCACTACTGAGTCTACTTCCAGCGCCCTTTCAGGTACCGCAATCCAGATCACGACTCACTGTGTGAAGGAATTTGTTCTCATCTCCCCTCTGGTTCTTTTGATGATTATCTTAAACCTGTGTCCTCTGTTTCCTGACCTTCCTGCCTGTTTCTCCTTATTAGGGTGTGAATAAGAAACACTAAATTTCCAGGATTTCCTGAATTGCTCAAAGGGCCTAGACTTTCACTGCGCCAGGCAATGTGTTCACAGAGTCCCTGTCATGCTGGTTGATGCAATTATTAAAGCAATGTTACATAGGCTGAGAAATGTTTTAACATACTTCAGACAGGAATTTAGTGTGAATTTGTTAACTGATGCACCTGTATTAGTGTGTACTGCATATTATATTCCCAAAAACCTTAAACACATTCACAAAAGAAACAGTCATTTTGACTTTGTGTGATATAGGAAAACGGGTGATAAAATGTCAGTAACCCACTTTATATAGAATTATAGAATTTTACAGTGTAGAAGGAGGCCATTCAGCCCATTGTGTCTGTGCCAGCTCTTGGAAAGTACTATCTCATTAGTCCTATCCCCCCTGCTCTTTCTCCATAGCCCTGCAAATTTTCTCCCATTCAAGTATTTATCCAATTCCCTTTTGAAAGTTTTTATTATTGAATCTGCTTCCACTGCCCTTTCAGGCAGAATGTGCTCCAGATCACACCTCACTGTGAAAACAATTTCTCCTCGTCTCGCCTTAGGTTCTTTTGCCAATTATCTTACAGCTGCGTCCTCTGATTACAAAACCCCCTGTACTGCCAATAGTTTCTCCTGATATACTTTTGTCAAAGACCTTCATGATTTTGAACACCTCTATTGAATATCTCCTGATTTTTATTTCCATTGGAATCAAGGTAAAACAGACAATGAGTTTGCCATCACTCTTTTATAAACAATGGAAAACATCGAGATCTACCCCCACCCCCAGAGCGTCTGATTTAATGAGATGAAAAAAGGCACAGTTAAACTGTATGAATCTCATGTTGAAAGTAGCCAAACTTCATGCTTGCTAAATGGTTTACTCTTTATCTGTATCACATTTTTCTTATTTTAAAACAGCTGTTGAAAGAAATATATCTTTCCTCATCATGCAAGACTGTGTCATCTTGTCTGTCTTTGTGAAATTGTTTCTTGTGTGCCAGCATTACTGTCTGCATTAAATACTGGCCATCTCTTTAATTGTATGATATTGGAGTTTCATGAAGAATTTTGGTTTTAAGACTCTGTTTGTATTTTGTGATGTTTTTTCATTACATCGACTGTGTACATTATTGCCTTTAGCCCTCTTGTTTATTTGATGTTTTTGCATCAAAATGATTGTTATATCTTTTGGAAAAAAAGAGAAACTGAATAAAAATGAAAGCATTATATTAGTATATCACTTACAATCTGGCCTATTTTCATTCTTCTGACTTTGCATGCTGTGCACAGTTTCTGGTCTCCATATCACATAAAGGATATAACAGGCACTGGAGAAAGTGAAAAAAAGATTTATGAGGATGATACCAGAACTGAGAGGTTATAACCATTAGGGAAGACTGAACAGGTTGGAGTCTTTTCTCTAGAAAAGAGAAGATTGGGGGATGATTTGCTTGAGGTCTCTACAAATATGAAAGGGTTTGATAGGAAGAAACTGTTTCCACTTCAGAATGACATCCAACTGTGTTGTACTATTCTATGATTTAACATGTGGTGGGGGAGGGAGACAAAAACTAGGGATTATAACTATAAGGTAGTCACTAATAAATCCATCAAAAGATTCAAGAGAAACATTTTCCCTAGAAAGCAGTTCGAATGTGGAATTAGAAGCTGTTGAGACAATAGCATTGAACCTTAACATCTTTGTCAAGACTAAAGATAACTGTAAAGATCCAGATTTTTCTGCCTCTTCATTGGCAAGATCTTGCTTAGGACTGCGTCAGCTCTGGAAGATGTACTCATGTCAATGGAAGCAAGTGTGTTCCCTAATAATGAGCCGTTAGTTAACCACACTAATTTTATAACCCTTCCCATTTTTAGTGAACCACATTGGACTCCTGTTGATACCATGATCAGTCAACAATTTTGTTATCATATCATGTAAAGCTGAACTAGGTAGTCCTTGGTCTCCTTTGGTTTAGCAATCCCTATGTCCAGCTCAGTTCATGCATCCACGTGCTCACATGTCTATTCACCAACCAGACATGGACATCAAAAATGTCAGTCTGTAAAAATGACTGCACAGGTGGATCTGTTTATATGACTCAAACATAAAAGACAAGGAAATAGACTCATCCTTCCTACTTCAGATGTTTGTATTGCTCTCAGCATGGGTCCAATTACAGGACTATACATCAAAGCAGAGCAAAACTGCTCATCAGTAGATGAAAGATAGAGCTACCAAGCAGGGGACCATGACTGCTGGGTTGTTTTGATGACGGGTTCCTGACTAAAATTTTGATGGTTACCTGACTCTAAGATCATAGGGCCATGCAGTCAGTGCATCTTTGAAGATAGAAGTTGCAAAAGGTGACACCTGTAAACCTAGCTGTCTAGCGTGCAGGCACAATGCTGACTACGCAGCAGGTAATATTCCCATTGACTCAATAGGTAGCACTGATTCTGAGTCAAAAAATTGTAGATTCAAACTTTGCTCCAGAGTCTCAAGCACATAACCAATGCTGATACTTCAGTAGTGAGGGAGTGCTGCATTATTGGGGGGTCTGCTTTTGCAATGAGACATTAAACCAAGGCAGTGTTTGGAAGAAGAGCAGGGGAGTTCTCCATGGTCTCTTGAGAAATATTGGTGCTGTCTTTCAGTTGAGATATTAAACTGAGGTTGAAAATCAACCTCACATTGTCCAGATTTCAAACACACAACACCTACTCTAACCTCCATGGTAAACACTTCAAATTACACCAGATTATATGGGGTAAATTCTCTTCTTCATTGCCTGGCTAGAGCTCTGACAGAGCAGATTGAATGCCCACTATACAATCTGTCTGCTTTTCATTGTGTTAAAACCTAGGGAATGAAAACTGGGCAGGTTCTATAAAGAGTAATTCACTATGCCAGACTACAAATGTATGTAGGATCCTTATTGTAATTCTGACAGGAAAATGGGAGGGAAGGATTGGGTTGGTTGATGTGGAGGGGGATCAGTTCAAATGGCTCCATGTTAATACAATCTCAAAACAGTTCAGGCCTCCACACTGGCCCAATAAGTTGGCCACCCAAAGGACAAGATCTACTCTATCATACTCAAACCCAAAATTAGAATATTGCAGTTCAGTATCAGCAATGAACTGTTGGACTACTTTCCATGCCAGAGGTGCCAGGGACAACTCAGAGATAATAAGATCTTCTGAATCAATTCCTTTTGTTTAGCACCATTCCCTTCGGGGTGGTGCCAACATGATTCATGTGTTTTAAAAACAATTCATTTAGATCAGGTGTCTCAGCCAAACAGATTCCAGATTTTCCACTGGTCAATTGTTATATTAGCATAATGATGATTCTGACCAGAAGTTCTGAAAACAGCTAATGCCATCACACATTTCCACCATCTACACCATCTATAAGGCACAAGCCAGGGTGAGTGCTGCTTCAACACTCAAGAAGTTTGACTCCACCGATAGACGTTACAGCACAGATGGAGGCCATTCAGCCCATGGCAGTCAACAAAAATCTGACTACACTAATCCTATTTTCCAGCACTTGGCCCATACCCTGGAGGCTATGGCAACAAATACTTTTTTTTATTCATTCATGGGATGTGGGCATTGCTGGCCATTTATTACCCATTCCTGGTTCAAAGGGCATTTAAGAGTTAATCACATTGCTGTGGGCCTGGAGTCACATGTAGGCCAGACCAGGTAAGGACAGCAGATTTCCTTCCCTAAAGGATAATAATAAACCAGATGGGTTTTTACAACAATTGACTGGTTTCATGGTCATTAGACTTCTAATTGCAGATTTTTATTGAATTCAAATTCCACCATCTGTAGTGATGAGATTTGAACCCATGTCTCCAGAGCATTATGTTGGATTACTAGCCCAGCAACAATACCACTATGCCATCACCTCCCCCATGTTACAAGAGTTTCTGCCTTAACCATCCTTTCAGGCAGTGAGTTCCAGACTCCCACCACCCTCTGGGTGAAAAAATTTCTCCTCAACTGCCCTCTTAGTCTCCCACCTTTTACCTTTAAATCTGTGCCTCTGGTTATTGACCCCTCTACTAATGGAAAAAGTGCCTTCCTATGCACCCTATCTATGCCCCTCATAATCACCCAGGACAAAGCAGCCTGCTTGATCAGCACCCCATCCACTACCTTAAACATTCACTCCCTCCACCATCAGTGCACAGTGGAAGCAATTTATATCATCTACATAATGTAGTGTAACAACCTTCCAAGGCAACACCTTCCAAACCTGCAACTTCTACCAGCTGGAAGGACAAGGGTGGCAGATGCATGGAAACCTACCACCTGCAAGTTCCCCTCCAAGTCACACACCATCCTGACTTGGAATCATATTTCCATTCCTTCACTGTCACAGGATCAATGTTTAACCCTTAGCCAACAAAGAACGGGAAACAAATTATCAGGTTGTTTATCTCATTGCTATATGTGGGAGATTGCTGCACACAACTCAGCTGTTGTATTTCCTATGTTACAGCAGTGACTACACTTCAAAAGATCTCCATTGGCTGTAAATGGCTTTGGGACGTCCTGGGGTCTTGAAAGTCGCTATATAAATGCAAGTTCTTCTTTACTTGCTGAAATTTCACTCAGAAGATTGGTTACATTTCCACTGCACAGGTTGCACTGAAGCAAAGCAGGCTTTGCACCTATGCAAACTCTGAAATGAAACTGGTCTGCAAAAGCACATATTTTGTCATAATGCATCTGTAGTTAGGGTGGATGTGTGGCACAGTACAATGGTGAATCAGTGTAATGAGCATGATAGTGTAGGACTGTTTTCTCACCAATGATTCCTCACAAAGTGAGTTCTTACTCTCCAGCTGAACTGTTGGGGAGGTGTCAAGTAGAGGCAAGCTGAGATGGTGCGCCTGAGCTTGACTCACTTGTTGGCAACCTTGCTCTTGGGTCTAAAGATTGTGGGTTTCAAACTCCGCCTTGGGATTTATTAAAATGCATTCACAGGATGTTTGTATCAGTGGCAAGCCTGGCAGTTATTGCCCATCCACCATGGCTCCTATTTGCCCTCTCAAGTGGAGGCAAAAGATCTAATGATGATTTTTGAAGAGGAGCAGGGGAGTTCACCCCAGTGTCTCAGCCAAGATTTATCCCTCAGCCAACAACTAAAAAAGGATGATCTGGTTATTTATCTCACTGCTATTTATGGGAGTTTGCTGTGTGTTTCCTACATTATAACAATGATTGCATTTCAAAACTGTCTGTAAATCATCTTGAAATTGTGAGAATCGCTAGAGAAAGGCAGGTTCTTTCTTTCCTTAAAAACTGTTGAAACATTTGGGAGAGTTGCTATTTATTTAGCTCTAAAGCCCTGACGATAGCTTTTTCAGTTTATGCATTCATGCCTTAAGTCTAAATAAAATGACAATATTACATTCACCATGATTGAAGGCAAGCAATTGAGTTCATGTCTATAATCTGCTTCAAATGCTATCCCAATCTCATTATCCAAGTTGAAATGCCACATTCTGCCTTAGAGTCAATAATCTCTAAATAACCCAACATCTGTTGACCAACAATATAAATGATTACATTCTATAGTTTATTAAAAATTCTATCGGTTTTTCAGTTACATTCGAACGATTGCAATTCTATGGGCAAAAGGGTATATTAGTATATTGGGAGTACATCACATGGAGGAAAATGTGTGTGATCTCTCTTAAAGACATAACATGAGTGATAGCACAGTTATTAGACTAGAAATATGTAGGCATCAACTAATAGTCCAGGGGATGTGAATTCAAATCCCACCCTAGTTGGTTAAGAACTGGATTTGAGTTTGTAAACAAGTGACCATGAAGCTCTTGAATTGTTACTAAAACCAGACTGGTTCACTGATGCTCTATAAGGAATAAACCTGGCCGGCCTATCTGATCTGGGTCTATATTGTCTGATCTATCTATCTTATCTGATCTGACTCACGCCAGTGTGGTTGACTCTTAACTACTCTTTGATGTCGCTCAGTTGTATCAAACATTTATAGGGCATCTATGGATGAGCAACAAAATACTGGCCTTGCCAGAGGTACCCACATCATGAGAATGACTAGAAAAAATTGCACAGGGTCATTGAATAAAACCAAATTCTGTTTTCCATAATGATTTTTATCAGTCTCTTGGCTTTTGGATGCTGAGATCTATCCAGTTATTTGAGAATGCTACAATCATGACCCTCTGGACAGTATTTAAAGAAGGTCTGCAGCCCTGAAGTAAATCTGAGGCATGGAAACTCTTACCTCCTGGAGCTGCACTTGGATGCTGTGGGAAATCATGATGGAGGAATCTTGGAACGTGATCCCAATGCCAACTCAACATTCTTTGGATGCTTTCCAGAGCTGTGTTTGAGCTGCTCCCACAGTTGTCAGCACTGCATCTGCTACCCAAGTTACAGATGGCTACTGTCATGAAAAGCTGCAAATTATTTGCTTTCGATCCATTACCTGAAAATGAATTTTAATACAAATAATGATTTAAAAAAATCACCCTCTCATCCCACCTTTTTGAAAATTAACACTTTCTCTTTCAAGCATTCCCTGTGCTTCCTTCCCATACTGGAAGATGGGACATGGGGTGAATATTAATCACCCATAAAATATCTTATCTATTACATACAGCTTAATACATCAAATCCCCTGTGCCTGTTTTGAATCAGTAATTATGATAATGGAAATATTTCTGGGGTTTATGGCCATTACTATTTCTATAAGGGTATATTCTATAAATATATTGTGCTGATGGGCCAAACTCTTAACAGATGAATGTACTCACTTATAATCTAACAAGTTACTCTACAAGATTATATGCATCAAAGGCCTTTATATTGGATTTCACGGGATTTAAGCATACAACAATAGCTATCATTAAACGTAATTATCAGACATACTTAGTCACACTTACAAAGCATTGGTTTGTAGGTATTGGCCTGGAGGTTGTCCAATATTGGAGGAATCAGTTCTAACATCCTTCTTTTTACATTTTTCTTTCACTATCAGCATATTTCAAAATATTAACTCACCCAATATTAGATCTGTAACTCCAGTTTTAACTGGAATAACTGGAATAACCCCATCACTTAATTCATTCCCTAAATTTTCACATCTGTAGTGGATGCAATTTCAAGGCTAGGTCTAAAAGAGACATGTTTTGTGGTCTCCCCTAATCAGCTATAACACTGTCTGAGTGGAAATGCTTCATTAATTGAACATTGTTAACTGAAATAGATTTAAAAAGCTATGGTTAATGCAAAGAACTCAGCTACTTCCTTACACATAATTCTCTCTCTACACGTAATTGGTTGCTAATCATGGGGCTGAATTTTCTGTTTGTCAGGTGGGCGGGCCCGACCCAATCAGCAGCAGGCGCGGAGCCGATGGCCACCGGCGAAACGGGCCACGTCGCCATTTTGCGCGGGGGGGCCAATTAAGGCCTTCCCAGCTCGTTTCAGACTCCCGTGTTCAGCGGCAAATTCAAATCTGCAGCGGGCGTGTTCAGACCGCCAGTTCCAATGGGCAACAGGCAGCCTGTATAAAGAAAGGCCAGGCAGCCTGCTTTAGGCTGTTCACCATGGCCAGAGAGCGGGTTCCAGAGGAGGTGAGGGCAGAGGAGGAGGAGTGGGGCAGGCTGCAGGGTAGACCAGCGGGGGGCCACTGTGCCCTTCAGTTCTCTGATGCCTGCCTTGCTGCCCTCCTGGAAGAGGTGTCAAACCATCGGGAGGTGTTGTTTCCAGAGGATGGGAGGAGGAGGGCTCCCCACGTGACCAGGCAGGCATGGCAGGAGGTGGCAGAGGCAGTAAGCTCTCAAGATGCTGTGCGGCACACGGGAATCCAGTGCTGCAAGCGCTTCAATGATTTGTTGCGCCCTGGAAGGGTGAGTACCATGTCAGCCTTGGCCATTTGATCCAGCAGGTAGCCTTAGCCTTTGAGGCTAAGTGTCTTAGTTTTGTTACTGTATTGGGCATTTAGCACACGCTGGGTGGGCAAACAGATAGTGACCATGCTTACATCAGCCTTAGTGGTTGAGGAGAAGATGGGTTCTCCCCGCAGCATATGTTGGTGTTTGTCGCATTTGAGTAGCCTGGGGACAACCTGCAGGGGAGGCAGCTAGACACATACTCAGAACTCCCAACACATGTCTTATTGTTGGTGATGAGATGGTGGAGGGGGTGCCTCAAGGTGTCGTGGCCAAGAGCCATCTGCTGGCCTCGGCGCCGCACCTAGTTGCTCCTCCTTGCCATGGACGCTAAAACCCGTGTGTTATTCAAAGTGATGAACGCTGAATGTGTCCAAGGTGGCCGTTGTGGGAGGGGGTTGGGAGCAGCCGTACTATCTTCTGGTGACTGACCACCAGTAGTGTGGACAGGAGCCGCTGGAGGCCTCAGATGGGCCACTGTGGTTGGGGTGCAGCGTGTGCGTGCAGAGTACATGAGTGATCAGCCCCAATGAATGCTCTTCTCTGTTCTGCAGGCAAAAACAGAGAACAATAGCCAGGAGCATCTGCGGACTGGTGGTGGGCACACCATGCTGCAGCGCCTCACCACATATGAGGAGCAGGCCATGGAGCTGGGGAGGAGGCAGGCGGCCAGATCAGCAGGTGTCGGCGAGGCTGGGGTGCAGCGGCCAGGTATCTGATGTCCACAGTACCATCCACTCCGTCTCCCCATCATCCAACGCACTGATGGTTGCTGCAATCATTAATGCAGTAATACTGCTCATTGACAGACTGATACAGTCAGATGTGTGGGAAGTACACAAAAGTCCCTGGGCCCCTTGAGGATGCATGTCTCTAGCACCTTCCAGTCGCCTTACCCCATTTGTAACCACTATCCCCATGGTCTACCATGCCATGGCATCGCTGCTGCACATCCAAAGACTTATTGCATCTTTGGAGGGTTTGTACCTCCACCGCCCTTTCAGCCAGTGCATCCCACATTACTCTGTCCAAAAGGTCCTCAGCACCTCACCTGTCAACCTCATGGCACTCAACTTAAATAAATGCCACCACGTTAATCATCCCTGTGCCAAGGGGAAATGTTGCCTTGTGTCCACCCGTTCTATGCCCCTCATAACAATATAAAGGTCAATAATGTGACCTGTCAATCTCTTGTGCTCCATGGCAAATGTCGCAAGTGTTTGCAATGCTTCCTCATCACTGCAACTCTCCAGGCCAGCATGTATCCAGGTCAGGTACCTCTGCACTCTCCCCACTCCAAAGCCAACCCTCCAGTGAAGCGCAGGTCACAACTGAACGCAGAGGTGTAGATGTGGCCTCGACAGAGTTTTCTGCACTTGCAACATGACCTCCCTTTGCCTACTTTCAATTCCTCGGATAATAAAGTCAAGTTTGGCTTCGACCTTGTTAAAGCTTATGTTCCTGTTCTGCTACCTTAACGGGTCTGCCCAGCAAAGTCCCTGTATTCGTCGTGACTTTTCACAGTCCTACCATTACTCATGTATTCCCGTACCTTGTTTGTCTTGCCCAAGTGCTTACCAAACACTTATCCACATAACATTCCATGTGGCATTCCTTAGGCCACCTGACTAGCCTGTCTGTAAGCGCGTGTAATGGCCTCCTCTTGACTATTTACGACCCCACCAATGTTCGTCTCCTTAGGTTCTTGAAGGTTGAGCGCATTATGAGCCGGGGGGGGAGCGGAAGGGATGAATGGTGTTACTGACTGAACGCTAACTGATGCGCTGTCCTTGTTGTTAATTTCAGCATCACCACCGGCTGGCTGCCAGCAACAAGTCCAGAGCCCCCCCTCCACACCTGAGGGGCATCACTTGCAACTTGCGTCACATCATTTCAGCCAGCCAGGCACCAGCGCAGCAACTACCACATCGGTGGGGATTATGACATCGGCTAGTGTCCCGGGGCACAGTGGAGAGGGCACTCCACAATCACTGGAGGAAATGGTACGGACAGAGAGTGCCGATGGTGCCAGCAGTTGGACGACTGCAGGGGACCAGGCACATGCTGAGTCAGGCACTGATGATGTGTCTCTGGAGATGTCCGCCATACAGCAGCTGCAGGACAAGCGGCCGGGTGCCCTGGAGCATCTGCATGGTTGCATGAGGGTGTGCTTCACTTGGTCTCTGTGATGTAGGTATCCAGGCAGAGTGTCAGTGACGGCAAGAACCTCAGGACAGAGCTTCAGGCTTCCTCCATTGAGAGATTGGTGACTCTCATGGAGAGGGGCTTCCAGCAGATTGAGAATCTTCTGATTGGGTACGCTCTGACCTACAAGCCCTCACAGCGGTAATGGCCACAGGTGGTCACTCGCAATGTGGGAGATTTTCTGGGCACCAAGTGTCCCAGCTCGGTGCCCATCCATCTGCGGTGAGCAGGGAGGTCCAATGTGACCTCAAGTCGGCTCAGCAGCTGCCTGTTGTTGCTGTGAGCTCCTCTCAGGGCACACCGGATGAGGGCAGCAGCTCCTCCGCCCCTCTGCCAGTGACCGTTGCATCCATTGAGGCTGCGACAACTGGGGAGGTGCCAGTTCTGGAACTGGCCACTCCCTCCCAGGCGGGACCAGCACAAGCTCCATGGGCCAGAGGACGCCCACCAATGTCATCGAGGCCAACAGGACAGCAGAGTCAGCAGGCTGTCTCACAAGCCACTCCGAGCGATGGGGCGGCACCAAGACATCGAACCCGCAAATGTAAGCATAAGTTAGGCACTCCATGGGTTTGTCACTGGTGATTTTGTGTTGACCCTAGATTAGGGAATGTTTCATTATCTGCTTCAGAGCGACATTTGTTGTTTATTTTGGTGGCGATAAAGTCCACTTTTCTGACCATGGCTGAGGGTGTTTCCTTTGTGGTGCATTTGTATGTTTCACAGACATTGATGTTTATGTAGTTGCAGCTGATGAGGTGGAAGATGTAGCACCTAAGTGCCACGTGTGGAAAGGCCAGGCAATGCTGGTCCTGCAGATCCATGTGTGTGGAGTTAGCTGAAGGTTCGTTGGATTAAAGTGTCCTGGATGTCCCTGCCTCCTTGGTGTAGTAGCGGGTCGGCGTGCTGCCCCTCATCATCGCCCTGTCCTTTCTCATCCTCTGAGCCACTGCTGGATTCATCATGTGCAGCCTCATCCACTGTGTCAGGGTCTTCATCGTCAACTGCATCCCCCCTTTCCAGCACAAGATTGTGCAGAGCGCAGCACGCTACCACTATCACGGACGCAATCTGGCGGGTACTGGAGTGCGCCCCCTGAGTGGTCCAGGCAGCGGAAGCATATCTTGAGAAGACCGATGGGTCTCTCCACCACAGCCCTTGCGGTGCCGTGGCTCCTATTGTACCGATGCTCAGCTTCTGTTCTTGGATGGTGAAGAGGCATCATGAGCCACCTTCTGAGGGGATAGCCCTTGTCACCCAGCAACCATCCAGCCGAGCCAGAGCGCTGAAGAGACCCGGCACCTGGGAGTGTCTGAGGATGTAGGAGTTGTGGGAGCTGCCTGGGTACCTTGCACAAACTTGCAGAATCAGCATCCTGTGATCACACACTATCCGCATGTTCATGGAGTGGAAGCCCTTCCTGTTGACGAAGGTACCGGGCTTACCTGCTGGCACCTTGATGGCCATATGTGTACAGACTATTGCACCCTGGATGCGGGGGAAGCTAGGAATGGCCATGAAGCCTCTGGCTCACTGTGTTTGGCTTGCCTGGTCCCAGCGGAAGTGGATGAAGGTCAAAGCTCATCTGAACAGAGCGTATGTAACCTGCCTGACACAAGTGTGTACAGCTGATTGGGAGCCACCGCAAAGATCACCCACCGAGCCCTGGAAGGAGCCATATGTATAGAAGTGGAGGGCAACTGTGACCTTCAGAGCCACTGGCATGGGGTGTCCACCCACACAGTTAGGGGAGATCTCAGGGCCAATCATCTGACAGATATAGCTCACTGTCCCCCTTGACAGTCGGAGCCTCCTTCAGCACTGCACCTCAGTCATTTTGAGGTAGCTGCTTCACCACCTGTTTACCCTGGCAGCAGGATAGTGGCATCTTCTGCAGCCCCTTCTACCTTGGACAACCTCTTGGCCCTGCGCCCCTTGTGCCTGCGCCTGGCCTCCTGTGGAGGCTGATTGTCTACTCCTGGCCTCCTCCTTATTGTATCCCTCCCTTCCTCCTCAGAGGAGCTGCCTCCAGTGGAGATGTCAGAACCCATACCCAGGCTAAACAGAGGCCTCTGGAAAGCTGCAGGCCCAATAAAGATTATTGTCTGCAAACTGCTGAGCAGAAGCTTCAAAGTACAGAGAAAGCTGATAGAAATCGATCTGAACTGCTAACAATCATACAGGCAAGTTTAAAACACTTTCTGCTATAAATACTTCAGATAAAACATTAACAACCCCTCTGAGCCCACATATCCTGCTCGTGGATGAGGTTTGTTAAAAAATCAGTTACCAGCCTGCCCGTTGGGCCCATGCACCGAGCCGAAGATCACATGGGCTCCTCAAAATCGGCATCATTTGCTGAATTAAGGGACTTAACAAGGCCTTTAATTAATGGCGGGTGCGTGTCACGCTTCATAGCACCTGCCCAGCTAAATATCACGATGCCGCATGCTGACGTTGGCACGTTTGCCCAACATTTTAAGCGCTGAGGTGTGGGCCATGCCACCCGCACATCAGCTGGAAAATTCTGCCCATGGTGTATGGTGCAAGATGAAGAAGTAGGCCCCAAGAACTACCTCAGCCAGTACAGGGATTGAACCTGCACTCCTGATATTATCCTACACACCAGGCTAACCAACTGAGCTAACCAACCCCCTTACATGCACTTTAGGAACACTAACACTAACAAAAACACCTTGAAGTTATTGGCATTAATAGAGCTGGAATATTGTGAACAGTTCTGGGTGCCATGTTATAGGAGGGATGTGAACACATTGGAGAGAGTGCAGAAGAGGTTTACAAGAATAGTGCCAGGGATGAGAAACTTGAGTTACGAAGATAGATTGGAGAGGTTGAGGACTGTTCTCCTTGGAGAGAAGAAGGCTAAGAGGAGATTTGATAGAGATGTTCAAAATCATGAGGAGGCTGGACAGAGTAGATAGGGAGAAGCTGTTCCCACTCGTAAAAGGATCATTACAAGAGGGCACAGATTTAAAGTGATTTGCAAAAGAAGCAAATGTGACATGAGAAAAATCTTTTTCATACAAGTATTGGATCAGGTCTGGAATGCACTGCCTGGAAGTGTGATGGAGGCAGGTTCAATCAAGGCATTCAAGACGGCATTAGATGACTCGTTAAAGAAACAATGTGCAGGGGTACGGGGGAAAGGCAGGGCAATGGCACCAGGTCATAATGCTCATTTAGACAGTCAGTACAGACATGATGGGCCGAATGGCCTCCTTCAGTGCCATTAATATTCTGTGATCCTGTAATAATGCATGTTAGCAGCAACAAGCTCGAAGGGCTGAATGGCCTACTCCTGCTCCTAAGTCCTATGTCCCTATAATTTATTTCTCCTGTTTCTTGGAAGACCCTTTATTAAATTGAGGGATCTCAGTGCTGAGGCATGGAATATTCTGCCAGTTTTGCATCTAATATATCATCCCACATTCTGATCAGGTGCAACATGAACCAAATGCAAAGTAAAGCTCTCTTGACTTTGGTCCCACTAATCTACATTAACCACAATCTCAGAAGGACATCACTCTATTATTCTTTTTCATACATTATAACAGTTACAGCACTTCAGAAAACACGTAACTGACTGTGAAGAGCTTTGGGGCATCCTGAAGTCATGAAAGATGCTATAGAAAAGCAAGTTCTTGCTTCCTTCTCTGTCTGAACTGCTTGAGTTTAAACTGCAGTCCTAAAGATACATGAAAGTTCTAATAGAATAACAGTTAAGCACCTAAACTGGGATCTGTTGATTAATGTATATTTGAGCAATTGCAGCTTCTAATTTGTAGTCAAACTCGCATCCTATTGTTCAAATCTCTCTATGGCCTCGCCCTACCTCTTTGGCTTACAACAGCTCCACGACCCTGCAAGATCTCCACGCTGCTCTATTATGGTGGCCTCTGGAACACCCACAATTTCCATCACTCCATCATTAGTGACTGTATCTTCAGCCGCCCTGTCCCTGGTGAATTCCCCCCTGAACCTCTTTGTTTCTCTACATCTCTCTCTGTTCCTTTGCAACACTCCTTGAAACCTAATATCCTCTGATGGTGACCAGTGTCAGATTCTGTCCGATAATGTTTCTGTGAAATGCCTTGTGATGTTTGTACATCATTAAAGGTGCTATATAAATGCAGTTTGTTGCTGTTGTTGTATATTTTTATAAATGTGCTCCATTTTTGAAATTGCTGCTGACAAAGCTTTCCCTGCATTAATTGAATCTTTCAAGTGGTGCTGGGTTTGAACAACATGAACAAATAGTTTTGTTGGGGTTTCAAGTCATGTGGTGTGCTGACAATTGTCCCTACTTATCAGTACAGAAGGTAAATAAAATTTAACTGCCCCAATTCAGAGAATGTCAACTGCCAGGAACAGCTGAGCATTTGCTTGCATCCACCTTAGGCTGTATCAGGGGACTTATGATAATGTTTTGTTGAAAGCCTGTCAAAATGCCAAAATAATCTTGGAATGATCCTTTGTTGCCATTAAAGGACGGATGGAATCATCTGAAACAGCTTTCAAAAGGAAACATGGATACAATCAGTCAGGTTATCATCAAAGGATTTCACAAGGCTGATTCAGAGGAACTCTTTCCTCAGGTGGGGGAAATCCAGAAAAAGGGAGTGCAATCTTAAAATTAGAGACAGGCCATTCAGATGTGGAATTAGGAAGCAGTTTTCCACACAAGGGTTATATATTGCTGAAAAGACAGACATGTTGCTGAAGCTTTTTGTCTGGCACGTGTCAGGACAAGTGAAAGAATTTGAAACGGTCAGAACAATTTATACTAAAGGAGAGAAGGGTGCTGATTGGCTGGCAAATCATCTCTGATTGGCTGAGGCATTGCCATAGTGAAAACAACAGGAACTATAGGCTCCCCAAGCTCCTGGGTTATTCAAAAAAGGTTCAAGGCTTGAGAATATTCCTCTTGTTTGCAAAGAACAGGTTCCTGCATATGAATGTATGTCTTTTCCATCAATCATCAATGAGCCACACTATGAGCCCAATTGATTATTTTGAATTGGTTGTTAGTGCAGCTATTAACACACTCAGGGTTGTTCAGCTAATGCTGCCCAATTGCAAAATCACATCTAACAGTAGATATTTTGTTTTGGGTTTTGCAAGTGCAGGCCAATCAGACTTGACTTACCAAACAGTCAGTGCCCCTTTCTCCTTTGGTGCACATTTTTGTGATTGTTTGAAATTTGACATTTTCATGCTTTTCCTGATGAGTGCAAGACGAAAAGCTTCAGCAACATCTCTCTCTTTTCAGCAACATTCAAGTTGTGCACTATAAAGGGTTGTGGAAATTTGGAATTCTCACCTCCAAAAGGCTTGGATGCTGAGGGGTAATCTTTCAAGACACCGATCGGTAGATTTTGGTTGGTTAAAGTTGTCGAGGGATATGGAACAAAAGCAGGCAAATGGAGTTGAGGTACAACATGATTAAACTGAATATTGAAACAGGGTTGAGGGGCTGAAGGGCCTCTTCTTGTTCCTATGTTATAGGAAAACTTCTCCTATGCAGTGCCAACAACACTCAAGAAACCTGACACCGTCCAAGACAATCACCGTTTGATTGACACCCCATCCACAAACATTCACTCCTTTCGTCACTGATGCAAAGTGGCAGCAGTGTGTGCCATTTACAAGGTGCACTGCAGGAACTCACCAAGGGTCCTTAGACAGCATCTTCCAAACCCATGACCACTACCATCTAGAAGGACAAGGGCAGCAGATACATGGGAACACCACCACCTGGAAGTTCTCCTCCAAGCCACTCAACATCCTGACTTGAAAATATATCACCATTCCTTCACTGTTGCAGGGTCAAAATCCTGGAACTCTCTCCTGTTGCCAGAGGTCACCGGTAATGGTTATTGGCTTAGTACAAAGAGGAGAAGAGTCAATTCTCTCTTAACTCTAAATTTGCTTTATTCATGTCATTAGATGATCTACATATAGCTTGTACGTCTGGTTAAATATAGACATACAGTTTACAGCAGGTTGTACAGTTTTATACCCAAAACTAGCATCTAAATGCACACCCACTAGGTTTCTCTGACACTCCCTGAGTGGTCACAGAATATAAAAGCTAATACCCAAAAAGGAGAGCTGACACTGGCCAGGCATTCCGTTCTCTCTCTCTTGCGTCTCCACGTTGCTGACGTAGGTTCTTCTGCTTCTGCGACGGTTGGTCTCTGGAGTCTTGTTGCTCCACTCCCAAAATCCTTCCAGTATTATACTGAATCTTATCTCTTTAAGCTGTGCTGTCTCCCTCCCGTTGGTTTAGGCCTGCTTGCCTGATCTGTGGCATCATCTCATTGGCTCTGTTCCAAGACTTGCAGTATCACCTCGTTCCTCCTTTTCTAAATAAGGATTCATCATATTTCCTTTGTCTTCTAGACATTCAGCTATTTCAAAACCGATTCTAGTCAGTTCAGCCCAGTGACTGGACTCAGATTTCAGAAGTTGCTCAGGCCAGTGACTGGACTCAGGTTACTTCAGGTCAAAAGTTGCTTTAGCCTGTGT
Source organism: Carcharodon carcharias (assembly GCF_017639515.1). Taxonomy (NCBI): domain Eukaryota; kingdom Metazoa; phylum Chordata; class Chondrichthyes; order Lamniformes; family Lamnidae; genus Carcharodon; species Carcharodon carcharias. The sequence goes on along the minus strand of NC_054481.1, from coordinate 25,761,432 downwards.
CAGCAGTTCAGCTGCAGCCCCTGGCCAACACTCCCTACCAACAATGTGGATGTATTTACACCACATGGACTGGAGCAGTTTGAGAAGGCAGCTCACCACCACCTTCTCAAGGGCAATTAGGGGTGGGCAATAAATGCTGGCATCATTGCAGGCAAGACTGGAAAATTTGGAGAGCAGCTGACTTTTGGCTTTTGACTTGGCTTTGACTTTTTGACGATGATGCCTGCTGAAGGGGGGACCAGGAAATCCTGGCTTTGAGCACAAAATCCATTCTGATTCCCCAGTCCAGTACTGAGAGACTCTGTCTGCCCTCTCAGATAGATGGAAAAGATCCCATGGCATTCTTTAAGGAAGAGCAGAAGCAATCCTCCGGATGACCTGGTTAATATTTATTCCTCAATCAACATCACAAAAACAGATTGTCTGGTCATTAGCTTATTGTTCCTTGTGGGAGATTGCTGTGTGTAAGTTGGCTGCTGCATTTCCTGCATTATGAAAATGACTACACTTCAGAAATACTTCACTGGACATAAATTGCTCTATCAATGCAAGCTCTTTTTTATTTCCTTCATGGAATCATAGAATTGTACAGCACAGAAGGAGCCGTTCAGCCCATTGAGCTGGTGCTGGTTATTTTGAAGACCAATCCAGTTAGTCCCACTTCCCCACTCTTGGCCCATATCCCTGCAACTTTTTCTCCTTCGAGTGTTTTCCAACTTCTATTTTAAGGCTTCTATTAAATCAATATCCACCACCCTATCAGGAGGTGCAATCCAAAGCCTAACCACTAATTGGGCAGAATTTTCCTTTCCGGAGACTTTGTCCAGTGGCTAGAGAGCGAGGTGACTGAGCACCCAGAATCCTGTGCTGTTCAGCTCATTAATTATGCAGCCATGAGGATCACATCAAATCTCGTGGCAGGACGCGACTGCCCTGCCATCACCTCATATGCTCCAAAGTCTTGGCGCCATATTCGAATGGCACCTGATCAGCCATTCACTCTTACACTCTGCTTCTTGATTCTTCCCAGCACCCCAGGCTTGGCATAGTTTTACCCCTCCTTTGTGTCCAGCCTTGGCACAGCGTGTGTGACAGGCAACTGATATCTGTCAGTGACAGTGTGAAAGGAAGGCAAAAGCAAAAGCTACTGACTGAAAGCCCAGGAAAAGGTTTACCTCGCCAGGTGCACACCACTCATGCACAGTCATGAAGCAGAACATAATAAATTATCCCTGGTGAGATATTAAATTCAGAGGGGTACAAGATTCTGGTGTGTTGGGTTATTAGTGCGCAGTCATGAGATGCAAATGGGTTCCCAAAATAGAACAGCAGGACACTCAACTCACCTTAACCTGCCATCAAAATCGGAAGAACAAGACTCCAAACTAATTTGCCAACATTGGGAAACTAACTTTTGGCCTCCTGACACATCTTGCTCCCCCACCCGCCATGATTCCCGCTGCCTGGAGGGGGTGAAAATTCCTCCCATTGTGTTTTATGTTTTTCCTTATGCTGTCTCTGGTTCATTTTCCAATCGCCTTTCACTTCTTCCTTCTTCATTAGGTAGAGCCTTGGGGGGTCATTTTTGATTCTGCCATGGGCAGGAACCCATTCCCCAAACTGACCAATTTTCCTGTCCATAAGGGTGTATCAATAGGAGCTGGTCCACAATCTCCTGTCTAGCGCCCATGCCAAAGCTGAAAGCTGCCTCGCCGTCTAAAGGGTGGATGTAGTGAGGAATTTCTCTGAAGGTTAATCAATTCAACAGAAAATCAGGACCCAGGAAACCCTTGCCAAAATGTGATTGGTGATACTGTGAACCCACAGCAAATGGTAAGTGCACTCTTCTCTACCCATCAAGGTTGCTTGTTTAGAACTGCGGATTTGTGGAAAGCCATAGATACCAGAGGGAAATATCCCTCTGAACTGATCAAATATCAGAGTACTTGTGAATCTCTTTGTCAAGAATAACATGGTCTAGATTTTCTACCCATTAAGTCAGTGGATTGAAATAGTGGGTTGAAAATATAACTGGATATGATGCTGCTCTTGACAGGAATAGTGCACTGTTCTTGATCTTCCTCTAAACAGGTTTAAGCCATCTCAAGGGGATTTAAGAAAGAAAGAGTTTGCATTGATATAGCATCTTCACAGACACCAGGTTTACCCACAACATTCGATGAAGGTTTTCTGAAGTGTAGTGAATACTGCAATCTGATGCATTGCAAAAACTAACATATAAAAGACAGAATAAACAAGATTTAGCAGAATCTTGCTAAAAGAAGTTGCTGCTAATCCATTGGCATTGCCCACATATTGATACACAAGATGTTTACAGATTGCAAATTGCCAATTTTGCAAATCTGGAGCCCTGAGTTTTTCTATCTCTAAACATGAAACAGATTGTGCATGTCAACAGCAACAACTTGGATTTATATAGCACCTTTAATACCAGAAAAAGGTGCTGCAACAGTGAGTGTTTGGGATGAGGAGTGTGAAACATGTGGGCAGTCCCACCAGTACCCGCAAGAGTTTGCAATAAGTAAATTATTCCACAAGGCATTTCATGGTTAAGTCACTGCTTACTCCAGTTGGAGACAGAAAATAGTAATGAAGGAAATCAAATCCCTTGTGACATTTTGAACAAAGGTGAAACAGAGGGAGCTTAAGGCATGTCTTTGTGGGGTACAATATTTCACTGAATCATATAATCCTACAGCACAGAAGGAGGTCAACCATTCCATCCTGTGTGTGTTCTTTCTTTGAAAGGGTTCTTCCATTAGTCTTGCTTCCCTTCATTCTTTCCCCATAGCCCTGCAATTTCTCCCCTTCAAGTATTTATCTAATTTCCTTTTGAGAGTTACTGATGAATCTGCTTCCAACACACTTTCAGCGAATGCATTCCAAATCACAACAACCATTTGCAACATGTTTCTTAACACTTTCTTGTGAGGTTCCTCCTTTCACTACTTCAACCACATTAAAAAATCAAGGGGATGCAAAGCTCAATAAAATAATAAGCTCATTGGCCTCACCCAGTGGGAAATGCTACATGAGCTTAAGAAACAAAATGGGCAGAAATTTCCACCCCCCCCCCTCAATGGGGGGGGTTTGTGCAGGGGCTGGCGGGGGTGGGGGTGAATGTGAACCCAATCGGTGCCCCCGCCATTTTATGTGGGCGGGCCAATTGAGGCCTGCCCAGTGTGACACACGCTCAGAAGCGCTGAGCGCTCCCTCTGGGGCCGGGGGCAATTCCCTGAGTTGGGGCCTGTGCTCTTTCGCACATGTGCATGAAAGAGCGCGGAATTCTCCCTGAGGCAATTAGTTGAAGGTTTAAAAACATAAATGAAGGAAAGAAAATATTTTAAGACATGTCGCCTCATGTGGCAGTGTCACATGAGTTGGGACATGTCAATGAATTTTTTATTTAATTAATAAACTCTTCATGAAACCTCATCCCGCCTGTGGATGAGGTTTCATGAAAAATGAGAAGGCCGCCTGGGCTCTTTGCCTGCCCCCCCCCCGCCAACCTTAAGGTTGGACGGGCAGCACTGACAATCACTTTAGTTAGTTTATTAATGGCCTTAACAGGCCTTTGACAGTTCGGTGGGTGCACAGCCGACTCCGGTGAGCACCTGCCGAACTAAAGAGTGGAATGACAGGCGGTGATGTTGGGACACACGCCCAACGTAACCGAGTGTCATTTTACACGTCGGCGAGCGGGCCCCGCCCCCGCTCGCCAACCCGAAAATTCTTCCCAATAAGCTCTTGCGCAGGTAAATTTCGGGCAGGGTTTTCCAGTCGGCCAGCGGGCGGGCCTGAGAACGGTCAGGAAATGGTCCGCTACCCGCGATCAGCCCCCAACTGCGATTTCACAGCCAATTAACGGCCAGCCAGTGTGCAAGGCGCGCTGGGAAACTCCGCGCTGCCGGAGGGGTCGGGGGTGGGTGTGGGTGGGGGAGAAGTGCAAGCCCAAAAATCTGCACATGCTTGGGGGAACGCGCACTGAAAGCCTCCTGAGAGCACAGAGCTGCCCTCAGGGAACTGAAGGATTGTGGATACAGAAATAAAGCTGTTAAAAATGAAAGAAACATGTCCCCACATGTGACTCAGTCACATGAACAGAGGCATATTAAAAATGATGTGTAAATTTTTTTTTAAAAATTACTCCTGGAAACATCATCCCGCCCGTGGATGAGGTTTCATAAAAATCCAAAGACCGCCTGGCCGATTCACCCGCCCGCCAACTGTAAGATTGGATGGGCAGCGAAAAATAGCTTTCAATTATTTGATTAAGGGACTTAACAGGCCTCATAACTGCCGGCCGGCGCTGCCGGCTTTCGCGCGTGCCTGCTGACCGAAATATCGCACGAGTGCACAATGCCGTCAGGATGCTCACCCGATACCATCGCGCATGATTTTATGCCCACAAAGTTACAGCAGCAACTCAGAGAAATCGGCCCATGGATTATCATCAGTGGTCTAGTTGGAGAAACCTCTTACCCCACTGGCATGTCAACAGTGCTGGTGCACACTCACTGAGCAATGTTTAAAGTGGTGGGAAAACCAAAGCACATGGTCGGATTTCATACTTGTACCCATAGAAATTGACAGCTTAAGGGATTTGTTGGCAAATAGCGCAAATGGCCTTTCCAACAGTTCATGATAATTTTTGTCATGAAGAGGTATTAATGTCTATAATGTTATTGGAAATTATTGTTAAATTCGAATTGTAATAGGGTCTGTGTCTATGTGTGTGTGTATGTGTATGTGTGTGTCTTAATTGGATTAAAGCCAGCTAGTCTGGGTGCTTTTCCTGGTGCCTGTTTAAAGTCTATGGGTTACTGTTGCCTTGCTGACGATTTACCTGGGAGTGATTAATTTGGGGATTTGTTTAAAAGTTATTATGGTAGAAATTTGTAGACATGTGTATGTGTTTAATCTGTTGTTAAATTAATAAATGTTTAATTTAGTTTTATATAAAAAACCTTTGAGGCTCGGTGGTCTTATTCCTGAATTCAGAGCTACTTCTCAAATATACCAGTTGAAAATATAGGTTATGATAGTTGTTCAAGTTTCCCTCTGGGATTAAACCAACTCAGCCTTTACCAGCTGCTTTGTCATAAAAGTTTTACAGGAGTGAGATGTGGAGAGGCAATTATTGTACAGAGAATCCCTGACCCACATTGGAAATGCAAAACATCAGAGCATACCTTGTCAGTTCAGTGCATACTAGATTATAAAGAATTTACATCACAGAAACAGGTCCTTGCTGATGTTTACTCTCCACATGAGCCTCCTCCCACCCTACTTCATCTCACCCTATCAACATTAGCTTCTAATCTTTTCTCCCTCAGGTACTGAAGGATATGAAACAGTTAACCGCGATACACAAAATTAAAGAGTTAACCGAAACCTTGGGTCGAATCGCCCCAGATTTGCACTAAGTGCTGTAGCAGGCAGGAAAAAGAATATATTACTCAACAGCCGCAATGGCAGCTTTTCACGGAGTATCAGCCCAATCCCACCTCATTAATTAGGCACTCCCGAGAAACACACCACTTTGCTGACGGGCGGCCCCCGATTCGCCCACCTCGCCGCTTCCTCACGCTGGGCGCCCTATTTAAAGTGCAGCCTTGTGCACAGCTCTCAGTGCTTCCAGCCCAGGACTGCTGCATAGAAGACATGGATCTGAAAGGCAAGAAGACTGCAGCCCCCAGATTCAGTGACGTGTCCCTGGAACACTTTTTTGATGCCGTGGATGCCCGCGTGGTGTCATCTACCCCCGCTCTGGCCGCAGAAGGGGCAGCATCATCAGCAATCCAGCTTGGGGGGTGGTGGCAGCGATGGTCAGTACCCATGCCCCGCAAAAGAGGACAGCCACCCAATACCAAAAGAGGATGAATGATCTCCTCCGTTCCACTAGGGTAAGTCACTCTTCTCATCACTCTCAACTCACACACACTCATTACACATTCACAGGGACCTCACTCATTGCCAGTTCAAGGCACATCACCATTCACTCTCGCACACACACCTTCATTGTCCTCATCACTCACCATCCACACATGCCAGGCATGCTTATCATCGGGCTTGGCAGGCGTCCTGCTTACACTCTCCCCATCTGTGTTCATGCAGGATAAGCTGGGACACAACAAAAAAGAGAGTCACAGACTGGTGGAGGAATGCCTGAAATCAAGGTCCTCATGGACTTTGAAAATAGAGTCATACAGCTAGCCAGCGAAGATCTGGACCATTCCTTTGCCGACAGTGAGGTTGCTGCTGCTCTGCCAAGTGAACATCCATTAGACAACCATGCTGTGAGTGATGTGTCCTGTTTCACAGGCTACTGCCATGTACTAATTATCTCTCCTTGTTTCACAGGCACATCTGCAAAACAGCTGAGGGAGCCCATGACCCAGATCCTCAAGCTCTGAAGACACCTCAGAAGAGGAATCTGCTGAAACCTTCATTGAAGACCCTTCACAGCCCTCACCCACACCCTCCACCAGTGCAGAGACACACACCTCAGTGGGACCAAGCTTTAGGGTAGCCTCAAAGTCACAATCTGGTGAGCACATCACACTTTCTGATCCACAGCAGGCGGTGACAGGGACTTCCCAGGTGCCTGGCACTCGGAGGACTGCTGGAGACCAGAAATCTGCTGACTGAGTCAGATGAGGAGCCTCTGCACTGGGCCATACCTCAGTTGGTGGATCTGCAAAGGCAAGCCCAGGAACATCAGGAAGGGATGTCCGCTGCACTCCTCACATTTCAAGGCATGATGGAGGAGTCCATCTGTTTTCAGTCTGAGGTGATAGCGCTGGCATGCCAACGCACTGAGGCCATCACTTGTAGGATGGTGACTGCCATGGAGACCTTGGTCCAGGACATTAGTCCTGCACTGTTTGTGGGCTGAACTTCATCACTGAGGCTATAGTTGGCCTCCAACTGTGTCAATGTGAGAGGGGTGTGGAGCAGTTCCATCTCACTCTAGCTTCCTCTTCTCCTCAAGGAGTCAGCAAGGGGTCCTTGGGCACCCAAAGGGAGGAGGATCAGCTGGTGCAAACCCTGGGGCCATCCACTCAGCTGACTCCGGGAGTGCCCGGCCCATCCGAATCCCCTTTTCCTGTGACCCCAGCAGCTTCAGCTCCACAGGCTGAGGAGGCTGCCACTGCCACACGGCAGGACCCCGAAAGCAGGCCAGGGCCCTCCAGGTCTCAGCCCTCCAGAGGACACCTGCCAAGGTCATCACAGACAGAGTGTAGCAGTCAGCAGGCTGCCTCCAGCTCTGCTGTGGATGTCCAAGGAACACCAAGACATAGCGGCAGGGTTAGTAAGGTTAAGAAGATGCTGTTAGTCACTTGTACTTAATGTTCACTTTGTTAATAAACTCCGAGGACTGTCTCCCTGTCTATGGCTCCCTGTCCTGATGAGTAGTGTTTGTGTCACTCCGATGTGAAACCTCTCTGCACAAGATAAAGACTGGTGTCTCAGTCCAGGGCCTCTTCCCTGTGCTTTGTGCAACCTTCCCAGCACATTGATGGCGTGCCTTCACTGTCACTGGTCACATCAGTCATCCCTGCACCTTGATGGAGTCTATCAATGCTGCCAAAATGTCCTGGGCTGGCGGCACAGAGTCCATCATTCTCTCTGTGTGGCTCCTTTGAGGTGTGGTTGCCTCCCCCCCACCATCGGATCAGCCTCTGTGTCCAGTGACAGTGTGGTCCTGAAGGGTTCAGATCACGAGGGTGCCATAGGATCAGGAGAAGTTAAAGTGTCCCCCCTGCATCCCCATGAAATGACCCTGTTCAAAGAGGGCAAGTGAGGTGCCATCAGCCAGACAGGAGTCAGACATTCACAAAAGCTATGTCAGGATCTATAGTGTTCCCACTGCATGTTGTCATCACCCCCCCCACCACCCTGCGCCGCGCCGCCCGCGCCGCCACCACCCCCCCACCCCCACCGCCGGGATGTAGGGATTATGGGCATCCGCTGCACCTCCATGACAGGAGCCTCATCACAGAGAGTATATGCGCTGCTATCAACCAGACAGGAGTCGAACGTACACCGATGCAATGTGAGGATCTATGGGGTCTCCTCACTGCATGTCGTCATCATCCTCCACAAATCTAGTAGCTGTGAGGGCCTCCCGAGTGTGCCTACCCCACTTGGCCAGTGCGATGACCTCATCGCCATCATCATCACCTTCGAGGACCTCCTGACCCTCATCCCTGCCAATATCCTCCTCATTGGAGGAGTCGTGCAGCTTCTCCATCTCCTCCTCAGCCAGCTCCTCTCCCTGTTGCAGCATCAGGTTGTAAAGGGCACAGCAGGCGGCAATGATGCGTGACACACTCTGTGGACTATATTGCAGGGCTCTACCAGTCCGGTCCAGGTACCGGAACCTCATTTTCAACATTCCAATGGTTTGCTCCACCAAGTTGCGAGCTGCAGCATGAACCTCATTGTAACTTTCCTCTGTTGCAGTCTGAGGCCACCACACGGGTGTCCTCAGCCACGGCCTCTGCTGGTAGCCCTTGTCCCAGAGGAGCCGGCCCTGCAGCCTCTATGGACCCTGGAAAACATCAGGGATCTAAGATCTATTGAGAATGTAGGAGTTGTGGACACTCTCTAGAAACCGTGTGCAGACCTGCAGGATGCATTTGTGGTGGTGGCATTCAGCGAGCGGAAGATGTTGCGATTGACGTGGTTGACCGCTTGTTGCCATGGCGCTCTGAGCACCAGGTGAGTGCAGTTGATGGCACCCTGCACCCGTGGGAAACCTGAGATCTGGGCAAATCTCAGTAATTTTACTTCCTGGCTTTCCTGATCCCGGACAAAATGCACAAAGTTGTGTGCCTTCACAAAGATGGCATCCATGACCTCATGGATGCATTTGTGGGTGGAGGTTTGTGATATCCCACAGGGGTCACCAGTGAAGCCCTGAAAGGAGCCACTGGCATAAAAATTGAGCCCCGCTGTCACTTTCATGGCCACTGGCAGTGGATGCCCTCCAAGTCCGTGTGGAGCCAAATCCTGCAGCAGGTGGCAGACGTGACCAAACAGTTCCCTGGAAATGTGCAGTCTTCAGCAACACGGGTTCTTGGTCATCTGCAATAATGATAGGCGCAGCCAATAGACTCTAGGTCTAGCTAGGTGGTGACCAGTCGCATCTCGCTGTGGCTCTTCAGCAGTATGCGCGGGAGCCCCTAAGGGTGCTGCTCCTTCCTCTGGCCAGTGAGGCACCTCCGTCACTCTCTTCTCCTTCATCTCTGCTCCCTGTAAGCCATGAGGCATACAGCTAGGTCACCAGGCTCCATGCTCCTTAGGTACTGCTGCAGGATGAAAGAGAAAAACAGGTGGGTAAGCTTGGGTGTACTAAGAACCTCTTTAGTTAAATCTGAAGGCCCCTTAACCCATCCTGGAGAGCGCTGGCCACCAGTTGGCTGGCCAGAGTTTAGTGCGCTGCGTGGCTGCCTGAAACCCCACCCACCTCCACCCCACTCCATCCGACCAATTGGCAGCAGTTTCACCCATTGGACTGCATGCTGTGCTCTTAACTCAGGCGCAGGCATTCTCCTAACCCATGCTACATGGCTGCCCTGTTAGCTTGAACCATGGGGAAGACTGATCCAAACTGGAATGATGACATTGCAAGAGGCTGCAAGCACCTTCACCAGTGACTGCTCCATGGCCAGATTTAGTAATGGGATTGTACAACGTGCCCAGTCGTCCAACTGTTCTGCAGTCCACTAGAACACTCTTTAATTTTCAGTCTGTGCCCCAGGGGTGAAAAGCTCTGGAGCATTTGGTGCTATTTCCAGGCCTCTGCATTGCCTGACTGGGCAGATAATCTAGAGGCCTGACTCCACGCATGTCAATGTGGCTGTGCCTGAACTGTCTCAGCTGTGGAGGAACGGTCACTTTATACAAGATGTCCCTAATCCATGGACGCTTCCCTCCCCCCACCTTCCTGCACATGCTTATGCATTACCATCAACTGCAGAGCATCCTTGCCTCCCCAACTCACCTCAACCACAGGGCAGCCCTTGCCCCGTGTTAGCATCATTTCGCTCAAGACTGAACTTTTCTTTTACAAACTGGAAGCACCTGGCAGGATCTGGACATTTGGACGCTAACCTGGGATTTGTTTTAAAAGGTCATAAGTTCACCTTGGAACCGTCAGCAACAGGCCTCTTCCAGGAAATCACCTGAGCTTTATGATACTTGAGGAAGATCTGGAAAGGAAGGGTCGTAACTTGCTGGGAATCACATAGGTGAGAGGAAAAAAGCCTAAGTTGTGAACCTGCTTGTTTTGCAGACAATTTTGTTGGGGAACAAGCTGAGGAAGGAAGGCTACGCTAGCTGGCCTCCCCCTCTCTCTACCTTGCCTAAAATTGTTCGCGGCTATCAACCTGTAGCCAGAGAATCGTCATGTGAGTGTAAGAAGCCTGCATTTGAATCTGGAAAGCTGAGACTACTTGGTGAGAGCTTCCAGCCATCCACCGGGACCAGCGACCTTTCTTCACATGAGGGAGTTCCAGGTCGACAGCATCGAGACCCTGCGGACTTTACCCTTTATTTTGTAACACCCACCCTCCAAAGCCCACCTCTGCAGAGAGACCATCTGTTTGTCCTTTGTCTATGTGCGCTCTGGGGGAATTCTTTAGGAAGAGATAGACAGACAGCTATACTTCCCGAATACAATTGTGTTAACCAGTACTTACAGCATGTTAAAAGAAGTTTTGTTTTAGAATAAGTTAACCATTCTGAGTTTTTTGAAAGAAGCCTGGTCAGAGTCTCTTTTCCACTGAGTACTGGAGGGATAGGTACACAATTGGCCATTTCGGTGAGAAAATTAAACATTTAAATTAACGGTACAGCCTACGGAGTAGTGGGGTTTGATCACTCGTGCACTCCTCCAATCCCAGCCATAACACTTGGCACTGCACTGTCAGACAGCTGGGAAAATGCGACTTGCCTGTGCCCTCGACTGAATGTGCAACGCCTCAACCGTGAGGTTGCAACGGGCGACTCTCGTGAGCACTGCACGAGGTTACTGTGCACTCACTCCTGAGTTCCACTCCAAGTGCAGCTCACCAGGAGCACGCCTTATAAACGCTGTTGTGAAACACGTCAGCGTGCAATCACACCCACATGCTCAGATGATCTAGTGTGGGGATGATTTCAGTGCGCTGGGCTAATAATGTATTACAATGAAGCTCCTCATGTGCAGTGGCGGGTAACTCGGCCCACCACTGACGGGCAGAGCGGACAATCTCCAACTGGTTTCGCAACGGCGTGAAACCGATGTTTAGCCTTCCCACCATATTGTCTGCTCACACCCGCCCTGATGCCCGATGCCAGTGGACATGGAAAATTCTGCCTTCTGACTCATGATGGGTTTGGAGGATGTTAACAACTGGACAGTGCCATCAGTTAACTGCAACTATAAATCACCATCAGTCCTTAGTAACAGTGGAAGAAGTAATAACATCAGAACAATGCTATGAGCTAAGTGCCCATCACTGTGAGGGAAATCACATTAACCTCCGTTGGGGAGGAGATAAGGAATTGCCTTTGACCTTGCAGTTCCCCATATCTCAGGAGATTGAAAGCCAAAAATAAAGAGGCATGAAAGCCCAGGCGATCCAGCAGGCTGTTATCTGAATCGACGCCTGAGGCCCAGGTGTGTGATGGTGTGACTGGGACACAATATATAAAAAAGGAGAACATCAAAGCATGGGCACTGCAGTTAGGTGAAGAAGGATGGGCCCGGTCGTCTCCAGATCCAGGCTAACAATCAGCACCGGTAACAACCAGCTGAGTGGGTGATTTTAAGTTTCAGTCAAATCATAAAGGAGTTTGTACTGGGGTTTTGTTGGTTTAATAAAGTAACGAGTTTAAGGTTGAGCCAAAACCTGTTTGTCACGTGTATTTTGTTCTTGTAATTCTGGGATCCAAGAAGCTCTGTAAGGAGGAAGGGAACAGAACCCCTTGCAGTATTTCTGACAGTATCTGCGGACAGGAATATAGTTAACGTTTCGAGTCCGTGTGACTCTTAGTTCTGTTGAAGAGTCATATGGACTCGAAACCTTAACTGCGTTCCTCTCCGCAGATGCTGTCGGACCTGCTGAGTTTTTCCAGCTATTTTTGTTTTTGTTTCAGATTTCCAGCATCCGCAGTACTTTGCTTTTACTTTTCTCCTGCAGTACTTATCTAGCTTTTCCTTAAGTGCATCTTTGCTATTCAACTCAACTGGTCCCTATGGTAACGAGTTCCACAATATCACCAATCTTTTTGTAAAGATTTATACTGAATTCCTTATTGGGTTTATTGGTGACTTTCTCACATTGTGACCCCATGTCAGCTAGGGACATAATTTCCATTAACTGTGGATCCTCTTTATATCCTTTTCTTGGACTCTCAGTTAACTCTTTGCCTGCATTGACACACTGATATTAGAGGAAACATTCAGTGAAATCCCTTGTTCCGATCCTTACCACTTTAAATTTTGACCATGAATGTTCAACGCTACACTTTACATGAGCACATAGATGCATGCATATTCAAGTGTGATTCTTTATTATGCTAATAGGAATAACTGCACTTGAATGTTTTCACTGAACATTTCTGACTCATTCATTAGGTTTAACTTTGGAAAAAAAGTTCAACTATTTATTGAATTTGTTTTGTGAATTTATTAATTTTGCAGCTCATAGGTGTGTGTGTGGTGACACTCAACCCTTCAAAGCCACCCCCCCACCCCCCCACCACTGCCCTCGGGGTTTACTCCCTGCCTGTTGCCCATTTTCCTAATCTTATCCAAGCTGCTATGACATGACCTCCAAAGCTTGCTCAGGGTTGAGTCACTCTCCTGCCCTTCTGGACAAGGGTGGGAGAATCAAATTTCCTTTGCTTTGTGTCTGAAGATGTCTTATTTGCCAGGGGCAAAGTAATGGAAATGAGAATGGAAACGCATTGCATCTGACCCCCTTTGTATTTCCCTTGCACCAATAGAGTTTCACCATAAGGATGCCAGACACCAGAATTCAAGGGTCATGCCTATGAGGTAGGGGTAAAGTCCTCACTTATCTTGTCTCAGTTTCCATTTGGCAGAGGAAGAGCTGAGTGGTGCCCGCAATTAGCGGGACTTAGTCCTTGTGTTCAAACCCAATCTGAAGGGTCAGACTGTGAAATTGTACAGAGCTTTACATTGAGCCAGCAGCCTAAAGGCCCAAAGGAGACTGACAATGTGTAAACTCACCCTCTCCTCTATTCACCATATGCTGTGCATCTTGGTTAGAAAATGGTCACATCTACCCAAATTCACAACATCGACTTCCAAATTTGAAAATGCCTCCTTTCTAACTTTTCATTTATGTTGTATCTCGGTCAGGGCACAGAATGGAACTTGTGCCTTCCCTTGCAGATGACACAAAACTTGGAAGTATTGTGAACTGTGAAGAGGATAGTGATAAACCTCTAGAGGACATAGACAGCCTGGTGGAATGGTGAACACATGGCAGATGAAGTATAGTGCAGAGAAGCATGAAGTGATATGTTTTGGAAGGAAGAACAAGCAGAGGCAATATTAAATAGAGGATCTAATCCTAAAGGGGGTGGAGGAGCACAGAGACCTGTGGGCATATGTGCACAAATCACTGAAGGTGGCAGGGCAGGTAGAGAAAGCCATTACTAAGGCATATGGGATCTGGAACTTTATAGATAGAGGCATAGAGTGCAAAAGCAAGAAAGTTATGGTGAACCTTTATAAAACACTGGTTCAGCCTTAACTGGAGTTTTGTGTCCAATTCTGGACACCACACTTTAGAGAAGGAGGCACAGAGAAGATTTATTAGAATGCTCCAGGATGAGAGGCTTCGGTTATGTAGGTAGATTGGTGAAGCTGGGAATGTTTTCCTAGAAAAGAGAAGCTTGTGACAAGATTTAATAGAGGTGTTCAAAATCAGGAGGGGTCTGGACGGAGCAAATAGAGAAAAGCTATTTCCGTTGGCAGAAAGATTGAGAACCAGAGGGCGCCAATATAAGATGAATGGCGAAAGAAGCAATGGCGAGGTAAGGAAAAACTCTTTCACACTGCAGGTGCTTAGTATCTGGAATGCATTGCCTGAGATTGCCTATGAAACCAACTCACATTTTTATAAAGTCTGGGCCATTTTTGTTACAAGCACAAAATACATATGCAACCTGTAGTATCTCTTACTGTTCAGAACGAACAAGGTGGTAAACTTTATATTGACAATTGTGTAAAATGGAATCTCCATTTTCTGCAACTCAAGTATTCACCATCCTGATCATCCACTTATTTTCATGGGGAAAAGCTAATAGCCATTAATAAAAGATAATCACTAATAAATCCCACAAGGGATTCAGGGGAAACTTCTTTACTCAGAGTGTGGTGAGAATGCGGAACTCACCACCACAGGGAACAGCTGTGGTCAATAGTATAGATGCTTTTAAGAGGAAGCTGGAAAGTATCTGAGGGAGGACAGAATAGAAGGATATTCATGAGAGGGTGAGATGAAGAAAGGAGTGAGGAGCTTCATGTGGAGCATAAACAGTGGCATGGACCAATTGGACTGAATGTTCTGTTTCTTTGGTGTCAATTCTATGTAAATCCATTCACAAGGCACTGGTCCTAGGTTTCCACTGTGTTCTCTGGATCTTCCACTGTAAATTTCAGGACAGATCAGGTGGAAGCCTGGAGAAATAGCGTTATTCATTTTACTCCATTCTTCTGGGATTTTGCCAATCTTCCTGCAGAGAGTCACATCCTGATCATAAATCAAGCCCACACAGAAAATGAATGAAAATGTACAAAATGATAGTGTGAAGTAAATATATTACAGTTAGTGAAAAAAATAAATTTTCATATCAATTAATAATGCAAGGGAGGGTCCTTTTCTCATGAATCCTTTGGAGATGGGTGTTACTAATCTTGAGAAAGATTAAACCCACTTTCTGTTATTTATATTGTGCTTTTGCCTTTGTTCCTACACCTGGGCAACTGCTGCACCACATGAAGCAATGCCAACATCTGGAGATAATTGGTTATTTGCCAACTCTTACTGTTCAGTCTGGGTTGGGAGAGCCTCTAGTTACGCCAGGTGAGAATAGGAAGAAAGGAACTTGTACTTAATCTCAGATTCACACAATCACCCATAAAGGGAAGAAGCATCAATGGAAAAAGGGGGATTAATTCCTGTTTTATATCTCCAATTACTTCTACTGTTTTCAAAGCCACATTACTCACTTCACAGTGTGTCAGGTTCACCTTTAAGTTAGGTTAAAGCAGCAAAGAGGCTTTGAGCCATACCATTGGCCTGAGTTTGTGACCGAGGGTGACAATTCAGTGTCATAAAGTGGAAATGCAGCCTTGCTGTCATTGGGTGAGAATCTTACTTTCACTCCATCAGCCTGCCCAAGTTTTTTTTATTCCTTCACGGGGTGTGGGCATCGCTGGATAGGCCAGCATTTTTATTGCCCATCCATAGTTGTCTCTTTAAGAAGGTGGTGGTGAGCCACCTTCCTGAGCTGCTGCAGTCCCTGTGCTGTAGGCACACCTTAAGTGCTGTTTGCAAGGGAGTTCCAGGATTTTGGCTCAGCGACATTGAAGGAACAGCAACTTGGAGTGGAACTTGCAAATGGTGATGTTCCCATTCATCTGCTGCCCTTGTCCTTCTAGGTGGTGGAGGTCATGGGTTTGGAATGTGCTGCTGAAGAAGACACAAAAGATTTCATTATCCTATTCCCAGGAGAATCAACTGCACCAGAAACAGATGGTCTTCCTCCCCTCAACATAAGGGCAGAGTGGGGGTGTTTGCTGATGATTACACAGTGTTCAATTCCATTTGCAATTCCCTGGGTACTGAAGCAGCTTGTGTTCATATACAGCAAGGCCTGGGCAACACCCCGGCTTGGGTTTATAAATGACAAGTAATATTTGCAACACACAAATACCAAGCAATAACCATGTCCAATAATAGAGAATCTAATTATCAACCCCTAACATTCAATGGCATTATCATTGCTGAATCCCCCACCATTAACATCTGGGAGGTTATCATTGGCCAGAAACTTTTGAAGACCAATCATATAAATACTGTGGCTACAGGTGCAGGTCAGAGGCTGAGAATTCATGGGCGAGTAACTGATCTACTGACTCCCCAAAGCCTGTCCACAATCAACAAGGCACAAGTCAGGAGTGTGATGGAATACTCTCCACTTGCCTGGATGAGTGCAGCTCCAACAACACTCAAGAAGCTTGACAAGGACAAAGTAGCCCGTTTGATCAGCACCCCATCCACCACTTTAACCATTCATCCCCTCAACAACCAGCACACAGTGGCAGCCGTGTATTCCATTTACAAGATGTCCTGCAGCAACCTGTCAAGTCTCTGGAACACAATGCCTGAGGGGGTGGTAGAGGCAGGAATCCTCACAACATTTAAGAAGTATTTAGATGAGCACTTGAAATGCCATAGCATACAGGGCTATGGGCCAAGTGCTGGAAAATGGGATTAGAATGGATAGGTACTTGATGGCCAGCACGGACATAATGGGCTGAAGGGCCTGTTTCTGTGTTATATAACTCTATGACTCTATGACTCTTTCAACAGCACCTTCCAAATCTGTGATCTCTACCACCCGGAAGAGCAAGAGCTGCCTTGGAACTATCTTGCCTTCACTGTTGCTGGGTCAAAATCCTGGAACTCCCTACCTAACAGCATTGTGGGAGTACCTACATCACATGGACTGCAGCAGTTCAAAATGGCAGCTCACCATCACTTTCTCAAAGGCAATTCGGAATGGGCAATAAATGCTGCCTTCATTTTTTATTCAAGGTAGCATCCAGTTGCTAAGATATCAACTGTGACTTAGTGGGCAGCACGTTCCCTGCTGAGTCAGAAGCTCATAGGTTCAAGTCTGTTCTCTTTAGAGAAGAGATGGAGAGGAAATTTTATAGACGTGTTCAATATCATCAGGGGCTTGGACCGAGTACATAGGGAGAAACGGTCCCCATTGTCTGAAGGGCCGAGAACTAGAGGATGCCGATTTAAGGTAAATGATTAAAGAAGCAACAGTGACGTGAGGAAAGCATTCTTATGCAGCAAGTGATTAGGATCTGGAATGACTTGCCTGAGAATGTGGTGGAGGTGGATTCAATTGTGGCTTTCAAAAGGGAATTGGATAATTAGCTGAAGAGAAAAATATTGCAGGGTTATGGGGCAAAGGGGCAAAGGCAGGGGAGTGGAATTAGCTGAGTAGTTCTTACAGAGAGCTGACATGGACATGATGGGATGAAGGGCCTTCTTCTGTGCTTTAACCATTCTATGATTCTATAATCCCCGCTCTGGAAACTTGAACATAAGATCTTGTCAGACAGTACAGTAGCGAGAGAGTGCTGCACTATTTGAGGTAACATTTTTCAGATGAGATGATAAACCAAGGCCCTGTCTTCCATCTCAGACAGATGTAAAAGATCCAACCGTCACTATTACAAAGATGCATTCTCTCCTTTACCAACATTTATCTCTCAACACCATCATCAAAAACTTACCTGGAGACTATCTCATTGCCGTGAATGGCATCTTGCTGTATGATTGTTTGGTTGCACATTTCCCACAACAGTGACTATACTTCAAACGGACTTTATTGGTTGTGAATTTTGTGATGCTGTGAGATGGTGAAAGGTGCTGTAGAAATGCAAGTTCTTACTTTTGTTATTCAATTGCCATAAAACAAGGCAACAGACAGCTTCACAGAGAGCTCCTATTTCACCCCCATGGAGTTTAGCAGACACCTCACAGGCAGGGGCAATTAGATTACTCTGTCCTGTGGTAACAGGCTGACAAAATATCAATTAGCTCCTGGCAGAAAGCCATCAACATAAATTGATAGTTAATTAAAACAGTTGCAGTTTCATGTTCTTTACAAATATGTCTATTAGGCTTGACCTAAATAGCCAAGTGGTTATAGTACTGGGTTTATAACCCCAAAATCAAGAGTTCAAATCTCACAATGGCAAACTATGAACCAATGTAACTTCATCTGAAACAGATGGAAATGTGTTTGTACTTAAAAGAGTTACAAATGTGTCTATTCAGCCAAGATTCAGCTGCTGTCTGATCATTTCTATTCTAGGGTTAGTTGACTTTTAATGCCTTTCCTTTGGGAGTCAATTTAGAGGCAGAAAAATCTGGGACACAAAAGAATTTTACACCTCCACTACGGCTCTGTCCTTCCAATGGAAAATACATACGTTGTCTCAGAAAACGGTTCACTTTGAATAACGAACCCACTACATAGAAATTTCAATATGAGCACAGGCCATTCAGCACAACCAGCCCATGTTGATGTCTGTACTCCACATGTGTTCTGATGAAAGATCACAGACCTGAAGGGTTAACCCTGTTTCTCTCTCCTCAGATGATGCCTGATCTGCTATGTATTTCCAGCATTTTATGTTTTCATTTCTGAATCCTATATGTATGGTCTGTTCCTATATCCCTTTACATTATTTCCTTTAACTAAACTATGCTTTCAATCCTTGTTGGCCTCTTGCATATCCTTGATTTTCATCACTCTACCACTGCGCCATCAGCTGCCAGGGCCCAACGCTCTGGAATTCCCTCCCTAAACCTCTCAATCTCGCCACCACTCTCTCCTCCTTTAATGTGCTCCTTAATGTCTGATTCTTTGAGCAAGTTTTTGTCACCTGTCCTACAGGCATAATGGGCTGAAAGGTCTTCTTCAATGGTGTAAAATTTAATCATGCTGCATCTAAATAGGGATGCATTGGCAATCTAATATAATTCAACAATAGCTAGAATTATATCTTAATCCATATAAATATGTACTTGATGCTTAGCCCAATAGTCTAGCTACACAGTGATAACATCTCAATACATGAAATTTACACCATATTTATTGCAGCGCCACTTTAGTGCTTTATAAGTGCATATTGTTCCTTATTCAAATGGCTTTCTCATAATCCGGTGTCAAAAAATCTTCTGGGAGTAATCAAGGTTACTTATTGCATACCTTTCTGAACCTGAATTCTTTCTCTGCACTTCAATTTGCACATTTATGACAGTGCATACATTTGTGTTCATTAAATATATTCTGTAATAGAGTTTGTTTAAAGGAGCATGTTTGACTATTTCAATCAGCTTTGGATTGGGTTTCGGTGCTAAGCTACAATGTCTTTTACATGATGTTCCCAGTTGCACAGTCAATGAAGGAGAAATTGTTCAGTCAGAAAAATAGCCCACACAATGACAAATACCTTTAATAATAAAAGTTGCATGATCAAACATTGTCAATTGTATAACGAATCTACTGTGCATTTATAAAAATTGTATTCCCTAATTAGTCATTTCTGAATCACATTTTTAATAAGATGCTGGGAATGGAGAGCTGTTACACCTCTTCCTATACACCTATCTCAATTAAACTGATCATGGTCTTTGCATTAAGGCAGTGAAATTAAACTGTGTATATTTCGGTGCCCCAGTAATTGGCTTATGTAAGAAAGGTCAGAATTAATTTCTAGTGAAATTATAGCCTTTTGTTTTTAAACCAGCAACAAAGTAGGGGGAATTGGTGGCATAGTGTTATTGTCACTGGACCAATATTCCAGAGGCCCTGGGTAATGCTCTGGGGACTTGGGTTTGAATCCCACCATAGCACATGGTAAAATTAAAATTCAATAATTGCCAACTGTCCTAAAAAACCTTGTCCCCCCACCAAACCAGCTTATATTTCACCTCTCTTCTATTTTTCCTTAGTTCTGTTGAAGAGTCATACGGACTCGAAATGTTAACTGTGTTCCTCTCTGCAGATGCTGTCAGACCTGCTGAGTTTTTCCAGGTATTTTTATTGCTGTTTTTGTCATAAGAAACCATCTGGTTCACTAACATCCTTTAGGGAAGGGAAGGAAATCTGCCATCCTTACCTGGTCTGGTTTACATGAGATCCAGACTCGCAGCAATGTGGCTGACTCTTAAATGCCCTCTAAATGAGAGCATTTAGGGATGGGCAATAAATGTTGGCCTAGCCAGTGACGCCCACATTCCATGAATGAATAAAAAAAAAGAGAAGTTCTAAGGGGTTTTAACTCTTACCTGTGCTGCTCTCTATATGACCTAGTACATCTATTGCACCTTTGGCCTACACACTTCATAATATAAAGCTAATTTATTTAACCTGCTTGTCATTTTATAATTCATTGTACGCTCAGCAATTAATTTATTCTCCAGGGCAGCAATGATATGGTGTCAGGTGAAACATAAAATGATAGGTGAGAAATTAGCTCCTTGTTGCTTCATCATTCTGGTGGAAAATGGGACTAGAAAGGATGGGTTTGTGACACACCCTGCAACTGATCTTCCCCTGCGAGTCTGGCACCACCGTATTTTTAAAGGCACATTTCCAAGTGTCCATTTTTCTCATTGAAACAAAATTAAGCCCCTTGAGTATACTAACAAGAGGATTCTATCGGAGCAGTATGATACCAAGACAAACAACCAACCTTGTGGCTGGATTTTCCCGAGACCCTAAGTCACACACATGTGGCCTCATGTGCGATGGGCAGTTTATGCCTGTTATTTTCCTCCCACTGATATCAATGGAAGGAAACTTGCAGGAAAGCAAAACTCATCTTTCCCTTCCCTAACTCTGTAACTTCCCCCAGCACTGTACTCCTCTGAAATCTCTGTGCTCTCTCAAATCTAGGCCTCCTGCACATCCCCTGCTTCCTTTGGCCATGTCTTCAACCACCTGAGCGCTGAGCTCTGGAGTTCCCTCCGTAAACCTCTCCATCTCCCTATGGCTGAGATTTTCCGGCCCCACCACGGCGGATGTGGCGACCCAGCCAAAAGTCCATTGGCTTCAGCGGGAGCAGAAGAGCCTGCCAGTGGGTGAGACCGGAAAATCCTGGCCTACCTTTCTCTCCTCTTTTAAGTTCTCTTCAAAATCGCTTACCAAGCTTTTTGGTCATCTGGCCAAATGTCTACTTATGTGGCCCAAATTTTCTCTGATGACACACTTGTAAAGCACCTTGGGACATTGAGCTGCATTAAAGGTGCTGCATAAATGAAAGCTGTTGTGTCGCTGCATGCATGACCCTACGGTGATGTGGAGCTTTGGAAAGTTCCGGTCTGTATGTTAAATGACATTGCAATAAAACACATGCATTTTTACCTCCTAAATCTAACATCGGTGATTGAGTGGAATGTTTCAGTAGCAATCTCCCCTAAAGTTGCTCAGTTGACTTGCTATGGTGCTGATGATTCAAGTGCTTTTCTCTGACTTCTTGTGGTGTATAAGAATCAATGCAGCGGATAGAATAGAGACAGCTACAGCCTTTTAATTCTTTGATGAAAAGGTTTTCTTCAATTTGCTGGGTTTAGCTTCCTCTCCTCTGAGAGGCCTTGAGGAGCGAGATAGATTCTTGCACAGGCTTTGATTGAAAATTTGAATCTGACTTTTCCTGGTTTGCCTCCAAGACGTTGACTGGAATTGACCTCCAGATATTACTGCAGATATGATTCCCTTTCATCAGCTATTCTCAGCTCTCTGCTACAACATATATAAAAAAGAATAAGGGTTACCTAGCTGCTACCAAATGCAACATCTCTTTGTAAACCTTCAAAACATTGAATCATTCAACACAGAGGGAGGCCATTTGACTCATTGTGCCTCTGCTGAAACACCTCATTTTTCTTCTACTGACAAAAAGAATTCACATCACCCTGCCTACATTGCCAATTCTCCGAGTTTGTTATAGAAGATACTTGGAGGGGAAAACTTTGCAGGGTTTTGGGGAAAGAGCAGGACAATGGGACTAATTGGATGGCTCTTTCAACAAAGCCAGCACAGGCGCGATGGGCTGAATCTGTGCAGTATTATTCTGTAATTCTGTGAGTCTATGGTGACACTTGCTGCTGCAATTTTTGAGAGAAGAGCCAACTCTATCCCTGTGGATATATTCTGTACATTTATTTCTAGGTCATAATTTGCCTTGTAAGTGCTAGTTGTTGCTCAGTGGATAACACTCTTGCCTCTGAGTCAGAAGGTTGTGTGTTCAGGTCCTACTCTAGCGACTTGAATGCAGAATTCTAGGTAGCTGCTCACAGTATAGTACTGCTACTCGCAGTATTGTACTGCTACTTGCAGTTTGGTACTGATACTCAGCATATAGTACTGAGGCCATGCTGCACTGTTGGAGATGCTAACTTTCAGGTGTGGCAGTCAAAACTGAAGCTCTCTCAGGCAAAAGATCCAATTGCAGTATTTTGATGAAGAGCATTAGAGTTCTCCACAGTGTTATAGGGCCAATATTTATCCATCAAACAACATCACTAAAACAAGCAATCAGGTTATAATCTCATTGCTGTTTGTGAGACCTTGGTGTGAGGGAACTGGCTGCCACATATCCACATTGCAAGAGTGTCAGCACTTCAAAAAGCATTTCATTGGCCATAATGTGCCTTGGGATGCCCAGCGAAGTAATTTTGATGTGTAAGCCACTGCTGTAATGTTGGAAAATGATTAATTCATCTGTGGAATATGTAGATTTATAATTTATTGATGATCAAGCTCATAATTGAAGTTCATTAAATGCAAGGAGTTCAATTTATGTGCTGCTTTGGAGTGTGGGGCCATTACTGAATAAAATCAGCTCTCTAGAAAGAGGTGAGGAGATAAATCATCTTTGTGTGTATTGGCCAAGAATTTTGAACTTCTCCTGTTTGAACTGTGCCGTTGATCAGGATATGACTTGCTGAGTGTTATACCAGGAATGCACAATATGTGCACAAAAGCTGAAGAAGAAATAGTTTTGGAATCAAACCTTTAGATGTCAATGAAAAAGCCTTAAAGATTACATTAGGCAAAGGCCTGAAGATAGAATCGATTAACTGCATTTTACCATGTCATTTCCTTAATCCACTGGGGATTAATTTAAGCTATTTTTGAAGGGAAAAAAAGAGATTGATAAATGCCTGGTTGTTCCAAAAGACAAGCAAATTTTAAATCTTTACAAAGTTGATCTGATGCCTCTATTCGATGTTTGAAAGAAAGACTTGCATTTCTGTAGCACCTTTCGCATCCTCAGGTTAACCCAAAGCACTTTATGGCCAATGAATTGTAGTCACTTGTGTAAGCAAGCTCCCATAATCAGCAAGGAGGCATATGGCCAGGTAATTTTTTTAATGGAACTCGTTTAGGTATAAATATTGGACTGCACTTCTTCCAAATAGTGGTTGTGGCATCTTTACCATCACCTAGGAGGGCAATGGAGCCTCAGTTTAACATCTCATCTGAAAGATGGCCCTTCCAGCAGTGCGGCACTCCCTCGATACGGCCTTATTCTCACCAACCTACCTGCCGTAGATGCATCTGTCTATGACAGTATCGGTAGGGGTGACCACTGCACAGTCATTGTGGAGATGAAATCCCATCTTCAAATTGAGGATACACTCCATCGTGTTGTGTGGAAGTATTCGAACAGATCTAGCAACTTAAGACTGGGCGTCCATGAGGTTCTATGGGCCATTAGCAGCAGCGGGATTGTGCTCAAACACAATCTGTAATCTCATGGCCCAGCATATCCCCCACTCTACCATTACCACCTAGCAAGGGGATCAACCCTGGTTCAATGAAGAGTGCAGGAGGGCATGCCAGGAGCAGCACCAGGCATACCTAAAAATGAGGTGTCAACCTGGTGAAGCTATAACACAGGACTACTTGCGTGCCAAACAGAATAAGCAATAAGAAATGTTGTCCTGGATTACAGTCTCTGGAGTGGGATTTCAGAGGCAAGAGCTCCACATATTGAATCACAGCTACATCCTTAAGGGATTTCCTGAAATATGAAGTGGAATTGAAGCATTAAAATCCATGCCTGGTCTTGTATGTTACCTGCACTGAATTATGTAGAAATTTGCAGGATTGTGTTTACTTTGCAACTGGGTTTGCAACTGACAAAACCAATGAAATTTCTCCTCCCCACCACCCGCAGTACCACCCCCTCCCAACTGGTTTTACTCTTGATGCTTTTCTCCTCTCAAATACATGAGCTGAGAGTAATGGAGGAGGGCAGGAGGAGTGGGTAGAGGGAGGCGAAGGAAAAGGGAAGTTCAGACCAAAATGTTGTCACTGGCTTCCTTTAATTTAATCAGTTCCTTTGTGAATGATTGTGGGACATTAATTGACATCAACAGCATTATCTTGATGCAAGTTGCTGTTGCACTTTGCAATTGCATTGTGGGGACACCAGTGAATGTCAGCCATTCTCTTGACTCCGTGAACATTGCTGACTGTTGAACAAAGGTTTATGTTAATGTGCAGCAAATTGGTGATGACTGCCAGACGATAGTGTTTGCCATTGGTAGGCAGATAAAACTGTAACAGTGAATGAAGAGATGGTCACAAATGAAATGCGGCTCAGATTAGCATCCTGATTATTTTGAGAGCTAGCCTTTTGGCCATTTGCTTACGCAAAGTCCAAAAGCCATGGGGAGGATTATAGGTTAATCCTGAAGGTAAATTAGTTCAGACTGGCTGTGAACAGCCGCTTTAACCACTGGGTCATTAGTCATGTCAATCTCATTCCAAGGATATTAGATGCATCATAAGTCTGATCACCCAATGATAATTATCCTTCTCACTGGCTGCATTGTGAGCTCATAGCTGGTGTAAATCGCTTGAGAGATTTTCTCAGACATTACAGCCTCCTAATCTAATCATTGAATCCTATTCAACCCATACAGAGAACAAGAATATTGCATCATGGCATCAGGTCAACCATGGGCAAGGAAACCGCCTGCTGATTACCACGTACCTCCCTCAGCTGATGAAACAGTGTTCCTCCAATGTTGAACGTCACTCGGAGGAAGCACTGAGGGTGGTAAGGGTGCAGAATGTACTCTGGGTGGGGGAATTCAATATCAATCACCCAACAGTGGCTCAGCAGAACGACTACTGTTCGAGCTGGCTGAGTCCTAAAGGACACAATTGTTGACTGGGTCTGTGGTAGGTGGTGAGGGAACCAACAAGAGGGAAACACTTACTTGAAATTATACTAATGAGATTCTCCTTTACATTGTTGTGTTAGCCTGTTGCTGAGTAAAACATAACAAACTGGAAAGCCTTTGAGTGGATTTCAAAATAAAGTCACACAGGTAGTTCTGAAGGAGCTGAGTTGGGCTACTTTCATCTTTAAGGGATACAGGTTTATATCTAAAGCCCAATACAAAACTCCATAAAATCACACTACACAGTGCTTACTGCCTTATTCTCACCAACCTACCTCCTGCAGATGCATCTGTCTATGACAATATCGATAGGGGTGACCACTGCACAGTCATTGTGGAGATGAAATCCCATCTTCAAATTGAGGATACACTCCATCGTGTTGTGTGGAAGTATTCGAACAGATCTAGCAACTTTAGACTGGGCGTCCATGAGGTTCTATGGGCTATTAGCAGCAGCAGAATTGTGCTCAAACACAATCTGTAACCTCATGGCCCAGCATATCCCCCACTCTACCATTACCACCTAGCAAGGGGATCAACCCTGGTTCAATGAAGAGTGCAGGAGGGCATGCCAGGAGCAGCACCAGGCATACCTAAAAATGAGGTGTCAACCTGGTGAAGCTATAAAACAGGACTGCTTGTGTGCCAAACAGAATAAGCAGTAAATGATAGGCATAGCTAAGTGATCCCACAACCAATGGATCAGATCTAAGTTCTGCAATCCTGCCACATCCAGTCGTGAATGGTGGTGGACAATTAAACAACTCACTGGAGGAGAAAGCCTTCGCAAAAATCCCCATCCTCAGTGATGGATGAGCCCAGCACATCAGTGCAAAAAATAAGGCTGAAGCATTTGCTACAATCTTCAGCCAGAAGTGCCTGGTGGAATATCCATCTTGGCCTCCTCCAGAGGTCCCCAGCATCACAGATGCCAGTCTTCAGCCAATTCGATTCACTCCACGTGATATCAAGAAATGACTGAAGGCACTGGATATTGCAAAGGCTATCGGCCCTGACAATATTCTGGCAATAGTACTGAAGGCCTGCACTCCAGAACTTGCCGCGCCCCTAGCCAAGCTGTTCTAGTACAGCTACAACACTGGCATCTACCTAGCTATGTGGACAATTGTCCAGGTATGTCCTGTACACAAAAAGCAGGACAAATCCAATATGGCCAATTACCACTCCATCAGTCTACACTCCATCATTAGTAATGGAAGGGATCAGTAACAGTGCTATCAAGTGGTACTTGCTTGCCCAGTTTGGGTTCCGCCAGGGTAACTCAGCTCCTGACCTCATTACAGCCTTGGTTCAAACATGGACTAAAGAGCTGAACTCCTAAGGTGAGGTGAGAGTGACTGCCTTTGACATCAAGGCAGCATTTAACAGACTGTGGCGTCCCAAGGAGCCCTAGCAACACTGGGGCCAATGGGAATCAGGGGGGAAACTCTCCACCGGTTGAAATCATACTAGCACAAAGGAAGATGCTTGTGGTTGTTGGAGGTCAGTCATCTCAGCTCCAGAACATCACTGTAGGAATTCCTGAGGGTGTATCCTCGGCCCAACCATCTTCAGCTGCTTCATCAATGATGGTCCTTCCATCATCAGGTCAGAAGTGGGGATGTTTGCTGATGATTGCACAATATTCAGCACCATTTGCGATTCCTCAGATACTGAAGCAGTCTATGTCCAAATGCAGCAAATCTGGACAATATCCAGGCTTAGGCTAACAAATGGCAAGGAACATTCCCATCACACAAGTGTCAGGCAATGACCATCTCCAACAAGACAGAATCCAACTTTAGTCCCTTGATGTTCAATGGCATTACCATCACTGAATTCCCCCACTATCAACATCCTGGGGTTACCATTGACCAAAAACTGAACTGGACTAGCCATATAAATACTGTGGTTACAAGAGCAGGCCAGAGGCTAGGAATCGTGTGATGAGTAACCCACCTCCTGACTCTCCAAAGCCTGTCCACTATCTACAAAGCACAAGTCAGGAGTGTGACGAAATACTCCACACCTTCCTGGGTGAATGCAGCTCCCACAACACTCAAGAAGCTTGATTCCATCCAGGACACTTGTCAGCCCAAGCCTGGATATTGCCTCTGAGTTAAAAGGTTGTGGGTCCCAGTCCCACTCCAGGGACTTGAGGACAGAAATCAAGGCTGACACTCCTGGCACTGTACTGTGGGAGGTGCTGTCTTTTGGATGAGATTTTAAATCGAGGCCCTTTTCATCCTCTCAGATGGGTGTGAAAGATCCCATGACACATTGCAGAAGAGCAGAGGCTTTATCACCAGGGTTTTGACTAATACTTATCCTTCCATCAGCATCACAAAAACAGGTTATCTGATTGTTATCACATTGCTATTGGTGAGAGTTTGTGTGTGAAAATTGACTGCCCTGTTTCCTACATTACAACAGTGACTACACTTCAAAAAGTACTTAATTGGCTGTATGAAAGGCTGAATTTAAATGCAGGTCTCTCTTTCTAGTGGTCCGATAAATTTGTATTTTGTGCAAAAATCATAGTATTGCTGGAAAACCAACCAGCTGCCAACCAATCAGCACTCTCTTCTCATGCAGTATAAATTATTGTTCCCTTTACAATTGGTAATCTTGGAATCTGTTCTGATGAATGCAAGATGAAAAGATTAGGCAGCATGTCTCTTTTTTCAGCAATACTCAAGTTCTGTACTACCAAATGACTACAAATCATGGTAGCTTTCTGTGCTAATACACCTTATTTCTCAATGTAAAAGCTACTTATATTGAAACCAGTGCTTGTTTAATATTAATTACTGTTTGCATTGGCAAATTAATTGCGCTCAAAAGGTTTTAGTTCTCAATCATCATCATACTTCAGTGACAAATCAAGGTGACAATGGTAACTTAGTTTCTTCATCGTAGACTCGCACTAATATTAGACCTTTCAACACTTGGGACATCCCAAAGCACTTTGCAGACAATAAAATACTTTTTGAAGTGTAGTCACTGTTGTTATGTAGGAAACGTAGTGGCTTGTTTGTGTACAGCAAGCTCCCGCAAAGAGCAAAGATATAAATATCCAGGTTATCTTAATGATGTTGGGTGAGGGATAAATATTGGCCAGGCCACGAGGAAAACATTTTCTTTCTTCTTCAAGTCTTACTATGGGATCTTTTATGTCCACCTGAGAGGGCATACCAGGTTTAGTGTGTCATCTAAAATACAGCACCTCTGACAGGGCAGCATTCCCTCATAAATGCTGGCCTTATCAGTGATGCCCAGGTCCTGAGAACGAACGGAGGAGAAAAGGAAATGGAACCATTGGGATTTTATTGCTGGGGAAACTGCGCAAAACTTTTTTTCAGGAGATTTAAATAGATCAAGTAACATTCATGGCAGTAACCATATAGGGTCTGTGGATGGGCTAAACTGTGGTGGATTATCTGGTTGTTTTGCTTTCTTATGCTCCTCCTTTGTCTGTCTATTGCTTTTTGGGATAAAACCTTCCAACAAGCGGAAGACAACAGTGTCAATAAAAGCGACTCACAGTATTGATGAAATCTCTCAATCAAAGAGCTCAATCTTATAGAAACTGGTGACATTTATATTTGTGACTCATTTCCTCAGTTTAGGCTGAATGAAATCTGGTACACACATCCCTGAGAATAGTATATCATCGAGGACAGCATGCAAGGATAGCAGTGCCCTTCATGTCGAACTGAAAAAAATTATGTTTCATACTTGGAACTGGGAACCTCTCTGAATATTTTAAAAATGAAGGAAACTCTAGGTGTAGAAATGATGAAACAGGGTTAGTCGTTGAAATCTGATATTTTGTAGGAGAACATGGAATATAATCAGATCAGATGCAATTGTAAACAGAGAATGTTGGGAAAACACTCAGCAGCTCTGGCAGCACCAATGGAGAGAGTACCTGAGTTAAAGGTTCACGTTGATGACAGTTTGTTAGAACTGGGAGAAGTTAGAGATTTAACCATTTCGCAGCTTTTAAACAACTATGGAGCAGGGAAAGCGGGAGGGGAGGAAAGAACAAAAGGGTGATTCTGTGTTAGAGTGGAGAGCAGGAGAGACCCAAAGGGATCCTGATGCAAGGCAAAAGAAGATGGTAATTGGATGACCTAGACCTTGGTGTAAAGGGAATAATTTCCAAATTTGTGGATGACATGAAACTTAGAAGCATTGTGAAATGTGAGGAGGGTAGAGGAGAACTTCAAAAGAACATAGACAGTTTAGTGAAGTGGGCAAGCAGGTGGAAGTTGAAATTTAATGCAGAGAAATGTGAAGTGATTCATTTTGGTAGGAAGAACATGGAGAAACAATATAAAATAAAGGGATGTACAATTCTAAAGGGGTTTCAGGAGCAGAGGGACCTGGGTGTATATGTGCATAAATCATGGAAGGTGGCAGGGCAGGTTGAAAGTGCAGTTAATAAAACATACAGCATCCAAAGCTTTTTTTTAACAGCGGCATAGAGTAGAAAAGCAATGAAGTTATGTTAAATTTGCATAAAACAAGTTTGTTCTCGACTGGAGTATTGTGTCCGGTTTTGGGAACTGCATTTTAGGAAGGATGTGAAGGTGTTGGAGAGAATGCAGAAAAGAGTCGCAAGAATGGTTCCAGGGTTGAGGAGCTTCAGTCATGTGGATAGTTCAGAGATAGTTTTGTTTTCCTTGGAGAAGAGAAAGCTGAGAGGAGATTTGATAGGGGTATTCAAAATCATGAGGGGTCTGGACAGAGTAGAAAGGGAGAAACTGTTCCCATTTGGTGCAAGGATAGATAACCACAGGGCACAGGTTTAAGGTAACTGGCAAAAGAAGCAATGGAGGCATGAGGACAATCTTTTTCATACAGTGAGTTATTGAGATCTGGAATGCATTGCCTGAGAGTGTGGTGGAGCCAGGTTCAACTGAGGCATTGAAGTGGGAACTGGATTATAATCTGGAAAGGAAGAATGTGCCGTGCAGTGGGGTGAAGGCCGGTGAGTGGCACTAGGTGAAATGCTCCCCTGGAGAGCCAGCACAGACATGATGGATCAAATGGTCTCCTTCTGCTCCGTGATAATTCTATGATTCTGGCAATAGCAGAACCATTACCAACCCCTGCAGTCCAAAAAAATGGAAAGAGATCTGAAATTGTTGATGTTGAGTCTGAATGCATGCAAAACGCCTAATCGAAAGATGTGGCGCTGTTCCTCAAGCTTCTGTTGAACTTCATTAAAACAGTGTATGAGGCCAAGGATAAAAAGGTCAGAGTGGGAGTGGAGCAGACAATTAAAAGAGAAAGAGACTCGAAGTTCAGGGTCACACTTGCAGACTTCTTCTCTCTCCATGGATGCTTTTAGATCTGCTGAATATTTTCAGCATTTTCTGTTTTTATTTCAGATTTACAGCAACTGCAGTCTTTCACTTTTGTAGACAGCACATGCAGATAGTAGCGAAATAATTCTAACGACATCAAACAAACTTTTATACTTAAATATATATATCATATATGTATACACATTCATGTGTATATGTCATATCTACATGCAATTTCCCCTGAGAAATTTCATCAATACTTTGAGTAGTTTTTTTGTTGCATGCTCCAGCTTTGTTCAGGTCAGTATTTATTCTGTAAAAAAACATTTATCACCTCTATTAGATCTCCCTTTAGCCTCTCTGCCCAAGAAGAGTAATCCCAGTTTCTCCAGCCTTTCCACATTACTGAAGTGCCTCAGCCCTAGGGGAGAGGGGGAGGTAGTGGTATAGTGGTATTGTTACAGAGACCCATGGTAATTTTACTGGGGACCTGGACTCAAATCCCACCATAGCAGACAGTGAAATTTGAATCCAATATTAAAAAAAATCTGGAATTGAAATATCTAAAGATGAAACAATTGTTGGAAAAACCATACTTGGTTCACTAAAACCCTTTCAGGAAGTACATCTGACTCCAGACCCCATAGCAATGTGATTGATTCTTAAATGGCCAAGCAAGCCACTCAGTTCAAGGGTAATTAAAGATGAGCAATAAATGTTGGCCTAGCCAGTAACACCCCCATCCATGAACAAATAATTTTTTAAAATGCTGAATAGATCTCCTCAGCTTCCTTTCATTGGTTCTGGTTCCCCTTTAAGCTCACATGAAACTTTGTTAACCAAAGCATTAATCTTCTTTGTTTTTCTTGACTACTGTTGGATATGCCAGAGAATTTTCTGATTTTCAGCACTTATTTCTAATTTTTCATCAATACTTTTACACAACATACATTCATACAGTGCCAATGACATAGGAAACCATCCCTGTATGCTTCACAGGATTAGGCTCTTTGCAAACTGTCAGAATAAACATGAAGTTCAACAATTTCAGATCGTAACCAATCCTTCCATTTTTTTGGACTGCAGAGGCTGGTAATGGATCTGTTCTTTCCAGAAATCACAGAATTGTTACAGTGCAGAAAGAGGCCATTTGGCCCATTGAGTCTGTGCTGGCTCTTCAGAGGAGCAATTCACTTAGTGTCACTCCCAGGCCATCTCCCCGTAGTCCGGCACATTCTTCCATTTCAGATTATAATCCAATTCCCACCTGAATGCCTCAATTGAATCTCTCTCCACCATACTCTCGGACAGTGCATTCTAGATCCCCACAGCTCACTGCGTGAACAAGTTTGGCCTCACATCACTGTTGCTTCTTTTGCCAATTACCTTAAACCTGGGTCCTATTGTTCTCAAACCTTCCACCAAATGGGAACAGTTTCTCCCTGTCTACTGTGCCTGAATACTTCTATCAAATCTTTCCTTAACTTTATCTTCTCCTAGGAAAACAGTCCCAACTTCTCCAATCTATCTATGTAACTGAAGTTCCTCATCCCTGAAACCATTGTCAGACAAAACTGGCTGCACAGCCAAAGAAGGAGACCTTAGAATAAATGACCAAAAAGCTGGGTCAAAGAGGTAAGTTTTAAGTAGCATCTTAAGTGAGGTGATAGAGAGGTGGAAAGGAGGATGGGTTAGATGGAATTTCAGAGCTTAGGGCCCAGACAGCTGAAGGTATTCTTTCCAATGGTGGGGAGAAGGGAGTGGGGGTTTGTACAAAAGACTAGTTTGGGACGGATGGGGAGTTCAGAAGGGGAGGCTGGAGGAGTTCACAGAGACAGGAAGAGACAAGACCTGAGGGATTTAAAAGCAGTAATGAGAGTTTTTGATTGGCAGCTTTGGGGGAACTGGGGCCACTGTAGGTCAGTGGGTAAAGGCTATTATAAACTTCTCAAGACATTATAAAGGTGTTTTTGCAGTGCTGGCTTAGGCCAGTTTAGCAAATGATGCACATTCCGACCTTTGATTTTCCATCCATTCAGTGCTGGGAAGTGCTGAGGTGTAACATTTCTTCTTATACAAGTGATTAAGCAGTGCAGTCCGAGGTAATAAATCGTAGCTTGCCACTTGTCCAATTTATCATTGAGTAACTTTTCCAAGAACAGCAATATAATCAGCAGCAACTGAAAGGTCGATTTTCTTGAGAAAATTACACTGTCAGGTTGCTAAGTACAATGCCTTCATAAACATTTTTCAACTCTTAATTATGAAAAAATCCCTGAGCTTCCTCAATGGGCTCCAGAAAGTTCCATTTTATTTGTAAAGGTAATTATTGGGGGCTTTAACACAGTGGCAAAGAAGGAGTGAGAGAGAAGTTGCATTGATATAGCGCCTTTCACAAACTCATGCTATCCCAAAGGGCTTCGCTTTTGAAGTGCCATCCTCTATGAAGTATAGGGTAATCCAGTAGGTTATTTATGCACAAAAGATCCCAAATGACTCAATAACCTCTTTTTGAGCTGCCACTTGAGGGATAAGTGTTTGCTAGGACAACTGGAAACCTCCCCTGCTCTTCCTCTATAGTGCTGTGGGTCCTGCTATATCCAGCAGAAAGGTTAGAAGGAGCTTTAAGTTAATGTCTCAGCCAAATGAGGCTGTAAACAGTGCAGGACTCCTGGGGTACCTGCCAGCCTAGAGCGGAGCTTGAACTGACAAACTTCCGCTCAGAGACAGAGTGTGACATATTGAGGTTTGGCTGACATGTAGGTAGGACTGGGTAGTTAGATTTTAGTGTAACTTGACCATTTTCATATGGTAATCACTAACAACTAACAAGGTCAAGGAAGCCATTTTAAAACCAACATGTGTCTTCTTCACAAAAACAAAAACAGAATTACCTGGAAAAACTCAGCAGGTCTGGCAGCATTGGCGGAGAAGAAAAGAGTTGACGTTTCGAGTCCTCATGACCATTCGACAGAACTTCGACAGAAGATGTGTCTTCTTCAGCTATTTTGCATCCTGCATTTTGTATTAACTACATGTATTGATCAAAACACTGCATTTAGTGGTAACCATTCTTGAAACAGATTATTGTAAAAGTGTTAGACCTTGATTAAGTTACAATTAGTGAATTAATGTATTAATAAGTATATTAGAAAGACTGGGTTTTCAGTATTAATGTATGATAACTATATTGAAGGTTTATAGAAAGCGCATGCTCAGCAAGATGCTGTTTGCCAAAAGAATCTTTCTGAACTCTGATAACGTACAGTACATCAAGACCTTGTAGAAGTCTGGCTTGGTGGCTCAAAGCAGATCAAAACTGGTAGAGTAATGAAGCCATTGTTCTTTATGGATGATACATTGCTAACCTTCTTGAACCAAGTGTTCTCAACTGAAAGTTGTAATGAAGAACCAATTAAATTCACATAACAACAGCTAGAACCAGTCATTAAGTCAGAGCAGCCTGACTCTGACATGGCAGGATGGTGATCTAGAGGATAAAAGTAGGGGGTTCAGTGGCGTTTTGTTGCTAGCCAGATTTTGGAGACTCCCCAGTATGAGCCATGTGTCAATCTCCGCAAGTGGATTCAAGATTGAGATTGAGGTCAGAGAGCTGAGAGGGTGAACCTGACCTACACTGAGCAACAGGCTGAAGCTGTAAAAGTCATTGTCCCTAAGTTTGTTAAGTATACCTGTTTTTTAAATAAACTTTCAAAAGTTTACTATCCAAAGGGTCCTGTTTTGCCTTAATTGGTTAAATCTCATCTGAACAACTGCAGATTTATTCAGTCACTTATACTTGCTGACAATTTGACTGGCTGAAAGTAAATTAACAACCAATCAAGTTACAGACATCTATTAAGAATTGACTATGTAATGTAAGACTAGAGTCACATTTTATCTGTTTTAAAAATCAATCATGGATGCGGGCATTGCTGCCTTCTTGAACTGCTGCAGTCCATATGGTGTAGATACACCACAGTCCTGTTGGGGTGGAAGTTCCAAGATTTTGACCCAGTGACAGTGATGGAACAGCAATATATTTCCTAGTCAGCAAAGTGTGTGAATTGGAGGGGAACTTGCAGTTGGTGGTGTTCCCATGTCTCTGCTGCCTTTACACTTCCAAATGCTAGAGGATGCCAATTTGAGACCTGCTGTTTAAGAACCCTTTATGAGTTGCTGCAGTGCATCCTGTAGATGGTAGATGCTATGTTCAGGCCAAACAGGGTGGAGGCGTGACTGGGGCGAGGAGGGGGCATGTTCAGTGGACACACGTCCCCTTCTTTAAAGTCATTAATGAACCAGTTAGCCATTCACAACAATGTGATGTGTTTCATTCATCTGGTACTTGATTTATTGAATTCAGCTTCACCTTGCAAAATATGAGCTAGCAACACAAAAGCAAAATACTGTGTGTGCTGGAAATCTAAAAAATACTGCAGATGCTGCTTTCGCTACCATACCCACTGTTTGTTTACAGCTCAACTTAAACATGTTGTAGGAAATATTAGTTTTGTGTCTTGCTTATACTGTACAAAGGGGATGCTTTACTCCTCTATTCCTGAAGAGGCTGATTCATGGGTGCTAGCTCTTCCCAGATATCTTGCTGACTTATCTTTTGTTCATGCGTGTGAATCAACAACAAGTTGACCAAGGAGGGCATCACAGCTGAGTTAAGTCTAACCCTGCCCTCAGCCAGTGCCGCAGGAATACTTATTCTCCCTGTCACAAAGGGAGTTGTAGCAATGCAGAGAACAGAGAAGAATTAACCTCTGGGACTCTGCTCTATACTAGGCCGTGCCATTAGAAAAGTTACAATGGAGTGTTTGAAAGGATGCTGTCAATGTTTGGAGATTGTCGGCCTAGACCTTCCAATCAACAGTATTACATTACCAGCGGAAGCCCATTTGGAATAAACAGAAGTTTAAACAATGTTGATCAGAAAGTGCAGGCCACCATGTATGCGTCATATACATCTAGCTACACGTCATAAGGTTTCAGTGGTTTGTAAACAATGCTGGTTGTAAAAATACACCATTGATTTTCAGTCCACGCTGGCATGAATCATACTTATCAGTTGCAGCACCTGGAATGCTTCTCATTGTCTGGAGAAAAACTTCAGGTTTAATCTAAATGAAACAGACCAATTCTAAATCACTTTCACAAGTCCTTTGGTAAACTGCAGATTTCAATTCACAAATCAAGCAACATAATTTTTTTATTTTTCTCTCATTTACAAAGACTCTTGGCAGAGTTCTATTGAACAACCATAAAAAAATTGAGATAAAAACAAAAAAACTGCGGATGCTAGAAATCCAAAACAAAAACAGAATTACCTGGAAAAACTCAGCAGGTCTGGCAGCATCGGCGGAGAAGAAAATAGTTGACGTTTCAAGTCCTCATGACCCTTCGACAGAAGATCTGTCGAAGGGTCAACTTCTGTCGAAGGGTCATGAGGACTCGAAACGTCAACTCTTTTCTTCTCCGCCGATGCTGCCTGACCTGCTGAGTTTTTCCAGGTAATTCTATTTTTGTATTAAAAAAAATTGGATCATTACTGCCGTTTATCTTGCTGAATAAAAGGGGGACCCCTTGTGTGATTAAAGTAAATGCATTTTAAAAAAATTCATATATGGGGCGCAAGCGTTGCGGACAAGGCCAGCACTTATTGCCCATCCACAGTGACACTTGAGGCAATGGTGCCTGTACTGCCTTCCTGAACCATTGCAGTCCATGTGCTGAGTATACTTTGTTATGGAATGGTTATACAACTGAATCAAAAACAGAATTACCTGGAAAAATTCAGCAGGTCTGGCAGCATTGGCGGAGAAGAAAAGAGTTGACGTTTCGAGTCCTCATGACCCTTCGACAGAACTTGAGTTCGAGTCCAAGAAAGAGTTGAAATATAAGTTGGTTTAAGGTGTGTGTGTGGGGGGCGGAGAGATAGAGAGAGAGAGAGGTGTTGGGGGGGTGGTGTGGTTGTAGGGACAAACAAGCAGTGATAGAAGCAGATCATCAAAAGATGTCAACGACAATAGTACAATAGAACACATAGGTGTTAAAGTTAAAGTTGGTGATATTATCTAAACGAATGTGCTAATTAAGAATGGATGGTAGGGCACTCAAGGGATAGCTCTAGTGGGGTTTTTTTTATATATAATGGAAATAGGTGGGAAAAGGAAAATCTTTATAATTTATTGGAAAAAAAAGGAAGGGGGAAACAGAAAGGGGGTGGGGATGGGGGAGGGAGCTCATGACCTAAGGTTGTTGAATTCAATATTCAGTCCGGAAGGCTGTAAAGTCCCTAGTCTGAAGATGAGGTGTTGTTCCTCCAGTTTACGTTGGGCTTCACTGGAACAATGCAGCAAGCCAAGGACAGACATGTGGGCAAGAGAGCAGGTTGGAGTGTTAAAATGGCAAGCGACAGGGAGGTTTGGGTCATTCTTGCGGACAGACCGCAGGTGTTCTGCAAAGCGGTCGCCCAGTTTACGTTTGGTCTCTCCAATGTAGAGGAGACCACATTGGGAGCAACGAATGCAATAGACTAAGTTGGGGGAAATGCAAGTGAAATGCTGCTTCACTTGAAAGGAGTGTTTGGGTCCTTGGACGGTGAGGAGAGAGGAAGTGAAGGGGCAGGTGTTGCATCTTTTGCGTGGGCATGGGGTGGTGCCATAGGAGGGGGTTGAGGAGTAGGGGGTGATGGAGGAGTGGACCAGGGTGTCCCGGAGGGAGCGATCCCTACGGAATGCCGATAAGGGGGGTGAAGGGAAAATGTGTTTGGTGGTGGCATCATGCTGGAGTTGGCGGAAACGGTGGAGGATGATCCTTTGAATGCGGAGGCTGGTGGGGTGATAAGTGAGGACAAGGGGGACCCTATCATGTTTCTGGGAGGGAGGAGAAGGCGTGAGGGCGGATGCGCGGGAGATGGGCCGGACACAGTTGAGGGCCTTGTCAACGACCGTGGGTGGAAAACCTCGGTTAAGGAAGAAGGAGGACAGGTCAGAGGAACTGTTTTTGAATGTAGCATCATCGGAACAGATGCGACGGAGGCGAAGGAACTGAGAGAATGGGATGGAGTCCTTACAGGAAGCGGGGTGTGAGGAGCTGTAGTCGAGATAGCTGTGGGAGTCGGTGGGTTTGTAATGGATAATGGTGGACAGTCTATCACCAGAGATTGAGACAGAGAGGTCAAGGAAGGGAAGGGAAGTGTCAGAGATGGACCACGTGAAAATGATGGAGGGGTGGAGATTGGAAGCAAAATTAATAAATTTTTCCAAGTCCCGACGAGAGCATGAAGCGGCACCGGAGTAATCATCGATGTACCGGAGAAAGAGTTGTGGAAGGGGGCCGGAGTAGGACTGCAACAAGGAATGTTCCACATACCCCATAAAGAGACAGGCATAGCTGGCGCCCATGCGGGTACCCATAGCCACACCTTTTATTTGGAGGAAGTGAGAGGAGTTGAAGGAGAAATTGTTCAGCGTGAGAACAAGTTCAGCCAGACGGAGGAGAGTAGTGGTGGATGGGGATTGTTCGGGCCTCTGTTCGAGGAAGAAGCTAAGGGCCCTCAGACCATCCTGGTGGGGGATGGAGGTGTAGAGGGATTGGGCATCCATGGTGAAGAGGAAGCGGTTGGGGCCAGGGTTATACATTCAGTTATACAACTGAATGTCTTGCCAGGCCATTTCAAGGCAGTTAGAGTCAAACATATTGCCAAGGGTCTGGAGTGACATGTCGGCCAGACTGAGTAAGGATGGCAGATTTCCTCCCCCAAAGGATATTAGTGAAACAGGTGAGTTTTTATGACAGTCCAATTGTGTGATGGTTACGACTACTGATACTGGCTTTTTATTCTGATTACAACTGAATTTAAATTCCCCAGCTGCTATGAAGGGATTTGAACTCATATCTCTGGATCATCAACCAGGTCCACTGAATTATTAATCAGGTAACAAAGTCTCTATGCCACTGCACCCAACAAATTCATTATGATTAAGAGCAAACGGTTGATCTCAATTCAACGTCCAGTGACCAATCCCACAAATTACTCCACTCATTGTTTAAAGGATGCTTGCCAGCCATACAAATGACAGCATGTGAATCGCAACTGAAGAGTTCAAAGGGTTAAATTATGAGGATAAGTCCCATAGGCTTGTAGGCTTTTATGTCCTTGAGTATAGAAGGTGAAGTGTTGAACTAATTGAAGTGTAGCTAAAGACAAAGCTTTGCCTCTGATAGGGGAGGGAGCCCAAAACAATGGAGATTAGATCTTGGCCATTCAGGTGTTATGTCAGGAAGCACTTCTTCACACAAAGGATAGTGGAAAGTAAAACTCTCCCCACCCTCCCACCCCCCCAAGGCTTTTGGCTGAGATGTCAAACGAAGGCCCCATGTGCCTGCTTGGTTGGATATAAAAGACCCCATGGTACTATTTCAAAGAGGAGCAGGGGTGGGGGGGTTTATCCCTAGCCGATATTTATTGTTCAATCTGGTCATTATCAGATTTTTGTTTGTGGGAGATTGCTATGTGCATATT
Organism: Carcharodon carcharias; assembly: GCF_017639515.1. NCBI lineage: Eukaryota > Metazoa > Chordata > Chondrichthyes > Lamniformes > Lamnidae > Carcharodon > Carcharodon carcharias. The sequence goes on along the minus strand of NC_054481.1, from coordinate 25,722,514 downwards.
GGCTGCCACATTTCCTACATTACAATAGCAACTACACTTTAAAAAGTACTTCATTAGCCATAAAGCACTTTGAGACAACTGATGGTCATGAAAAGCACTAAATAAATCCAAGTATTTCTTTCTTTCTCTTCGAAATGGAGGCCATGGAATCCTTTAACTCCACCTGAGAGGGGAGATGAGACTTTGGTTTAAAATTTCATCTGACAGGCATTTTCCAGCGTTTTCCTGGAGTTTTTTTTATATGCTTGTCAAAATACTCAGCCAGACTGGCCTTTTGGGAAACTGACCTGAAAGGAGCAGGATAATCTTGGGTGAGTCAATATCATCACAGCAGAAATAGTAAAAGGATGTTCAAAGTGAAGCAGCAATGCTTAGCACCTGTACATACTCAATGGACAGACCCAATGCCACATGCCAAAGGCTCAGAAAATGAAAAGAATAATTAAGAACTCTGCCAACCGAAATGCCATAATGGAATGCCATAATGCAAATTCAAATTAGTTTTGACGAATATCAGGAATAACAGATGACTGGGGGGAATTACAGATGCAGCTATGGCTCTGTACTGGTTTTAAAATAGTGCACAATTAGTAAAGCAGTGAGTATTTATACAACTCTCTAACGATACTACCCAGGCACACATCTGGAGCATTAATTAACCATCTGTTTATTTTATATAAAGAACCTGCATTTATACGTTTTTAATGATCTCAGGGTGTCCATGACGCTATATAGCCAATGAAGCATAGTCACTGTTGTAATGTAGGAAACCTGGCAGCCAATTTGTGCACAGCAAGATCCCACAAACAGCAATGTGATAATGACCAGATCACCTGTTTAGCGATGTTAGTTGAGGGATTCATATTGTCAAGGGCACTAGGGATCTTTTACGCTCACTTTGGGCAGACTGGGACCCTGTTTAACATTCCCTAAGAAAGCCAACACATCTGAATCCCTCGCCTTGTACTGTAGTGTCAGCCTGGGTTAACATGCTCACATCTCTGAAGTGAGGCTTAAACCCACAGCCTTCTATCACTGAGGCATAGCTGACACCAGGGAACACTCAGCCATTTTAGATTTGGTGTCAATGCTCATTTGCCTGGGTGTTGGGTGACATGTATTGTTATACATTGATATGAACTGCCATGACCATGTAACAGGAGAATTAGGGAACAGTTGTTGCAATCCCATCTGTAATCCCTGCATTGACCAACAACATTAATGCAACCAGTCCAAAAAAGCCCTGCTTGCACTGTGCCATTTGGAAACCTATGTCAGAAGGCAACACAAGAACTACACAAACAACCAAAGGGCACAGGATTTTGAAAATAAGCAGCATTACAGATTCAGACTGTTATTTTAAACACATCACTATAGTTTAACAGCAACCTGAGATTTCACTGAAAAATTTTAAAAAAGGAATGCTGAAAGCACAGAGTGAATGAAATCCCTGTGTATTACCATGAATTACTTTCTCCCTATCCTGAGCATCTTAGAACCATGTTTTTCTTTTAAGCTGCAATAAAGGTTGCAAAGACTAATTGACATCCATTAAGCGCAATAAGAGATAAATGCTGTTAGTCCAATTTTACTGTTAGCATTGATGGATTGTTAATGTTTTGTGATGGGTTATTAGCCTGTACAATATTATTATGCATCTTTTGACTTAAAATAGGAAGACTTATTTGTCATTGCCAACATAGTGATCTGTCCTACAGCTGTACTTACCATCTTCCCCAGGAGAGTCCAATTCGTCGAAAGATTCATTGTTTAATAATGTTAGAAAGCCCAGCTTCCTGGACTAATCATTTCTATCCATCACTAGATAGAATAAAAATTCTTCTCTATTTCTGTTAGTTTGACATCTTTTCTGTCTTTGCTGCTTCTGCTTGCTCCAGCCACCTGCTTTACTCACATTTTTCTGTTTGTTTCAATGAGTTTGTTGGCTTGGTGTTACCCTCTCTTTCTGCTTTATCGCCCTCAATATGTCCTCCATTGTCTGGTTCTATTCCTGTAAACATGTCCCAGGATAATTCCTGGAATCTCTTGGCTACCTTGTACCATCTGCCTGCTCTAAATACATGATCAGCTATCATTATTTACCACTTCCCATTCTGGACCTTTATTTTCCCCTTTTGGGCTTCATCCTTTGAATTTTTCTTATTTCCTTACCCTGTGAGTTGAATGAGTTCATCGACACAGAAGTATTGATTATTGTAATGTGCCATCAAGCCTGACACTATTGCCCCTTCTTATACAGAGTTCTTTTGGACAGATTTTAATCATCAATCATTTGTCAGCCTTGCCTCAGCAGGTAGCACTCTCACCTCAGTATCGGAAGGTTATAGGTTCAAGCTCCACTCCGTTTTGCAATACAGTAAGAGTGCTGCACTGGAAAAATTTATGCAGAGAAACACCTTTGACCACAAGTCCATCAGGCAGTGGTCAGTGCGTAACGTATTAGAGGCGATAAAAGGAGAGGTGGATCATGTCGGATGGTTCCCCGAGCAGACTGTCAAAGTCATTTGGCAGAATGCCTCATCGCCAGAACTTTCCAACAAGCACAAAGATGTAGCTTGGCTGGTGGTGAGAAAGGCCCTCACCGTCAGATTCTTCCAACACGCCAGGGGTCTCACCCCTCTGCCCTTGAGGTGGCTGTGGTGGCTTTGCAAAGAAGATCTGGAGAGAGATGCAGTGGTCTCTGTCGAGGTTCATCCCGAGCAGTTCTGTGACACAGGACTCTGTGCTCTACAGGCTGTTCCCAGGGACACACACCAAGACCACATCAGCTGCAGCTGGAAGATCATCAACTCGGTGAAAGACACTCTTTGGTCTGCCCGAAACTTATTGGTCTTCCATTGCAAAGAGTTATCCCCGACCGAGTGTTGCAGACTGGCACGTTCCAAAGTCCAGGACAACGTGCTGAGGGATGCACTAAAGCTTGGGGCAGCTGCCGCAAAGGCGCAATGGGGAAAGGTCGCTGTCTAAGACCTTTCTGCCATAATGCACTGAGGGGCTTGGAAAAGTATAGACCCCTTGGACTGTACGACTCACAATGAATGTATGCAGTGAATGCTAATTGTATTATAATTGTATTGAAGCACCTCAGAGTGCAACATGATGTATGTTGATAACTCCAATACCGTTGCACTGTCTGATTGTCTGCAATGACCATATTGAAATGATTGCAATATTCATTGACTGTATTGAAGCACCTCGTGACCCATGTGTAAAAGTTGAATCTGATTGCCATTTTTGTGATGGCGATTTAGAAATGTTTTGTAATGTTCTTCCAGATAATTTATGAATAAAGTATTTAAAAAAAAGTGAGTGTGCTGCACTATCAGAGGTGCTGTTTTTGGAAAGCGATTAAACTGAGGGGAGCTCCAAAAAGGGGAGTTCTCCTTTTTGCCAGCTTTCCTTAAATCATGACAGTGAGTGAGTGAGTGCTTTATTGACTAAAAAATACTTTGGGATGCCACAAGCTGATGAAAAGTGTTATATAAGTGCAACTCCCTTTCTTTCTTCACTAGAGGGCTGGTGGAAGAAACCAACTCTTTGCAGAGAGGAGAGGAGAAGAGGGAACCAGGGAAGTTATGAAAAAGACAATCAAGTGAATTAACTTGAAATTCTAATTAACAGTTATAGAATGGCAACCTGGACCAGCCAATAACTAATTATAGAATTAAATTAAGCTGATCCATTTTTTCCTTAATGTAGTTACCAGATTTATTTTTAAAGTTTAATCCGCCATGATTAATAGCTGTACTAACATGGGTGCAAGGTAACCATTGCTGGTTTACACTTGTTTTCCATTGATATATTGGGACCAAAGATTTTTTTAATTAAAGTAAGTGAAACTTCTGTTAAGCTAACTTAAGTTGCATCCTCATTCCCCACTGACATAAATCATTTTCAACCAATATAAAAACTTATTGCTCTGAATGATTAAAGATCAAATATTGGGAGACTGTTTGTCCCTCTGGCCTTTTGTGGAGCATGCAAAATGGCCCTGTTCATTACTGGCGTGTTTCCAAATCCTGGCACACTAACTAGCTGAATCTTGGGCATCATACTCAGGACCTGTGGTTTCCAGAACATTCTGAGTTCTAAGAATTAAGACTTGCATTTATACAGCGACTTTCAAGGCCCCAGGATGTTGCAAAGTCCTTTGCAACCAATGATGTACTTATCACCAGTGTAGTGTAGAAAATGCAGCAGCCAGTTTGTACACTGCAAGCTCCAACAAACAGCAATAAGATAATGACCAGATAATTTATTTTAGTGATTAAGGGATAAATGTTGGTCAGGATACTGGGATAACTCCAAGCTCTTCCTCATTTAGAACCATGGGATATTTTGTATCCATCTGAGAGGCAGATAGAGCCTCAGCTTAATGTCTCACAGCACCTTTGACAGTGCAGCACTTCCTCAATACTGCACAGGGACTGTCAACCTAGGTTTTGTGCTGAAATCTCTGCAAAGGGTCTTGAACCCACACCCTCCAAGCTTGGAGGCAAGAGTGTAACTCACTGAGCCACAGCTGATACCTAAACACAGAGCAGAACAGAACACCCAGTCAGTGCTGCCTTCTTGCACAACTCAACATGGAATGCCTCCCAGACACACGACCCCTATCACTAAGAAGGACTAGGACAGCACATGTAGGGGAATGCCACCACCTGCAAGTTCCTCTTTAAGCCAAATAAAATCCATTGGAACTATATTCCTTCACTGTCAGTGTCAATGAGTTAAAATCCTGGGTTTCCTTCCCTCATAGCACTGTGAATGCACCTGTTTTTTTTATTTCATGTGTGAGCTTCACTGGCAAGGCCAACATTTATCGCCCATCCCTAATTATCCTTGAGAAAGTGGTGGTGAACCACCTTCTTGAACCGCTGCACTTCATTGGTGTAGGTACACCCGCAGTGCTGTTAGGAAGGAAGTTCCAGAATTTTGACACACAGCACATGTACTGCTGTAGTTTAGAAGGTGGTTCACCTTCTTAAGGGCAATTAAGAATGGACAATGAATGCTGGCCTTGCCTACAATGCTGGCATCACATGAGCGAATAAGTAAAAATAATTGGGCCGATAAAGATGCCAAAAGATAACATAATATATGCACTTCTGAGAAGGTTAAGGATATGAAGACAATTTCCCCCCTCAGCTGATTCTATTTAATCTCTATTTTTCAATTAATACTATATTTCATTACCTCTATTTTAAGATTTCCATTTGTGCTGCTCAACTTGTAACCTGGGCCACCATCCATCATGCTGCAGTTCCAAATATAGCCTCACACCCATCAGTCTGCCCCTGAGTTTGAAACTATTCAGCTCTTTTTGAAATAAATCGACTAATTTGGTCTCTGCTGCAAATGATGAAAGTTCATTCCATAAGTTAACAACACCCAGAAAATAAATTCAGCTCTCAGCTCTCCTTTTCCAATGGTAGTTTTCTATTTAGAGGGAATTTATATGTCAGCTAGGAGAACAGGAATGAAAAAGTTAAATTAAACTTGGGTTGAATCTTGGTTAGACCACACTCTGAGTCCCACGCACAGTTTGGGCTTCATGCTACAGTAGAGGACATAGGGACACTGGCAAAGATGCAGAAAAAAATTTGCATGGATGGATCCAGAACTGAGATGTTGTAACTTTCAGAAAGCATTGACTGGCTGGGTCTCTTTTCTCTGGAAAAGAGAAGGGTGAGGGGTGACGCAATTAAGGTCTTCAAAATTACCAGTGTGTTAGATAAGATAAACATGAAGAAGATGCTCCTGCTTGTGGGGAGAGACTAAAACTAGAGACCATAAATATAAGATAGTCACTAAGAAATTCAGTAATGAAGGTTATGCTTAGAGGGCGAGATGAAATAGAGTGGGCGGAGGCTTGTGTGGAGCATAAACACTGGCATAGACCTGTTGTATTGAAAGGCATGTTTCTCCTCCTCCTCCTACCTCCCTCTAGGTTGTTAGTAAACCAGCTGACAAGGGTGGCACTGTTGTTGCTTAGCAAACCGACCTCTATTTTTCATCCCCTTGTCTCTTCCTTCCTACATCTGAGACTCTTTCATCACCATAACAGCTTCCAGTTTCCTGACCCAAACTATTTTCTTTTCATATTGGACCTCCATCTCTCCAGACCATCATCCCTCACCAGGACAGTCTGGAGGTTTTCTGCTTCTTCCTTGAATGGAGGCCCAACCAGCCCCCTCCACCATCATTCTCCTCTTCCTGGCTGAACTTGTTCTCACAACAAACGACTTCTCCTTTAGCTTCATTCCTACCAAATAAAAGGTGTTGCTCTGGGAACCTGCCTGCGTCCTAGCTATACCTGCCTTTTCATGGGGTATGTGGAATATTCCTTATTTCAGTCTTGTCTGGATCCCCCCATCACATTTTTACCAGTAGATTGATGACGTGTGTCAGTGCCATTTGCTACTCTCATCTTGAACTGAAAAATTTCATCAAATTTTCTTCCAATTTCCACCCTCACTTCACCTTTACATGGTCCATCTCTGATTCTTCCCTTCTTTCCTTGACTTCTGTATCTCCACTTCTGAAGGTTATCAATAAGATGTCTATTATAAATCCACTGACTTTAATAGCTACCTCAACTACACTTCCTCCAACTCAACTTCCTGTAAGAAGTCTAGCTATTCCCATTCTTCCCATTTTCCATCTCAGTGCATCTGTTCTGGCTATGCAATCTTCCATACCGATGCTTCCGATATGTCTTACTTTTTCCTTAACTGAAAATTCGCTGTCTTGTAGTTGACAGGTCCCTTGATTGTGTTCATTCTATTTCATACACTTCTGTTCTCATTCCTCCCCCTCCCTCTCAGAACCATGATAGGAGCCCCCTTTGTCCTCGCCTTCTACCCCACCTGCCTCCACATTCTCCACAATTTCCGCCACCTTCAGGTGATACCACCACCAAACACACCTTCCCTTCCCATCCCCATTCGGCATTCAAAAGGACCACTCCCCTCTGTGACACGTGGTCCACTCTTCAATTATCTCCAACACTCCTTCACCTTTGCATAGTACATTCCCGTGCAAGGACAAGAGATAAAAACCCTGCCCTTTTACCTCCCCCCTTCCCTCCATCATGGGCCCCAAACACTCCTTCCAGGTGAAACACTGACTTATTTCTGAATCTTTCCATTTATTATGTATTCGCTGCTCACAACGCAGTCTCCACTACACTGGGGAGACCAAATGATTACTGGATGATTGCTTTGCTGAATAGCTTCCATTCAGTCTGCATGTGTGACTCTGAGCTTCTGATTGCCTGCCATTTTAATTCTCCACCTTGCTCCCACTCTGACCTCTCTGACCTTGGCCTCCTGCAGTGTGCCAATGAAGTTCAATAGAAGCTTGAGGAGCGGCATCTCATTTTTCAATTGGGCCCTCTACAGCCTTCCAGATTCAACATGGAGCTCAAAATTTTCAGATCATATTCACTGCTCCCATTTTTTTCAGACAGTAGGTGCGGGAATTGATTTTGCTGATCATTTAATCACTCCTGCCTTCTATCCTATCACAGACCTTCCCTTTTCTTCTTTCATTCCCCCAACCCCCTCCCCAATTTCCCTGCCTTTCCTCCTCTTCCTTTAGGCACCATGCCCTAAAAAGGCATGGGCAACCATAGACTTCCATGGGATTGGTCCATGATTATGCTTGGCAAGGTGCTGCCAGTAATTGCTGTTGCCTTCTGCAGTATGGCTGACCAGGAAGCTCTCCTGCTCTAACCGCCTGCATATTGGAAGGATGTACAGGCTGATAATCAACCTGTTTGACCATGTTATGAACGCACTTTCTGTACCATCAATTCCTGAAGTGGGACTTGAGCCACTCCACTGCCACTGTGCCTCAAGATCTCCCTGCATTTACACTTGCTTAAAACCTATTACATGTCTAACTTCTCCCAGTTCTGATGAAATGTCATTGGTCTGTAACATTAACTCCGTTTCTCTCACCACAGATGCTGCCTGACCTGCTGAGTATTTCCAGCATATTGATTTTTCATTTCAGATTTCCAGCATCTGCAGTATATTGCTTTGATCTAAATACACTTTCTTTACTCTAAATCCTGACTGGCCTCCAAGGCATTACTGACTGAGTGGTGCTTTCTTTTCTTTCTCACTTTTTTGCCTTTTTCCTGGTATCATCTCAATAAATTAAATAAATTCAATTCCACAGTTTACCAAGGCTGCATTTCAATTCACATTTGTTAGTCTTATTAACCAAAGACCAGGAGCTAGGACAGTGCCACACCGTGGTACTGGATTAGTAACCCAGTAGTAACAAGTTATAAAGCTGTCCTTGTCAATAGGAGCCACATCAAAGTTATAAAAGCTCTGTGAACTAATTAGCTGTGGCTTCATGCGTAGCACTCTCACCTCTGAGTCAGAAGGATATGGGCTCGAGTTCCACTCCAAGGACTTGAGTGCACAAAACCTAGACTAATGCTCCCAATGCTGAGGGAGTGCTCAACTGCCGGAGGTGCAATCCTTCGAATGAGATGTTAGGCCCATCTTGCCCTCTCAGGTGGCTGTGAGAGACTTCATGGCACTATTTTGAAAAGAAGCAGAGGAGTTCTTCCCTGGTGCCCTGGCTAATACCTATCCTCCAATCAGCTTCAAATTTTTTATCACATTGCTTTTTGTGGGACCTTACTATGTCCAAATTGGCTGCCGTGCATTCTACCTTACAACAGTGACAACACTACAAAAAGTATTTCATTGAACACAAAGTGTTCGGGATGCCCTGTGATTCTGAAATGTGTGATAGAAATGGAAGTCCTTCTTTCTGTTTATGAACAACATATATACAGTTACACTGAGTCTACAGCACGGAACAGGCCATTCAGCTCAACTGCTCCATGCTGACATTACAGAAGCACATGTATCCTCTTCCAGAGATCCCCAGCATCACAGATGCCAGTCTTCAGCTAATTCGACTCACTCCACGTTAATCAAGAAACGGCTGAAGGCACTGGATTCTGCAACAGCTATGGGCGCTGGCAATATTCCGGCAATTGTACTGAAGGCTGGTGCTCCAGAAATTGCCGCGCCCCTAGCCAAGCTTCTCCAGTACAGCTACAACACTGGCACCTACCTGGCAATGTGGAAAATTGCCCAGGTATGTCCTGTACACAAAAAACAGGACAAATCCAGCCTGGCCAATTACTGCCCCCATCAGTCTACTCTTGATGGAAGGGGTCATCAACATTACTATCAAACAACACTTGCTTAGAAATAACCTGCTCACTGACGCCAAGTTTGGATTCTGCCGGGATCATTCAGCTCCTGCCCTCATTACATCTTGGTTCAAACACGGACAGAGCTGAACTCCAGAGGTGTGGTGAGAGTGACTGCCTTTGACATCAAGGCAGCATGTGACAGAGTGTGGCATCAAGGAGCCCTAGCAAAACTGGAGTCAATGGGAATCGGGGGAAAACTCTCTGCCGGTTGGAGTCATACTTGGCACAAAGGGACATGGTTGTGGGTGTTGAAGGGCAATCATTTCAGCTCCAGGATATCACTGCCTGAGTTCCTCAGGGTAGTGTCCTAGGCCCAACCATCTTCAACTGCTTCCTCAAAGACCTTCCTTCCATCATAATGTCAGAAGCGGGTATGTTCGCTGATGATTGAACGAAGTTCAACACCATTTGTGACTCCTCAGATACTGAAGCAGTCCATGTCCAAATGCAGCAAGACCTGGACAATATCCAGGCTTGGGCTGATAAGTGGCAGGTTTATTTGCGCCGCACAAGTGCCAGGCAAAGACCATCTCCAACAAGAGAGAATCTAACCATCACCCTTTGACATTCAATGGCATTACCATTTCTGAATTCCCTTCTTCAACATCCTGGTGGTTACCATTGACCAGAAACTGAACTGCGCTAGCCATATAAATACTGTGATTACAAGAGCAGGTCAGAAGCTAGGAATGCTATAGCGAGTAACTTATCCCCTGACTCCCCAAAGCCTGTCCGCCATCTACAAGGCACAAGTCAGGAGTGTGAGGGAATACTCTCCACTTGCCTAGATGAGTGCAGCTCCAACAACATTCAAGAAGCTTGACACCATCCAGGACAAAGTAACCCGCTTGATTGGCACTACATCCACAATCATTCACTCCCTCCACCACCGACGCACAATGGCAGCAGCATATGCAATCTACAAGATGTACTACAGGAACTCACTGAGCCTCCTTAGGGAGACTTTCCAAACTGTTAACTGCTACCATCTAGGACAAGGGCAGCAGATGCATGGGAACATCATCACCTGGAAGTTCCCCTCCAAGCCACACACCAACCTGACTTGGAAATATATTGCCATTCCTTCACTGTCGTTGGGTCAATATCCTGGCACTCCCTCCATAACAACACTGTGGGTGTACCTACGCCACATGGACTGCTGTGGTACAAGAAGGCAGCTCACCAACACTTTCTCCAGGGCGATAAATGCTAGCCTTGCCAGTGACACCCACCTCTCTTGAATGAATGAAAAAAAGCATATCCTTCTATTTCTTTCTTTCTCACATGTTTATCTAGTTTCCCTTAAATGCAGCTATGTTATTCATCTTAACCATCTCTTGTGTTAATAGGTGACACATTCTGGCTTCTCTTTGCTTCATTTGAATTTCCTATCAGATTTATTAATGACTGTTTTATGTTAATCAACCTTTGGCTTGCCCAACAAACTTTCTCTCATCCATTTCCTCCACTTCTACCCCGTCAAACCCTTTCTTAATCTTAAAGGCCACTAACTTGCCACCTCTCTGGCTTCTGTTTCTTGAGAAAGAAGTCCCAGCCATTGGAGAGGACCCATTCACCAGAACTGAGAGGTTATACCTACCTTGAGTCAGTATTTGGTTGCTGTCTGACCTGGTCCATTATTTATCCATGTTCCACTTCCTCCAACATTTCTTATGTTCAATTATGTTCAATTATTTTGCACCGATGCTCTTTACTTTGCAAGATCCTGCAATGAAAGTAATTTGTAAAATGCTAATCCTCCAGTGATATTTATACATTACTGAGAAGGCAGTGGTGGGCAGCATTCTTGAACCATAGCTTGATGAAAGCAAATGGCTATTTTTTAATTAATTCACAGTATGTGGGTAAAATCAATGTTCATTTTTCATCCCTGATTGCCCTTGGGAAGGAAGTGGTGAGCTGCTGTCTTCTTGATAACTGAGTGGCCTTATTAGGCCATTTCAAAGGCAGTTAAGAGTCAACCACTTGCTGTGGGTCTGCAAGGTCATTTAATCAGACCAGGTATTAGTCAATCAGGAAAATTTTTATGACAACCTGTATTTAAATGGTCACCAAGGTAATAGCTTTTTATTATATACTTAATCCCAACTTTGTCTGATTAACTGAATGCAAGTTCCACCGCTGGTGTGGTGGGAGTTGAATTTATAGGCAGAATTTTCCATGTCGTGAAACCAGTTTTCAATCAACTGCTCCGCCCATCAATGACGGGCCGTGTTTCCTGCCACTGCATGCTGGGAACTTCATTGTAATACATCTGCATATCATTCTGGTTCACCGGAATCATCCACCCACGCTGGATCATCGGAGCATGTCAGCATGATTGCACGCTGATGAGTTTCACAATCGAACATAGGCGACATGCGCTTGGCAAGCTGCATTTCACTCAGCTCTTTGAGGGTTGTTTGCCTACCTGGCTTTGGGCAGCACTTGTGGTCATAGGGCCAGGCTTCGCAGGCAGCACAATGTCACTTTTAGGGGGGCCTCACTGGCAGGTGTCTACTTACGAGACCAGCTGTAAGGCGGGGGTGGCTTTTCAATGGCTGCCGGGCTATGGCTTGCTTGGGGGATGGGGAGAAGTGTCCTCAGGCAAGGGAAGAGGCTGCAGGGCGAGGGCTGTACTGGAGAAGTGGGGTATCCTAGGGTGTGTGGGGGCATATGTTGATCAGTGCAAGTGGCCTCAAGGTGGTGAGGGCTGAGGAGGCAGTCTCCAGAGGACATGAGGCCAGATGGAGATGTGAGGGTGTGTGTGAGAGAATGGGTGGTGATGTCCCTTGAGCTGGCAGTGAGTGAAATGAATATGTGATGGGCTTGTGAGTGGGTGAGTTTATAGTGATGAGATGGTTGCCTTACCCTGGCGGCATGGATGAGATCATTCATCCTCTTTCTTCACTCTTTGGAAAACCTCTTCTGTGCAGTGTTGACACTGACCACCTCCATCCACCTCCCAAGCCGGAGTGGTGACACTGATGGGCCTCCTGTGGGTAGAGAACATCGTGGTGGGCTCCAATGGTATCCAGAAGTTGCCCCAGGGATGCGTCACTGATTCGGGGGGCTGCAGTCTTCTTGCCTTTTGGGGCCATGCCTTCTGTGCAGCAGTCCCTGGGCCGGGAGAACTGAGAGGTGTGCGCATGGCTGCACTTTAAACATGGTGCCCAGAGTGAGGAAGCGGTGAGGCGAAGGCGTGGTGGGTGAATGAGAGACCACTCGCCATCAGAGTGACATGCTTCCCGGGAATGCGTGATTAATGAGGCAGGATTGGAACGATACAGTGTGAAAAGCTGCCATTGCCGCCAGCGGGTATAACGTTCTATTTCCTGCCCACTACCGCACTCAGTGCAAATCTGGGACGTTTCTGCCCAATGTCACTGGATCATTAGTCCAGACCTCTGGGTGCTAGTCTTGTAATATAACTATTATGCTATTATACCCCCACCCTCACTGCAGTGACCTGACAGGGCAGGTAAATGTCAACCATGTTGGCGTGGCATTGGAGTCACATGCAGGCTAGACCAGGTAAGGCCAGCAGCTTTCCTTCCCTAAAGGAAGTGGGTGGACTACTCCAGTTTTTCAAACAATCTGATTGCTTCAGTGTCATTTTCCCGGATGCCAGCATTTTATTTCCAGATTTTTAAACAAAACTGAATTCAAATTCTCAACACCAAACACTGTGGATAATGGGAATCTGAAATAAAAACTGACAGGAAAACACCTAGGCAGCATCTGTGGAGAGAGAAACAGAGTTAACGTTTCAGGTCAATGACTTTGCAGTAAAATTGGAGTATGTTCAAGATTCAGCAGTTCCTGTACTTTGTCCAATCAGCCACTCTGATCAAGGAGAGGCTTCGCAGGCATTAGTCCCAACTCTTCCAAAGATGAAAAATCAATGAGTGTTGGTGCTCCACAACACCCCGATCATTCAGTCCCTGCAGTCGCTCGAAAAGGTGCTTTCTAAATGTGAGGTCTTGCTCTTGTTTTTGACACTGTGCTCTTTCCCAGGAAAAGAACTTAGGATCTCTCATCTTCATTGAGAATTCAGGACATTTGGAACTGTTCACCATAAAGAAGGTTCGAGTAGTCTCTGTTTCACAGTCATCAGGGACACATTGATAGTGAGACCAATATGTAAAGAGGTGATTTAACTTCAGGGGCCCTGACTATTTGCTTATAAAGTTTGAACAAGAGCCAAATCGATGAAGCTAATTTCCTTTGTATGACTTTAATGCCCTTTGGTTTCTCAGCATTTTGAGAACCAGGACTTATTATAGGTTTCCCTGTGAGAGCAATCAGGATCTAGGTCCCGGAAATAAATCTAGAATCTCAAACAAAATCTTCACCTGCTGATCAAAACTGTTAAATGTCGGTCATGTTGCCCAGGAATTGTGTGATATTCCCAAGAAGTTTATACAACTGAAAACTTAAAAAAAAAGTATCCTTTCATGGGATGTGGGCTGGCTGGCAAGGCCAGCACTTGTTACCCATCCCTAATTGCCCTTGAATTCAGTAGCTTGTTAGGCTATTTCAGAGGACAATTAAGAGTCAACCACATAATTGCTGTGCATCTGGAGTCACACATAGGCTAGGCCAGGTAAGGGCAGCAGATTTCCTTCCTTAAAGGTCATGTGTGAACCAGATGGATTTTTATGACAATCAGTGGTAGCTGCATGGTCACTATTACTGAGCCTAGCTTTATATTCCAAATTTTGTTAACTGAATTCAAACTCCACCAGCTGCTGCCCTGGGATTTGAACCCATGCCCCCAGAACTTTATCCTGGGCCTCATGATGACTAGCCCGGTAACGTTACCACAACATGACCATTTCCGTAGAAATCTGAGTGCACAAACATACAAATTAGGAGCTGAAGTAGGCCACTCAGCCTCTTGAGCCTGTTCCACCATTCAATAAGATCATGGCTGATCTGATTGTAACCTCGACTCCACATTGCCACCTACCTCCGATAACCTTTCATCCCCTTGTTAATCAAGAATCTATCTAACCCTGCCTTAAAAACATCCAAAGACTTTGCTTCCACTGCCTTTTGAGGAAGAGAGTTTGAAAGGCTCACCACCATCTGAGAGAAAAAAATTCTCTTCATCTCTGTTTTAAATGGGCGACCCCTTATTTTTAAACAGTGACCCCAAGTTCTAGATTCTATTGAAGCTATTTTCAATTATGTGCATCAGGGTTCCGAGCTGGGCTTCACCAGAAAGTGAGCTAAGAATGTAGGCGCTTGACTGAGGCGAGTCACAAGGGAACACCAGTGAGTGTGTAATCCAACTCACATTAACTATTGCACATTTGATGGTCTTGTGCATGGATTTGAGCATTTTCTATAGAAATGAGCTTCATTTATTCTGTTCACTCTCCAAAGCAGAATTGAGTGACAACTCAGATGGATGTGACTAGCAAATTAAATCTATGTTGTCAGATTGAAGTTTGGTGAATACACCTTTTGATTCACTGCCTGGGACCACACAGTACTACAAAGTATTTACAGCACAGAAACAGGTCATTTGTCCCAATGGGTCTATGCCAGCATTCATGAGGCTCCACTCACCCCCCATCTACAGTCAATCTGCATAACTTCTATTCCCTGCTCTCTGGTGTCTTTATCTAGTTTCCCCTTAAATTCATCTGTGTTATTTACCTCAACCATTCCTTGCAGTAGTGAATTCCACCTACTCACTGCTCTCTGGGTGGAAAAAGTTGCATCTGATCATAGTTGGAGTTACATTAGGATGAGTCTAATTTTTTTTCTTAATTAAGGATACTACTGAGCAATAATAATCTGTTCTCATGGAGCCATGTTATAGCTTTATTATTTATTCTTGGGATGTCGGCATTGTTGGCAAGGCCAGCATTTATTGCCCATCGCCAGTTTCCCTTAAGAAGGGCAACTGTGCAGTGAAGGTGCTTCCGCAGTGCATTCAGGTCAGAAGTTTCAGGATTTTGGCTCAGCAAAGATGAAGCAACGGCGATATATTGACAAGTTGGGATGGTGGATGGCTTGGAGGGGGAAGTGGCATGTGGAGGTGTTCCCTTGCACTTGCTGCCCTTGCCCTTCTAGGCAGTGCAGGTGGTGACTTTGGGAAATCCTGATGCTACAGAGCATCCTGTAGGTAGGACACACTGCAGCCATAGTGTGCCGGTGGTGGAGCGAGTGGATGTTTAATCCAGTGGTTTTTATTGTTTGAGGAGAGGAGGGTTTCTGGAAAGAGTGGGAATTGTTTGCGATCTGAGGCATAGATTTAGAGAGACAGTGCAATAAGATCAAATAGGACAAAGGAATGAGGATTTTATTGAACTTGGCATTAAGTTGGTTTGGCAATCACCTACTCTCAGAATGTTGCAATAGAAGAAGTGATTAAGCTTGTTATCTTCAGTTAAGCTCCACCACACCTACTAACTGAGGACTTCCATTGGCATATACAGATCGTCTGTTTACTCTATGTCCATATCAGTGCAGCTCCTCAGCCACTGACTTTGGTGGAGTGTAAATGTGAACCGTGAAATGGCATATGAAATCGCAGACTGTAACAGCCACAAAATAATTCTCCTTTCATTTTTTTTTTGGACTCCTGCTTCAAAAACATTTGCGTAGAAAAATGTTCAAAATTCAGGAACTACACATTGTTCCCTTTCCCTTCCCCATAGGCATTCATTGTCAAATTATTCAGGAACTTGGTAACTTTAGTTCACATAACTGTGCCTTCAGCTGCCTAGGCTCCTAAATTCTGGAAACCCGGCTCTGAACCTCTCCACCCCTCCAACTCTCCTCCTTTAAGAACTTTAAAACCTACCTCTTTGGCCTAGCTTAAGATCACCTGTCCTAATGCCTCTTGCTTTGGCTCAGTGTCAATTTTTTTTGTCTGATTTGCTTTCCTGTGATGCAACTTGGAACATGTTTTACATAAATGCAAGTTTTTGTTGTTAAGGGATTTTCAAACAGCAGGGAGATCACCACCAGAGAGACATTAGCATAAGGCTAAGTGACATAGTGAGGAGCATTAAAGAGCCCTTTACATTTTTAAAAATATCATTAAACTAAAAGAAAAAATTAGCATTGAAATATATTTCTTTATTAAGTCACGCAAATACCAGGAGTAGGAGAGACTGAGGGCAGTGAATTTGTTTAGTCACAATAATGAGATGGACAAATCACTCAGGCATTCGTCATTGGTGAGTTGTTAGTTCTGCCTCATACAGGGATCAGAAATCATATCTTGCTCTCAACTGCATGTCTACTTTGCGTTTTCACTGTTCACCATTTAAAAAGAAAACACATCCTGCATCTTTCTCCCATGGAGTTTGCCATGTCCAATGAATGTGAGATTTTCTGGGATCATCTGAAATATTAAATGCCAGGATATTCCACATCCTTAAATGACTTACAATTTATTTATTCACAGCAGATTTCCCCTGTTGCTAACAGCACCACCTATAAATTTAGAAAACAGCCAAAGGTTTGTGATATAACTTCAGCTCAGTGGGAAAACTGAGATATTTTGCAGGGTGCAGGACCTTCAGGTAACTGCATGTACCCACTATGCTTAATGTCTGCTGTGGCTCAGTGGGTAGTGCCCTTGTCAGAAGGTCACAGATTCACATCCCGCTCCAGAGACTGAGTACATAATCTAGTTTGTTACTCCCAGTGGAGTACTGAAAGGGTGCTGAGGGAGTACTGCGCTGTTGGGAGGTGTGGTACTGAGGGAGTGCTGTGCACTCACAGGGTAACATTGTGTTGGAGTGCTACAATGTTGGAAGTGCTGCCTTTCAGATGAGATATACATTGTGGCCCTGTTTTCCCTCTTATTTGGATACTAAGGATCTCAGGGTATTATTGAAAGATGAGCAAGGGAATCCTTTTCCATGTCTTGGGGCCAATATTATTCTTCAATTAACATCACGAAAACAGAGTTCATTGTCACATTGCTGTTTGTGGGATCTTACAGTATGCAAATTGGCTGCTACATTTTCAGTGACTGTACTTCCAAAGTATTTCATTGGCTGTGAAGCATTTTGGGACATCGTGAGGTCATGGAAAAGTGCTATATAAATGCAAATTATTTCTTTATTCTTTGACTATATCAAAGCCTGGCTCTGATATATCTTATAATCAATCATAATTTTCTGATGATGTTGCCTCTGACACAGGGTCTCTCAGGACAATGGGGTTTGATCTTATGAGTTTGCATTGCGCGAATCAGAAATGTGGGTGCAGCCCAGCTAACAATTTTAATGGCTGAAAAAGGCACAGGTAATGCGTGCTTGGATGTTCCATCACTAGCAGATGAGTCAGCAGCTTGCGGTCATAACTACATGGGAGAATGGGCGTGGAAGTGAGGGTGATTCCTCTGATTTTCCTCCTCCTTACCCAAGATCATTCCCACTCAGTGATCCATCAATCCACATCCCACCTGATGCGAAGCTCTGCTTTTCTCCCTTCACAAGAACATAGCAACAGGAGGGGCCCATTCAGCCTCTCAAGCCTGTGCCACCTCACTGATCATGGCTGATATGTAGCTGAACTCCATTTACAGGCTGTGTTTCTGTAACCTTTAACACCCCTGCCAGCAAAAACCTATCAATCTGAGCTTTTAAACTTTCAGTTGACCCCCAACCTCAATAGCTTTTTGGGGGAGGGAGCTCCAGAATTCCACTATCCCTTGTGTGAAGAAGTGTTTCCTCACATCACCCCTAAATGGCCTGGCTCTAATTTTAAGGCTATGTTCCCTTGATTTGGACTCCCTCCAGAGACAATGTTTTCTCTCTATCTGCCCATCAAATCCTTTAATCATCTTAAACATTTCAATTCAAGCACACTTTAATTTTCTATACTCAAAGGGATACAGGCCCAGACTATGCTACCTGTCCTCATAATTTAACCCTATTAGCCTCAGTGCCATTCTGGTGAATCTGCGCTGTACCCCCATGTCTTCTTTCTCAGCCCTCTGCAATTTCTAACTTCCCTGGTTTCGTAAAAGCTTTGACTCATTCATTCAAATCAGGCTAATGCTTCCACTAAAATAATAGCGAGGGACTTTTCATGTGAAGCGTTCCTACAATATTATTCCACGTTGTACATTCAAGGTTCTAGTGACTGGGAGAACTGAATGAGGCAGAATGGCTGCCAGTCTGATCTCTAAGCAGGAGGGGTTAATGCCAGGAGGGTGTCAATGCAGACCCTGTCAAAGTTTTTAGGGTTGAGGCAGGTGGAGAAGCGGACAGGAGATGGAGCTTCATCAGTTTGGGTGTGTAACTGTGGCTCACATCAACACCCTAAATGACCTGCGCATGTCAGATGTGTTATTTGTCAGGCACTGCCAGACTCAGCAACGAATGAGTGATAAAGTGTTCATTCTCCACCACTGACATCTCTGCTTGGATGAGCATTAAAATATGAGCATTTAAAGGGCTAGACCCATACAAATGGGTCTGAATTGGGTCAAATTTGGATTTGTTGCTGAATCTCTCTAATTGGTTCCTGTTGGGATTACCTCTGTTTTCATCCCTTAAAACCTAGTTTGTCTCCAGCTGTCAGGTCCGTATATAATTGAAAATCATTCCCAAACATTGTTTGAGAATGATTGTCTGACACGCATGTGTTGGCTGTGGTTCAGTGGGCAGTACTCTTATCTCTGGGTCAGAAGGTTGTGGGGTGAAGTCCCACTCCAGGATCTTCAACACAACAATCTAGGCTGATACTCCATTACATTGCTGAGGGAATCCTCACACAATTAGATAAGGTGTTAAACCAATGCCCTGTCTGCTCTTTCTGGTAAAGATAAAGATGCCATGCCATGAAGAAGAGCAGGAGAATTATCCCTATTGGTCAATATTTATCCCTCAACCAACATAACTAAAACAGATCATATGGTCATTATCACACCATTGCTTGAGAGAACTTGCTATGTGCAAATTCTCCAATGTGTTTCCCTGTATTACAACAGTTGCTGCACTTCAAAAGTATTTCATTAGCTGTAAAGTATTCTGGGATGCCCCGAGGTTGTGGAAGGCACTATATAAATGTAAGTCTTTGTTTTAGCAGGCAGAGCTGTTTGTGAAACAATTTCTGGAATTTAGTGGTATTAGGTGAACAGACAATAAATTATATATTGGGAAGAAATACATGAATAAAATATGCAGAAATCAATTTAGGGCCAGGGAAACATAATGATTGATAGGTGATAAAAGATCAAGGTCCATTTAGCTCCCATTCTACCATCCTGGTAATCACAATACAATGATAATGGAGCTGTTGATTAATCAGAGAAATCAACCTTTAGCAATGAGACTACAACAGATCTCCACTGAGTCAGGATGACTCGGAGCCCTTTCAGAATGGCAGGTGGGTACTGATTCTGGGATTCTCGACTCCCATTCCTACATTTCCAATTTTTGGGACTGCCTTTTAAGGGTGCGGGCTGGTTCAGGTCGCAAACCCGCACCCTGCACTCCCAACCTGGCCGGCTCTATTGCGGGAATAGGCATGTCCTAATCCTCTGCAATTTTCATGGAGTGGGGCCAGCATTTCAAAGAGTTGTGGTGCACAGCATCTCAGAGGAAAGGCAAGTTCAAAAAGTCCTCCTCATGGACCCCATCCCAAGGTGGAGTAATTTCTGGGCTCTCAGCCAAGCCTCATTATGTATTTTTGGCTGACAGCCCAGAAATCCATTAGCTTTTTGAAACACCAGAGCTGGTGGGAGGTGGTGGGTGGGGGGTGGTCGAAGCATTGCTTGATTGACAGCTCTGGCTTACTGATCTATGCTGTCAATTTCACAATGTTTATTTACACAAATTGAAGCGGTTTCAATTGCCTGCAGTTTCAGCTGTTGATATAGGCCCTGACAGTATTCTGGCAATGGTATTGTAGACTTGAGCTCCAGAACTTGCTGCGCCCCTAACTGGGATCCAGCTACAACACAGGCATCTACCCGACAGTGTGGAAAATTGCCCAGCTATGTCCTACATACAAAAAAGCAGGGCAAATTCAATCCGTCCAATCGCTGCCCCATCAGTCTACTCTCCATCATCAGTTGAGTGATGAAACGGGTCATCAACAGTGCTATTAAGTGGCATTTGCTTAACAATAACCTGCTCAATGACGCTCAGTTTGTGTTCCGCAAGGGTCACTCAATTTCTGACCTCATTACAGCCTTGTTTCAAACACGGACAAAAGAGCTGAACTCCATAGGTGAGGTGAGAGTGACCACTCTTGACATCATGGCTGCATTTGGCTGAGTGTGGCATCAAGGTGCCCTAGCTAAATTGGAGTCAATGGGAATCTGGGGAAAGCTCTCTGTTGGTTGGAGTCATACCTGGTGCAAAGGAAGATGGTTGTAGTTGTTGCAGATCGGTCATCTCAGATCCAGGACATCACTGCAGGAGTCCCTCAGGGTAGTGTCCTAGGCCCAACCATCTGCAGTTGCTTCATCAATGACCTTCCTTCCATCACAAGGTCAGAAGTGGGGATGTTCGTTGATGGTTGCACAATGTTCAGCACCATTTGTGACTCCTCAGATACTGAAGCAGTCCACATCCAAATGCAGCAGGACCTGGACAATATCCAGGCTCGGGCTGACAAGTGGCAAGTAACATTTGCCAGGCAATGACCATCTCCAACATGAGGGAATCTAACCATCACCTCTTGACATTCAATTGCATTACCATCACTGAAACACCCACTGTCAACATCCTGGGGGTTACCATTGACCAGAAACTGAACTGGACTAACATATAAATACTGTGGCTACAAGAGCAGGTAGGAGGCTAGGAATGCTATGGCGAGTAATTCACCTCCTAACTCCTCAAAGCTTGTCCACTACCTACAAGGCACAAGTCAGGAGTGTGATGGAATATTCTCCACTCGCCTGGATGAGCATAGCTCCAACAACACTCAAGAAGCTTGACACCATCTAGGACAAAGCAGCCCGGTTGATTGGCACCCCTTCCACAAACATTCACTCCCTCCACCAAAGGCGCACAGTAGCATCAGTGTGTACCATCTACAAGATTTACTGCAGGAACTCACTAAGACTCCTCAGACAGCACCTTCCAAACCCGTGACTGCTATCATCTAGAAGGACAAAGGCAGCAGATACCATCATCTGGAAGTTCCCCTCCAAGTCATTCACCATCCTGACTTGGAAATATATCGCTGTCCCTTCCCTGTCACTGGGTCAAAATCCTGGAACTCCCTCCCTAACAGCACTGTGGGCATACTTACAGCACAAGAACTGCAGCAGTTCAAGAAGGCAGCTCACCACCATGTTCCCATGGGCAATTAGGGATGGGTAATAAATACTGGCTTAGCCAGTGAAGTCCACATCCCGTAAATTAATTTTTAAAAATGATTCTTTAAAGGGTCTGGATGATTTATACTTTTATTGGGCTGTACAAAAAAGGTTTTTTTTTAAGAAGGGAGGAATTTAACAACAAATGACTGTTTTTATAAGGCTTTTTTACACACCCTGCTGTGACTATGGCGTTGATTGCTTCTGTACAATGCATAGTGGGTGAATAGGTATGGAAGTGCCATAGCTTGGCATCAGGGCATGAGGGGCCATTTGGGTCATTTATGGGGGGGGGCTTAGATCAGCATGGGGAGCTTGACAAACCACAGATGTTTATCAAGGGGCATGCCTTAGGAGAGGGCACAAGGGACCCCAAGTGTTTCTTGGGGGGGCACATAGCTTGGCATGGGGGCATGAGGAGTCATAGGGGTGGGTGAGGAGCATGAGGTGGCATGGATGGGGCATGGGCAGTCTGTGGCGTGTGAGGGAGTGTGAGTGGCAATAGCTGGAGTGCCTTTATCTTTCTATTATAACTGGGACAAAGTCCCACAGCACTGTGGTGGCCTTGGCCCCCCTCTGGCTGCCTCCAAACCTTTTCCCGGGTCAGCTGGCCTGACTGTCCGAGGCAGGTGGGCCAAGCCGGGAATTTTCCCATATCCCGCTACCCGTCTCAAGGATGAAAATCCAGCTCAAAGTCAGGAAAACTCTCAGTGGTGGGAACCATAGGACCAAATCATCTTTTCTTCCCAAGTACACTTATACTCACTCCACATCCATAAACATTCACTCCGTCCACCCCCGATGCATAGTAGCAGCAGTGTGTACCATCTACAGGACGCACTGTAGGGATTCACCAAGGCTCCTTTGACAGCACCTTCCAAGCCCACGACCGCTACCATCTAGAAGGACAAGGGCAGCAGATAGATGGGGAACACCACCTGGAAGTTTCCCTCCAAGTCACTCATCATCCTGACTTGGAAATATATTGCCATTCCTTCATCATCGCTGGGCCAAAATCCTGGAACTCCCTTCCTAACAGCACTGCGAGTGTACCTACACCACATGGACTGCAGCGGTTCAAGAAGGCAGCTCACCACCATTTTCTCAAGGGCAACTAGGGATGGGCAATGAATGCTGGCCCAGACCAATGAAGTCCACATCCCATGAATGAATTTAAAAAAATAATCATGTCCCAAATTACCCAGAGCATCAGCATAATGTCCATTTAAATGTTATGCACGTTTGGAGGGCTCTACTTTGCTGAGATATTCTGTGGGGGTAATTTTAAACTAATCTACCCAGCAGGAAACAGTGGGGAATGAATCAGCCGTCCATTTTGCACCCTGCAGCGATTTCCCTTTCCCAGTACGTTGGATTAAATCTCTGCCAATACTTCAGGGATGATGCCTTTGAAAGGGCAGAATTGACCATAGCCTAGCTACATCTGAGATAGTAGCTGATGGTGAGTTGAGCGTTATGATACCTAGGGCTGGTGCTGAATTTCAATTGGCCAGTAGTGTGAAGTGAGGGTTGGGACGGGGGCTGGATGGGGGGGATAACGATGCAGTGAGGAGGAAATCAAAATAATTGTGATAACCGTAATGCAACAATGATTCTAACCACTGGGGAATGACCTGATGGAGGCCTTTAAGATTATGATCAGGTAGACATAGAGAAGATGCTTTCCCTTGAGATGGAGGTCAGAACTAGAGGAATAAATGTAGGGCAGTCACTCATTAACACAATAGGGAATCGAGGAGAAACTTCTTTACCCAGAGAGTGGTGAAAATATGGAACCTGCCACCATAGGGAGTGAATAGTCATTTAAGGGAAAAATAGAGAAACACATGAGGGAGAAAGAAATGGAAGGTTATATTGATGGGGTTAGATGAAGATCGGTGGCAGGAGACTGGTGTGGAACATAAACACTGGCATGGAACTTTTAGGCTGAATGGTCTGCTTCTGTGCTTTGAGCTCTGTGTAACTCTATGTACTACCTAACACCGTCTGCAAAATAATTTCAGCATTAAATAACGTTGCAGGAATCCGTGTGCCAATTCCTTCCCTTTCAGTTTTTGTTCCTGAAGGTACTTCCCCAATGTTCATTGCTCCACTGCTGGTGACCATCTCTTCACCTGCCTTGGCAGATAGAGTCCATGATGGTGGAGGTAATACACGAACAGACAAAAAAGGAGCAAGAGTAGGCCATTCGGACTTTGAGCCTGCTCCGCCATTTAATAAGTTCATGGCTAAACTGATTGTGGCCTCTAATTTCCTCTCTTGCCCTCATGCCCTTTGACTCCCTTGTCAGTCAAGAATCTATCTAACTCAGCCTTAAAAATATTCCACTGCCTCCACTACTTTCTGGGGAAAAGAATTCCACAAACTCGCAACCACCTGAGAGAAAAGGTTTCTCCTCATCTCCGCCTTAAATGGGAGACCCCTTACTTTTAAACTGTGTCCTACGCTCTCCCATAAGGGGAAACATCCTTTCAGCACCTACCCTGTCAAGTCTATGAGATGAGGTTGTGTATGATTGATGGGTTGTGTAGAGTCTGAGAGGGGAGCTTGCATATGATTGATGGGTTAAGCAGAGTCCAGGCTATAACACAAAGAATGGAAGCAGTTGATTTAATGTCTTTCCTCATTCTGGCTTTTATGTGATCTCATCATTCCCTGAAGGTTCTCGATTTGTGTTGTTCATTTTCAAGGCACAAAAGGCCTGGTTTTCAAAATATGTGCAGGGTTGGGAGGCAATTACAGTAGGAATGGACTCGCTGCGAAAGCCTATTTATTTTTTGTTTGGTGCACATGATAAATCTACAACTGCCTGAAAAGCCAATCTGAATGGCTTAGGTCCACAGTGCTGGCAAAACAGCCCTGCTCTGTCATGGGTAGTTGTCATGCTGCAGACATCACATTATGCTAGTGTGGGAATTACTGTATTATCTTTTGAAAGGTTTTACATTTTGGACCATTGTAGGAGAGTTAAACTTATCTACTATTCGCAGTAAAACAAAACCATGCTGTGAGCTGTTTTTTTTTCAGTGTCATTTTGTGGTTGTTTAAAATGTCTCCATAAGACAAATGTTGCAATTCAGAATGCAGTTGAGCAACTGTGGTCTTGGAGTCAGCTGTAGTTCACTATAACACTTGTGCCTCTGACTGAGAAGGTTGCGGGTTGTAGCACGACTCTACATACTTGAACACATCACCTAGGCTGGCACGCCAGTACAAAACTGATAGAATGCTGTAGCTGTCCTGACCAATGTATATCCCTCACCCAACGTCACTGAAAAACAGATGAATAGCTCATTATCACTTTTCTGTTTGTGGATCATGCTGTGCGCAAATTAGCTGTTGCATTTCCAACATCACAACAATGACTGCATGTCAAGGTCTTTTGGGTGTGCTGAGGCTGTGAAAAGTACTTTAGAGATGTCAGTCTTACTTTCCTTCAGTTTATTTATTCCCATTGCACTCACGTCGTCAGAACGGTCTGGGACCATAACACCGAGGATTGAGGAATTACTAAAATGAGGGATCTGTGGCTGACGATTCATCTCAGAGCAAATGTTAACTCCCAGCGGAAGCAGGTGAGAGCAGACAGCAAATACCCGTGTGAGTCCAGTAACCCCCCCACCCCCCGTCAGCCACTTGATTGTTACTAGCTGAAAGGAGTGGGTGAGTTACAAATCCTGTTTTCAAATCATTCTGTGGCCATGTCCCTCCCTATCTCTGTAACCTTCTCCAGCCCTACAGCCCTCCGAGATATCTGTGCTGCTCCAATTCTGCTCTCTTGAGCTTCCCTGATATTAATTGTTTCGCCATTGGCGGCTGTGCCTTCAGCCTGATCCCTTGGCTCTAGAATTCCCTCTCTAAAACTCTCCACCTCTCTTTTCTTCTTTACAACCTACTTCTCCTTAAAGCCTACCTCCTTGACCAAGCTTTTGGTCATCTGTACTATAATCTCCTAATGTGGCTGGGTGTCAAATTTTGTTTAAGGTTCCCATGTAGCACCTTGGGATAATTTACTACTTTAAAGGTGCTATATAAACAAATGTTGTTGTTGTTGAGTTCTGTACAAATTGGAGTTTCTATTGAGTTGACCTGCAAAGGATGGTGGGGTGAGGCAGCAAAGTCTCAGGCTGAGGGATGGGTGCAGGCTGGCATTGCTACAAAGATGGAATTAATGATCCCAACATCTGAAGCCTTTGAAATGCGTTTTTAGATGGGAATAATTCAAACTATTTCAGTAAAGTTGGAATCAATGATGACACAATCAATCTGAAGATTATATAATACAGGATCAAAAAGAGATCTACCAGCCTCCAAAGCCCAATATTGAGCCATCTAAACAATTAAATGGAACAAAGATCAATATTGTGAAGGTTAGGATGTGTTTTAGCAAGGTGTTATTTTCCATGAGTTGCTGCTCTCAGGTGCACAGTGTCCAGAAGCTGTCAGAAGTGATTCACTGTGGGAACAGAGTGTCTTTGTTTTCCATGGTGGTGATGAGGTCATCAAACACAGGCACCCAGAGATGTTCAGTAAGCTGCAAGGACCGGGGAGCATGTGGGATCTCGCTAAACATTACCTCTACCTTCCAGTTTCTTCTGGAAATATTCCTTGGTCCTGAAATTGTATAAGGATTCCACCGATCTCCCAGAACAATTCATCGGGATACTCCCCAGGGAAATGTTGAGAAAACATCCAAAACGGCCAAATGCCTGTTCTTTCTGGGAGTCATTCCATTGACAAGCAATGGGCTGAATCTCTGTCAGCTCTTTGTGAACTGTGTATTTAGGTGTAGGTGGTTGGTTTGACTGTACTATTTATTTTTTTAAATCCCTTGCTTGCTTTCTGCCATTTTAACACTTAAAAAATAAACAAAAGTGGTTATGCCCATCAGGAATGGTTGAAGAGGCTGAGGCTATTTTCTCTGGAAAAGGGGTAGGCTGAGAGGTGACCTGAAAGCGGTCTTCAAAATTAGACAACCGTTTGGTAGGTGGGGCATAGACAAAATGTTTTCACTTCTGGTGGAGGCAAGAACTAGTGGGCTATAAAAGTAAGATGGTCACTAACTAACCCAACAAGGCAATGAGAGATGGGTAATAAATGCTGGCTTTGCCAGTGATGGCCACATCCCATAATCGAATATAAAAAAAAATCAGGAGAAACCTCCTTATCCAGACGACTGGTTGAAATATAGAGCTCGCTGCCACACAAAGTGGTTGAGGTGAATAACATTTGATGAAGCCAATTAAGGTCCAAGTCAAGGGCCATTTTCCCCAGTGTTGCAGCTTTCTCAGCATCACACGGGGACCCTGCTTTGCCAGGAGCCCAGCAACACTACAGAGGCTACCTTAACATCTAAGCGGCAGGTGGATGGGTACGTCTGGGGGAAAGGAATAGAAGATAAGCTGATAGGGTGAAGATGGGAAGAGTAAAACAGAAGTTGTTGGAAATACTCACCTGTAAGACAGCATCTGTTGAAAATGCAACAGCTAATGGGCTGAATTTACCCGTGGGTGTCAAGAACCCAATATTGGGACTATAACCGAGTTCTGAGGCCGCACCTTGCCACAGCACGCTCGCTGGAGTAACATTACATGAGATAGCCTCCTAAGTGGCAGCCACTGGGCCCGCTGTCCAGTGGGTGGGCAAGGGAGGTAGGAGACTCAATAGGAGGGCCCACAGCGATGCCCAGAGGACAGCACCAGTGGGAGAGGCGTGCGTTGCTGAGAAAGACTTAGTGGGTACCTCAAAATGGAGGTTTTAGTGGTGAAAAAGATGACAGGCACTCTGAGGGGCCTCAGGGTGGGTGGGTTGACCTATCAAGAAGAGTGCTTGCAGCCGGTGCTGAACCCCTGTGGGCAGTGTGTCTCCCTGATGCCGCCAATTATTCCAGCCATCCATGGCCCACTGGGCCACCGACCTCCCAGTGAGAGGTTGTCTCCATGGCGTTGCTGTGTTCCTGACACAGCAGGGGGCCCGTATGACACTGGGCAGATTACAATGTTGGGGGAAAATGGCCCACGATTGGGGTCTTAGTTGGCTTCATTACCTGCCTGTTTTCATGGAGCAGGCTGCTGATTCCTGTGGCAGCCCATCCTTGGGAAAGTCACCTGGAGTGGGTACAGCATGCAAAAGCTGTCCCGAGGGCCTTCCTCTACTTGCCCCCTTCTACCCGCCTCCATCGGGCTGGGAAAATGCAGCCCAACGTTTCAAGTCTATGGCTTTTCATCAGAACCCAGAACCAAGTTCTGACAGGAGATTGTTAACCTGAAACATTAACTCTGTTTCCCTCTCCACAGATGCTGCCTGACCCGTTGAGTATTCCCAACATTTATTTCATATTTTCAGCATCTGCAGCATTTTGCTTTTGTACAAGGATGGGAGGAGGTTCATGTGAAGCTCAAACACCAGCATGGTCCTTTTAGGCCTGTTTCTATACTGTAGCCTCCATGTTAAAAACAGTGACGTCAAAGGTACATACACCCAATTGTGCGTGTGGTTGAGGGAGTGAATGGTTAAGGTGGCGGATAGAGTGCTGAAAAAGTACATAAACATTCATCTCAAATGTTTTTCTTCCAAGGGCAATGGGATATAATTCGAATTGCCTGACACCTGGCTGAGAGCAGACAATTCACCAAAGCCTGGAGTTTAAACAAACACCGGCTTGGATAGATTAAGTCCCAGCAGCAAATTTACCAACTGAACTACTCACTGTGGGTGGGCCGTGAAAAATCTAAAAGTGTTATTAGAGACAGGGTTCAGTCTGCTAGACCTCACTATCTCACATCCGAGGCGTCACTGCCATTTTACATGAGTTATTAATGGAGCAAATAGGCCTCGGGGCACTAAATATTAGATGATCTTTATGCATTAAAAGTCTTCAGACTGCTCTGGGGAATTGATGACAATATGCTGCTTTGAACACTTTAGAGAATATGAGACAGTGATACAGTGATGAGAATTTAGGAGTTTGCGGAGTCAATCCTCGAAACCCAATCTTTCCAAAATTACCAAGTAAACCCTGATGCATTTCCCATCCCAGCGGACAACGATGAGAATCCCTTCGTTGTGTAATGGTTATGTTACTGGACTTGTAATCCAGATAACGTAAATTTATAATCCTACCATGGCCTACTTCTTTTTAATTTATTTTTTTACGAACGTCACTGGCTAGGCCAGCATTTATTGCCCATCTGTATTTGCCCTTGAGAAAGTGGTGGTGAGTTGCTTTCTTGAACTGTTGCATTCTATGTGGTGTAGGTAGACCCACAGTGCTGTTAGGGAGGGAGTTCCAGGATTTTGACCCAGTGACAGTGAAGGAACGGCGATATATTTCCTAGTCAGTCATTTGGAGGAGGGGAACTTGCAGGTGGTGATGTTCCCATGCATCAGCTGTCCTTGCCTTCTAGGCAGTAGAAGTTGTGGCTTTCAAAGGTGCTGTTGAAGGAGCCTTGATGTGTTGCTGCAGTGCATCTTGTAGATGGTACACACTGCAGCCACTGTGCGTTGGTGGTGGAGGGAGTGAATGGTTAAGGTGGTGGATCGGGTGTCAATCAAGTGGGCTGCTTTGTCCTGGATGGTGACGATCTTCTTGAGTGTTGTGGGAGCTGCACTCATCCAGGCAAGTGGGGAGTATTCCATCACACTTTAGGACTTGTGCTTTATAGGTGGTGGATAGGCTTTGGGGAGTCAGGAGGTGAGTTGCTCACTGCAGAATTCCCAGCCTCTGACCTACTCTTGTAGCCACAGTATTTATATGGCTGCTCCAGTTTACCTGGTATCCCTTCTGCTGGGCACTCTCAACACTCGCCCAGATATTCACTGTCACGTGGGTTATGTGATTCTCTTCCCATCAATACTTGGGTGGAGTAGACATTATCTTCCGTAAAAATCCAACCACGATGTATTTAGCATGGAACAAATAAACACACAGCAATCAGGTTAGATTTACAATCATTTTCAAGCTTGGTTATTCTTGACGCTATATCAAAATAATGACACTTCAGTGGTGTACAAGCCACATACATTCCTCTCCTACTGAGAATAACCTTTAAAACAAAAAATAATAGTTGTAATAATCTGCCCCATTTAGTGGGTGAATATATATACTCAACAATTTTTCATCTGCATCCAAACAAAACTGATGATTAAAATCGGTCACCTTGAACTCATTCCCAGTTTAAACAAGTAGTGTTTTAAGTCTTAGCTTCTCACATTGTTCAACAATTATGTGGAACATCAGAATAGAAGAAGGGGCAGAAAATGCAGTCAAAATTTAACAGAATGTTTTCGATATGCTTGCAGACGCTATTGGTTATATTAATTTATTTCCAAGATGTGTATTGTGGCCACTTCATTGCGGCATTTCTAAGAACCCTTATAAATTATTTCCAAAATGGATTCCTTTTTCTAAGCACAGTGTGAGTCATTTGTTTGAAAGATGAAAAGGCAGATCCAGGTCTTTGTTCCTTCTGCTTTGCTCCTGTCTTCTTTTCTTTCATTTGTATCAGTTCACCAGATTAAAGAAAGAGATCTTTGCTGTACAAATCAGATTATGTGCAACTCAATTCATACCACGCACGATATGCTGCTCTGCACACAGTAGAGGTTTTCATCTTGTCTGTTTATAAAGCACACCTGTAGTAGTCCTGGGAAGTGAATTGCATCAATTCCGAGAAAGAGGAATTTCTGCAGAAATGTACAAGTCCAGCCAATTTGTGAAAGGCCAGAAACGTGAGTCAAGGACGCAAGTTGATACCAGCGGATGACACACACGCACAAAGCAAGTACCTTTTTTGTATTTTTCATCTTCTGAAGTGCTTGAGTGACTCCCTCGCTTATTTGGATCTTTTTCTGATCAATGTTAGAGAGTTCAAGCAGTTCCATGTAGATGAGTCAAGGAGGAAGACCAATGTGCTGCTATTCTTCAACAGGTTTTATGCTCTTCCAGTTACCCTGCTGATTAAGACTGAATCTAACTCTAAGCCCAAAGGAAGCTTTAATGGGCCATTTTGATTCATGGAACAAATTCAAAGGGCTCTCTGTTCCCCTCTCTTGTTTAGTGTGACTCTCGGAAAATCTGAATGGTTTAAGTAGCGCCTCCTTGACCTACTAAAGAATGCCAATTGTCCATTGCAATAAATATATGTTGATGCAAGTTACAGCGACAGAGAAAAGCCGTGATGTACCACTTAACTTACATAACATTAATTTCTGAATCCCGCATAAGCCATTTTGATATTTTGCGGGTTCCATTTTCATTCCCCTTTACCACCGCTTAACATGGGGGAGAGGAGTCACCTCAATTTCCCATTAGTGTCAGTGCTATTTTAAATGGGGCCTATCAACAGGATCCCAAATTGTGACCCTGTTTCAGGCAATGCGTCCCTTTTAATTGGAAATCTGGTGTTCATGACTTAAGTGGAAACTGGATTGCCATTTTGGGTCAAAACCAGCCCCAGGCTCACTCGTAGTAGTTCCATGGGCTCATATAAAATTAATCTGGGCCGCTGATGCCCTGAGACCCTCATCTTTGCCCTCCAAGCCCGCAGCACTGCCCTCCATGATCCCCATCCACCCCACCATGATCCAACCTGGGCCCACTGTCATCCCTTCGAGTCTTCGACTTCACTTGCTGATGGCTGCCTGGACCCAGTCTTGCGGCCCCAATCCCACAAATTGTACCTGATCAGCCTCCTGCATCGCACCCAAAACCTATTAATGAGGGCCCAAAAATTGCAGAGGCCTCCTCAGCGCCGAAATGGATGGCAAGGAGACAAAATCCTCTCTGCGGTCCTTTTAAATCAGATGCTGTTTAGCTAGGTGTCACTGCTTGTCCACACGGTGTTCTGTCTCACTGCAGTGAGATATGATATCGGGATATGATTGAAGAGAGAGCAAGACAGAGCTGGACAGCAGCTTCTGTCTGTGTCACAGATCAAAGAGGGCTCTTGACACAGAGGTGTCAGTCAAGGCTGGATCTGAGAACCAGCGCAGCATTTGAGCGAAGCACCATTTCACTGAATTCCAAGTTGCACATGGTTCAGGCCTTGCATTCCCAATTGGTTCAATGGTCAAAGTTATGGACGAGGGGGGAAATGGTGGTGTTGTGTTACTGTCACTGGACTAGTAATCCAGAGCCCCAAGCTGATTTGTTAATTATTATTCATTCAATCATTCATTGGATAGGTGTTGTTGGTTAGGCCAGCATTTATTGTCCATCCCTAATTGCCCTTGAAAAGGTGGTGGTGAGCTGCCTTCTTGAACTGCTGCAGTTCCTGTGGTGTAGATACACCCACAGTGCTGTTAGGGAGGGAGTTCCAGGATTTTGACCCAGCATCAGTGAAGGAACGGTGATATATTTCCAAGTCAGGATGGTGAGTGACTTGGAGGGGAACTTGAAGGTGGTGGTGCTCCCATGCGTCTGCTGCCCTTATCCTTTTAGATGTTATTGGTCATGGGTTTGGACTGTGCTGTTGAAGGAGCCTTGGTGAGTTCCTGCAGTGCATCTTGTAAATGGTACACACTGTTGCTACTGTGTGTTGCTGGTGGAGGAAGTGAATGTTTGTGGATGGGATGCCATTCAAGCAAGCTACTTTGTCCTGGATGGTGTCAAGCTCCTTGAGCGTTGTTGGAGCTGCACTCATCCAGGCAAGCGGTGAGTATTCCATCACACTTCTGACTTGTGCCTTGTAGATGGTGTACAGGCTTTGGGGAGTCAGGAGGTGAGTTACTCACTGCAGGATTCCTAGCCTCTGACCTGCTCTTGTAGCCATGGTATTTATATGGCTAGTCCAGTTCGGTTTCTGATTGATCATAACCCCAGAGTGTTGATTGTGGGGGATTCAGCGATGGTAATACCAGTGAACATCAAGGGACAATGGTTAGATTCTCTCTTGTTGGAGATGGTCATTGCCTGCCACTTATGTGGCATGAATGTTACTTGCCACTTGTCAGCCCAAACCTGGATATTGGACAGGTCTTGCTGCATTTGGACATGGACTGTTTCAGTATCTGAGGAGTCACGAATGGTGCTGAACATTGTGCAATCATCAGTGAACATCCCCACTTCTGGCCTTATGATGGAATGAAGCAGCTGAAGATGGTTAGGCCTAGGACACTACACTGAGGAACTCCTGCAGTGATGCCCTGGAACTGAGATTATTGACCTCCAACAACCACAACCATCTTCCTTTGTGCTCCAACCAGCGGAGAGTTTTCCCCCTGATTCCCATTGACTTCAGTTTTTGCCAGGGCTCTTTGATGCCACACTTGGTTAAATGCTGCCTCGATGTCAAAGACAGTCACTCTCATCTCACCTCATTTGACTTCAGCTCTTTTGTCCAGGTTTGAACCAAGGCTGTAGTGAGGTCAAGTGCTGAGTGACTCTGGTGGAACCCAAACTGTCAGTGAGCAGGTTATTGCTAATCAAATGCCGCTTGATAGCTCTGTTGATGACCCCTTCCATTACTTTACTGATGGTTGAGAGTAGACTAATGGGGCGGTAATTGGCTGGGTTGGATTTATCCTGTTTTTTGTGTACAGGACATAACTGGGCAATTTTCCACATTGCTGGGTAGATGCCAGTGTCTTAGCAATGCTCTGATGACATGGTTTTAAATCCCACTGGTGGATTCTAAGTTCAATTAATAAATCTGGCATTGAAAGCTTGTGTCTGTAACAATCATGAAGCCATCATTGATTGTTGTTCAAATCCTGTCTAGTTCACTATCTCTGTTTAGGGAAGGAAATCTGCCATCCTCACCTGGTCTGACCTACGTGTGTCTCTAGATTCACAGGAATGTGGCTGACCCTTAACTGCCCTCTGACATGGCCGGTCAATTCACTCAGTTTTACCAAACCGCTTTAGAAAAGTACCAGATGTGCTACAGTGATTCAGAAAGGTGGCCTTGTCAAGGGCATTTAGGGATGGGCAACAAATAGTGACTCAGCCAGCAATGCCCAAATTCCCCGTAAGAATTTTTTTTAAATTTGAGGTACCTGAGGGTGGAAAATTAGCATTAATGGTTGGAAGGCTTTTTTTTAATTCATTCATGGGATCAGGGTGTCATTGGTAAAGCCAACATTTATTGCCCATCCCTAATTGCCCTTGAGTGAGTGGTGGTGAGCCACCTTCTTGAATAGAACTGAGTGGCTTATTTGTCCATTTCAGAGGACAGTTAAGAGTCAACCACATTGCTGTGGGTCTGGAGTCACACATAGGTTAGACAAGCATTCCTTTCCCTATTAGCAAACCAGATGGGTTTTGAATAACAATCCGTCAGATTCTTGGTCGCCATTACTGAGACCAGCGTTTTATTCCAGATGTATTTAATTAATAATCTCCAGCTACCATGCTAGGCTCCAGATCAAATGGGATTACTAGCCCAGCAACATAATCATTATGGTACCTACCACAGTTGAGCAGCAACTGAGGGAACTGGGGTAACAGAGTGAGCATTAATTGACAAAGGAGAGGCAAAAAGGCTTCCAGTTTGAACTGGTGGTCGAGGTGGTACAAAAGTACCAAGAGAGCTGTGTTGGCAGGACTAGTGGTGGCAGGATGAGCAGAAGGGGGAAGGCAGTGAGAAAATGGGGTCTGAGAAAGGATGGGGGCTTAGGTGGGCGATTGAGTCTCCGAACCTTGGCTGGGAGTGGAGTAAATTCAATCTGAGAGACAGGGTTGAGGTAAGGCTGGTGGATGTGATGGTCTGATTGATCCCCTTTCACATATATTTATTGTATTTTCTTGCAATCTTGGTGAAGAATTAAGACTTGGACTCAATATTGAATTCAACAATGTTAGACTGTATCCTCTGCCCCTGTTTCGTTCCTTGCTTCTTTGCTGGCTTGGTTTTATTCTCTCTCTTGTTTCTCTCATTGCCTTTTCTTTGCTTTTGGATGGCTGTTATTCAGGATCTGGCCATTCGCACCCCCCTCTAGACACTTCTTTAATCATCCTGTTACCATTCTCTTTGGCCTTACACCATGAAGCCTTTTGTCATTTAATCTCTCCTCTCTTCCACCCTATCACAGGCCTTCCCTTATGTTCTTCTTCCTTCACTTCCCCTTTCACTTACTTAAAACATATTACCTTTCAGTCTTTCCTCAGTTTTGACGAAAGGTCGTCGACCTGAAAGACTGGATTTTATGTTGGTGGGCAGTGGTCCTGCTCCCATGCATCAGATCTGGGGCTGAGCCCATGTGCTGGTTGGGCTGGTCCCTCGGCCATCTTGCAGCCAAGGGGCCGGCCTTCCGCCCCCTCAGCAACAGGCCGTTCCGCCTCAGAGAGCTGCTGGCCAAACAGAGGCCGGTACCGGCAGCGCCACCGGGAGCAGTGGCCACTGCTGGTACTGCAGCGAGCCCTGCAGGGAGGCACAATGGTCCGGAGCTGGGGACCAGGAGTAATTATGGGGTTCCTACCTGGATCAGGCTGGCAGGCCCCGGCGAGGTGGGTGAATGGAGTGGGGGGTGGGGGAGGGGGGGTCAGGGTTAAACAGGCCAGTTGGGGAGGGGAACCGGGGTATGAAGACCTTGCGGGGTTGGGGGGTGGGAGCTCTCCAAAGGGTCCAGGGTGCCCCCTTGCCCGCCACCAATGTGCCTCTCCAGCCACTGGTTAAATCCCAATGGCAACAATTAATTGGCCATTCATTAGTCCCAGGTGTAGGTGGGCCGTCCCACAGCTCCCCAGCTGCAGGAGAGCTAGAAAATCCAATCCACTAACTCGGTTTCTTTCTCTACAGACACTGCCTGACCTGCTGAGTATTTTCCACAATTCTTCGTTTTGATTTCAGTGTTCCGGCATCTGCAGTGCTTTGCTTTTCTGTTGTGTAGGTAGGAATTGACGGGCACAGATAAATTTATGTTACAATGTTGGCGTATCCACTTCTCCCATGTCAGAAGCTGATAATCAAAGCTGTTCAGCCCTTTGGGCTTCTTTGAAGCAGCTGTTCAGCTTTTGCTGGTTTTCTGCATTGACAAGGATGGGTTATAATTGCTACCACAAGCTGACAGTCTCACACTGCCGACTATCTAGGTGTTCATTCCACTCCTTTGATCACTCTTTGCATGAGGGAGAACATGTTGATATCAGAATGCTGATCTCTCTCTTCCTCTTTCATAGCTCAGCTGGAATTATTCCACCCGGGGAGGGGGGGTGTGTGTGTGTGGGGGGGGGGGGGGGGGGGGGGGGGGGGGGGGTCGCAGGAGTGGGGTGGGGGCGGGGGTTGGAGGGGATGTGTCTGGGATCGACCTATGCCAGTAGCTCGAAAGACACACTGAGCAGATCTCCAGCTCCTTTCCCGGTAGGAAAATCAGGCACAGCGTAAACTGGGGCGGCAGCTTCACTGTGAGCCCTTCACTGCTACCGATGTAGGCCAAATTCACCCAAACAACTTTAAATATAAAATAAATCATTAACAGCAGCAACCCAGCACTGGCATGAATGCCCTTCTACATCATACAATGATTCTAAAGAAAAATCAGTCAAGGACAAATCTGAATGGAGCCCAGAAAATCAAAGCTAAAGGAGACAAAACAAGGGAATGTTTGAGTCATCTTACACAGCAATAATTGGGGAAAAAAAAGAGTAAACTTGCATTTATATAGTGTCTTTCATGGCCACAGGACACTTCAAGGCCAAGATAGTACTTCTGAAAGAAAGAATTATTTGCATTTATAATGCGATTTTCATGACCACCGGACATCCCAAAGTACTTTATGGCCAATTAATTACTTTTGAAATGAAGCCGTTGTTATAATGCGGGAAAATTGGCAGCCAATTTGTGCACAGCAAGCTCCCACAAACAGCAGTTTTATAATGACCGGATCATCTTTTATTTTCTTGCGATTTTGGTTTAAGGGTAAACGTTGGCCAGGGCGCCAGGGAGAACTCCCCGGCATTTGTTCGAAATAGTGGCATGGCACCTTCTACATCCACCCGAGCAGGCAGTTAGGACCTCAGTTTAATGTCTCATCCAAAAGAGGGCACCTCCAACGGTGCAGCACTCCCTCAGAGCAGAAACCCAAGGTCCAGGCCTGACATTTGAACCTGCTGTGCCACTGCTGACACCGGGCTTCAGACACAAAAAGGAAAAAATTTACCCGGCCTTTTGCGCCCTTGAAATCTCACTAAACTGTAAAAACAGCACCGAGGAAAATCTGCCTGCTTTTCTTCAGGGGCTGAATTTTAATGAGAGGCTTTGTAAATGTGACAAGCTTTTGTGTGCGCAGGTCTGTTGGCCTGGATTTCACTCTGAGAAGGAGTGGATAATAATGGCCAATGCTAACAAGAGCCTCTAGTACCAGTGCGCCTGCATCAAAGTAGAGCAGATCAGGCTCATGTAAATGGTCAGTTAGACTCCTGCCCTTTAAGTTGTCCAGCCGAGCACTTCAAAGCAATTATTCCCAGGATTGCTAACATTGCTAGAAGAAGAGGCATGAATCAGACTGACTGGCAGAAAGAAAGACAGAGCTTGCATTTATATAGTGCCTTTCATGACTTCAGCATGTCCCCTTGAGCTTTGCAGCCAGTTACATATTATTGAAGTGCAGCCATTGTTGTTAATGTAGGAGACGCGATGGCCAACTTTGTGCACAGCAAGCTCCCACAGATTATCTGTTTTTCCGGTTGAAACTGGCTGAAGGATAAATGTTGTTCAGGTCACCGGGAAGGACTCCCCTGCCCTTCTTTGAAGTAGTGTCGTGGGATCTTTTACATACACCTGAGCGACCAGGCGGGGCTTCGGTTTAAAGTCTCATCGGAAAGACAGTTTCTCCAACAGTGCAGCACTCCCTCAGTAGTGCTCCGAAGTGGAGGGGACAGACCCATCATGCCTGCCGCTTGATAGAGGTTGTCCAGCAAAATAAAGCAAAGCAACTTCATAACGGACTGGAGGAACACATTTTGGGCCTGTGGGTGTAATCCTGGAGCTGGGTGTGACTGAACTTCAGGAGTGAATGGACTTCTCTCCCGCTGAGGCTGTGTGACCTGTTACCCACTCGGCCACAGGGGACGCAGCAGATGTGAACGGTCCTCCGAGTAGAAGCCCAAGCTTCCTTCACTGACTTGTCTGTCATCGGAGAGAAATCAAAATCCGCTACCTTAAAAAGTAAGAACAAAACAGCAGTCAGAAATCTTGTTTTAAGACACAACACCAAACGTTTCAATTAGATAAAAGCAAAAAAAACTGCGGATGCTGGAACTCCGAAACAAAAAAACAAAAATACCTGGAAAAGCTCAACAGGTCTGGCAGCATCTGCGGAGAGGAACACAGTTAACGTTTCGAGTCTGAATGACCCTTCGACATTTTCACCTCTCCTCTATTTTTACTTAGTTCTGTTGAAGGGTCATCTGGACTCGAAACGTTAACTGTGTTCCTCTCCGCAGATGCTGCCAGACCTGCTGAGCTTTTCCAGGTATTTTTGTTTTTGATTTAAATTAGATAGGTCTTTCAAAGAGCTGGCACAAGTATGACGGGCTGAATTGCATCCTTCTGTGCAGTAAGATTTTTTGATTCAATCACTAGTGGCCTCGTGACCATTAGGGCCTTGATCTTACCATATATTGTGTGCTGCTGCAGTGCCATCTTGTGGCAGACCTAAGAGATTACAATGCACAATTTAAAGAACGGTTTTGATAGAAACTTTGACATAAGGCAGTACTTACCCAAACTTCTTTCCCACTGTGAGCCCGTTTTGCCACTGAAACATTAGTGTGACCCCAGAGTGAGAGCAGGGTGGAGTGGAAGCTGTGAGAGCAGGGGTGAGTGACGAGGGGGTTGAGCTGTGAGAGCAGTGGGGGAGCGGCGGGGGTGAGTAGAGCTGTGGGAGCATGGGGCAAGTGGTGTGGGGGATAGACCATAAGACCATAAGGCGTAGGAGCAAAAGTAGGACATTCGGCTCATCGAGTCTGCTCTGCTATTCAATTAGATCATGGCTGATCTGATAATCCTCAACTCCACTTTCCTGCCTTTTCTCCATAGCCCTTGATTCCCTCACTGATTAAAAATTTGTTTATCTCAGCCTTGAATATACTCAACAACCCAGCCCCTACAGTCCACAGCGGTAAAAAATTCTACAGATTGACTACCCTCTGAGAGAAGAAATTCCTCTTCATCTTTGTTTTAAATGGGCTGTAAGAGTGGGGGAGGGGTGGAGGGAGCTGTGAGAGTGGGGGAGGGAGGGAGGGTTGAGCAGAGCTGTGAGAGTGGGGGAGGGGGTTTGAGCAGAGCTGTGAGAGTGGGGGAGGGGTTGAGCAGAGCTGTGAGAGTGGGGGAGGGGGTTGAGCAGAGCTGTGAGAGTGGGGGAGGGGGTTTGAGCAGAGCTGTGAGAGTGGGGGAGGGGTTGAGCAGAGCTGTGAGAGTGGGGGAGGGGTTGAGCAGAGCTGTGAGAGTGGGGGAGGGGGTTTGAGCAGAGCTGTGAGAGTGGGGGAGGGGGCTGGGTTTGAGCAGAGCTGTGAGAGTGGGGGAGGGGGCTGGGTTTGAGCAGGGCTGTGAGAGTGGGGGAGGGGGCAGGGTGGGGTCAGGGTGCTGTGGTTGAAGACCGTACAGCGATGTTTCTTTCCCCTTCCATTTTGTAGTTCCTGTTGGATCTGGCGATTAGGCCTCTACATTTGGCCATGCCCACAGGGCCTCCCCAAGAAAAAATAATCACGCCAGTGCCAGGGTGGCCAGTCTTACAGGTGCCATTTCTGCCTCAAAAGAGAGGGAGATTGCTCATACCATGTCCCCACTGGGGGTTGCAATCCCCAATTCGGGAACCCCTGACATAAGAAAGAGGAGCAGCCTGCTCCACCATTCAGTAACATCATGGCTGACCTTCCACCTCAGCTCCACCTTCCTGCACTGTCCCCATATCCCTGGAGTCCCTTAATGTCCAAAAATTTATTGAGCTCTGTCTTGAATATGCTCAAAAAATTGAGCATTCACTGTTTTCTGGTGTAAGGAATCCCAAAAGATTCACAACCCTCAGTGACGAGATTTCTTCTCATCTCAGTCCAAAATGGCTGACCCCTTATTCTGAGAATGTGACCCCATGTTCTAGATTCTCCAGCCAGGGGAAACATTTTCTCCCATCTACACTGTCAAGCCCCATAAGAATTTTACATGTTTCAAATCCATCACCTCTCATTCTTCTAAACACCAGGGAGTTTAGGCTGAGTCTACTCAATCTCTCCACATTGGACAAACCCCTCATCCCAGGAAGTGGTCTAGTGAACCTTTGATGCAGGGCCTCTATGACAAGCATATCTCCCCATAGATAAAAAGACCAAAACTGTACAATTGATGACCTTGGAACATCTGAATTGTACCCAATGATGTGTCTTGAAGTGTGATCACTGTTGTAATGTAGGAAACATAGCAGTCAAGGTTGCGCACAGCAAGCTTCCACAAACACTGTAGCACTCTCTTGTACTGTTTAGCAAGCAATGCAGCTCTCCCTCAGTACTGATCCTGCAACAGTGCAGCAATCCCTCAACACTCACCCTCCAAGAATGCAGCACTCCCTCAGTACTGACTCTCCAACAGTGCAGCACTCCCTCAGTACTGACCCTCCAACAATGTAGTATTCCCTCAGCACTGATCCTCAGACAATGCAACACTCCCTCAGCACTGACCCTCCAACAATGCAGCACTCCCTCAGCACTGATCCTCCAACAATGCAGCACTCCCTCAGTACTGACCCTCCAACAATGCAGCTCTCCCTCAGTACTTGAGGGGTTACCTGGAAAGTAAAATTTGTGCAATCCATCCACTTTCACACGGCTACTCCTGGTGAGGCTGGCGTTGGCAGTAAGCTGAGCAGGGCCGACCAGACTCCTCTTTCCTCAGCCACAGATTCCAGCTCCTTCCGGGGGGATTCCTGAACATTCCCAGTCCAGCCGAGAGGTGTAATCCCCCCAGCGTGTCCCGGGTTGGCCTCGAGGTCTCCGCCCAGCGGGCCGTGCCTGGTACAGCTCTAGCAGACGCCTGCCGGGGGCTTCCTTATCAGGCACACGACCCACCTCAACTGGCCCCTCTCGATCCGAAGGAGCAGCGACCCCACCCCGAGGCTCTCCCGAATTGCCGAACTCCTCGCCCTGTCCCGGAGAGGACGCCCAGCAACCCCGCGGGGAAACTTTGTTTCCACTGCTTGTACCCGCAATCTTATCCTTTCGGTTATTACCCACAGTTCATGGCCATAGGTGAGGATGGGGATGGAGACTGACCAGTAAACTGAGAGCTTCGTCCTAAACCGCAGCTCCTGCTTCACCGCCATGGACTGGCAGAGCACCTGCAGGACTACAGCCGCCACGCCGATCCGCTGGTCAAGCTCACACTCCCCACCCCGCCGTCGCTCGCGAACACGACCCCGAGATACTTGAAATCCTCCGCTAAGGGGAGCTGTCCCCCCAACCTCACCCGGGGAGAGCAACCCACCCTTCTCCAGGAGAGAAGCATGACCTCAGGTTTGGGGATGCTGTCGCCGCATCCCAGCCGTGTCACACCTGGCAGCTAAACATCCAAGTGCGCGCCAGAGATCGCAGCCGGCGTAGCCGGGGAGCACAACATCAACGGCAAAGTGACATTGGAATTCTGTACCTTTGCTGGCATTTTGGGGTAATATCCTTCGATTCTGCCTGTTGATAAACAGGGGCCTTATTTAACAAGCTAAGTTGCATTTGTTTTATGTGGGACTCTGGGATTTGGGGGATATAATTCTGCGATTCTGATGATTTTTTTAAATGAAGGCTGTGAATCGGTTGCTTTGCCTGTTTACACTGAAGCGCACAGAGATATAGGCAGGCGGTGGTATCGTGGTAACGTCACTGGAGTTAGTAACCCAGAGGCCCAGGCTAACCTCCTGAGTGCACGGGTTCAGATCGCCGCCATGGCAACTGGTGGAATTTAAATTCAATTAATTAATTGAAAGCTGGTCTCAGTGATGGTGACCCTGAAACTAGCATCGATTGTTGTAAAAACCCATCTGCTTCACTAAAGTCCTTTAGGGAAGGAAATCTGCCGTCCTTACCTGGTCTGGCCTACATGTGACTCCAGACCCGCAGCAATGTGGTTGACTCTTAAAATGCCCTCTGGAATGTTCTAGCCACTCCCAGTTCATGGGCAATTAGGGATGGGTGACACATGCTGGCCTGCGACACCCACCCCAATAAAGATTAAGAAAAAAAAGATTATTCTTCTATTCCTGACACCTCAGTTACCCTATTTTTCATCCTGTCTAACCAACTAAATAGCTAATTACCTTAAAGTGACAGTAAGGACTATTTAACTGGCTAATTTGAAAATTGGTAATAACAAGAACAACTTGCCTTTATATAGCACCTTTAAAGTAGTGAAACCTCCCAAGGCATATCACAGGAGTGGCATCAGTCAAAAACTGACACTGAGCCATGGGGGAATGGAGCTTGCTGTGAGTTATGAAGTGGACAGCAGAGCTTTGGATGAGCTGAGGTTCACAGAGGTTGAATGTGGGAGACTCGACAGCAGTGTGTTAAAACAGTCAAATCTAAAGGTAAGGAAGATGAGGGTTTCAGCAGCCGGTGAGCTGAGACGGGGCCGAGTTGGGAAATATTGCAGAAGTGGCGGTCTTAGTGACGGGAAGGGTGTATGGTTGGATGCTCATCAAGATTGTGAACAGTCTGGTTCAGCCTCAGAAAATGAGGGTGATGGAGTAGGTGACTAGGGAATGGTGTTTGTGGTGGGGACTGAAGACAATGACTTCAGTCTCCCCAATATTTAATTGGAGGAAATTTCTGCCCTTTCAGTATTGGGTGTGGATAAGCAGACTGATAATTTAGCAACAGTGGAGGAGTTGAGAGAGGTCATGGTGAGGTAGGGCTGGGTGTCATCACCATACATGCAGAACCTGCCATGTCACCAAGAGGCAACATGCAGATGGTCAAGGCTTCGCTCTTGGACAGAATCTCCAGCCTTGAGTGGATGAACTCTCGATATGAAGTAATTTGCTGTCACCTGTCGCTTTGATGTGAGGCCCTTGCACCTTATATGAGATGGAGCCAAAAAAGAATGTTTAAATTTACCTCAACCAGGTCCTTCTGGGAACTGCCCTTTCTCATGACAACAGACAGGATGAAGAGGAGAATGACGGTGAACAGAGTAACACATGGCACGATGAACCAAACTGGATGGGTACCTGTTGGGAAGATGAAGGGAGGGGGTATTAAGAGAGGCATCTTCATGCTACCCCAATAGGGTACCCCCATCTACTATAAATCAGTTACCTATTCAGGTTCATTTTAATCCAGTCAAATTACCAACCATTATCAGTTCCTCTCTGTAGCCACCCCGAATTCAATCAGCTGAGAGCTGGGATTGAACCTGGGACTTTTAGGATAAGGAACAGTCAGGAGCCACTCAGCCCCTCAAGCAAAGTCTGATCTGTCCACAACTCCATTTACCTTCCTTAGTTCCCTTACCAAGCAAAAGTCTACCAATCTTGATTTCAAAATTCATAATTGATCTTCAGCCTCTTCAGCTTTGGTGGGGGGCAGGGAGAGTTCCGGATTTCTGCTACCTGTGTGTGAAGAGTTGTTTCTGGCATCACCCCTGAATGGCCTGGCTCTAATTTTAGGGTTCTGACCCTTGTTCTGGGCTCCCCTTCGCCGAAAGAGGAAATTATTTCTCTCTTCCTAGCTACCTTACTGGATACTTCAGTTGTGAGTGGACAAGAACATGGCGGATGGAGCACAATGTGACTAAGCATGAAGTCATCTACATGGGTAAGAAAAATAAAAATGCAGAATTTTTTTTTGAATGGTGAAAGCTTGGGAAATGTTTGCATTCAAAGGGACCTGGGTGTCTTTATACATAAATCACTGAAAGTTAACATGCAGTTACAGCAAACCATTGGAAAAGCAAATGGTATGTTAGCTTTTGTTACAAAGGGATTGGAGTCTAAGAGTAAAGACGTTTTACTACAATAATACAAGGCACTGGTGAGGCTGCACCTAGCGTAATGTGTGCAGTTTTGGTCTCCTTGCCTATGGAAGGATACACTTGCCGTAGAGGAATTGCAACAAAGGTTCACTAGTGTGCTTCATGGGATAAGGAGAGATTGAGTAGACTAGGCCTATATTCCCTGGAGTGAGAATTGATCTAATTGGAACATAAAATTCTCAAGGGGTTTGACAGAGTAGATGCTGAGAAAATGTTTTCCCTGGCTGGGGAATCTAGAACACGGGATTAAAGCCTCTGAATGAGAGTCAGCTATTTAGAAATGGGATTAGGAGAATTTCTTTACTCAGGTTGCTGTGAATCTTTGGAATCCTTTACCCCAGAGGGCTGTGGAAGCTCAATCATTGAGTATATATTCAAAACAGAGATCAGTAGATTTTTGGATACTAAGAGAATTAAGGGATATGGGGGTAGTGTGCAGTTGAGGTAGAGGATCAGCAATGGTCTTATTGAATGGTGAGCAGGATTGAAGGGCCCAATGGGCTACTCCAGGTCCTATTTCTTCAGCTGTTATGTACAGAATCATTGAATCATCTTAAACACGTCACTTAGATTGCCCTTTAATCCTCTATACTCTTTTGCCAGGCTTAGCAACCTCCTGGCAGTTGATGCTGGCGTAAAGCTGATGGGAAAGTGTGCAGCCCATACTGCCTGATCTTCAGACAAGCAAAAAGTGGAAGTGGTAAAGAATGTTGCATTATTTCACTCCTGTGACAGCTCTCCGAGTGTAGAAACAGAGTTAATCACAGTGGGGTGAGGTAATGCAGTCACAAGTGAGGTCGCTGACCGAAATCGGGTCCCACTAAGCAGCTGCACAACACCCAACTCTGTGGATTTCCTCCCATCTCCTTCCTTCTGAAGTAAAAGCATCTACATTAATGGCCTCAGACAGGAGTCAACAAAGCTAATAGAGTGGACATAAAGTGGGACTGAAGAACAAACACGACATCTCAGATCCATCCTCTCAATCACAATGCAGGAGACAGATATAATAAACCAGTTTGGTTCTGCACGGTCCATTGAAAGAGAGGTTCGCACTTTCACAGTGCTTTTCGCAACCATTGGACAACTCAAAGCACTTTACAGCCAATAAAGTACTTTTGAAATGAAGTCACTGTTGTGATGTAGGAAGAGCGGCAGTCAATTTTTACACAGCAAGATCCCACAAACACCCGCTCACTTTTCCAGAGTCACTTCATCCAACTAGAATTTGAAGAAATGTACCTAATTCGCTACTTTTGTTTGTTCAAACCATTGTGCAGTGGAATGAGGAAAAGTCCATTGAACCCCTTTCTTTCACAGACCACAGGCAGACTGCTCTATCATGGATCCTGTTCTAACCATTTAATCTCCCA
This sequence comes from Carcharodon carcharias, assembly GCF_017639515.1. Lineage (NCBI taxonomy): Eukaryota > Metazoa > Chordata > Chondrichthyes > Lamniformes > Lamnidae > Carcharodon > Carcharodon carcharias. The sequence goes on along the minus strand of NC_054481.1, from coordinate 25,677,583 downwards.
CTACAGGTAGAGTCTGCCCTATCATGGACCCTACCCATTTAATCTGCTTTCATAGACCCTGTGCTAACACGATCCCCTTTATCATTACAATCAAAGAATTTCATTTCCATTAAGCTATTTTCACACTAGAAAGTCTGCATTTGGCCGGGAGGATCATTAGCACCAAGTGGCCAGATGATTTTTCAGTTGAAAAATGAAATGTGTTGATCAAAACTGGCACTTCAGTGCAGTACTGAGGGAATGCTACATTGTTGGAGGTGCCGCCTTTTGGATGAGTTATTGAACTGAGGTTCCATGTGCCTGCTCAGGCCGATGTTAAAGATCCCTTGGCACTATTTCCAAGAAGGGGGGGGGGGGGAGGTGGGATTATCCCTGGTGTCCCAGCCAATATTTATCCTTCAATCAACATCACAAATACAGGTCATTATCACATTGCTGTTTGTGGGATGGGCACAGTGGATAGCGCTGCTGCCTCACAGCTCCGGGGTCCCAGGTTTAACCCTGATCTCGGGTGTCTGTCTGTGTGGAGTTTGCGTGTTCTCCCCGTGTCTGTGTGGGTTTCCTCTCGCTGTCCAAAGATGAGCTGGTTAGGTGGATTGGCTGTGGTAACTTATCTCCCAGTGTGTGCGTATATGTGTGTGTGAGTGTGCACCCTGCAATGGACTGGTGCCCATTGCCTGTCAGGATAGGTTCTCACTCCCCTCGGCAAAAACAGGAGGTCCAGCAGCATCTGTGGAGAGAGAAACAGAGTTAACCATTTGAGCCCGTATGACCCTTCTTCAGAGCGGACTGACTCCCTGCGACATGGGAAGAACGTACAAACTCCACACAGACAGACACCCGAGATCAGGGTTAAACCTGGGACCCCGGAGCTGTGAGGCAGCAGCGCTATCCACTGTGCCCATCCCACAAACAGCAATGTGATAATGACCTGTATTTGTGATGTTGATTGAAGGATAAATATTGGCTGGGACACCAGGGATAATCTCACCACTCCCCCACGACCTTCTTGGAAATAGTGCCAAGGGATCTTTAACATCAACTTGAGCAGGCACATGGAACCTCAGTTCAATAACTCATCCAAAAGGCGGCACCTCCAACAATGCAGCACTCCCTCAGTACTGCACTGAAGTGCCAGTTTTGATCAACACATTTCACTTTTAACTGAAAAATCATCTGGCCACTTGGTGCTAATGATCCTCTAATGAGAAAGTAGCTTAATGGAAATGAAATTCTTTGATTGTAATGATAAAGGGGATCGTGTTAGCACAGGGTCTATGAAAGCAGATTAAATGGGTAGGGTCCATGATAGGGCAGACTCCACCTGTAGTAGAAGATTAAATGGTTAGAACAGGATCCATGATAGAACAGTCTGCCTGTGGTCTGTGGAAGAAGGGGGTTCAATGGACTTTTCCTCATTCCACTGCACAATGGTTTGAACAAATAAAAGTAGTGAATTAGGTACATTTCTTCAAATTCTAATAAAACTTAGCCAGGGTGAATACACCCTCTCCTTCAGCACTTGGGAAGTAACTCAGCACCCCAGTCTTCAAACGCTTTTGGCCACTTCTCCTTTCACGTGCTCCCTGATTCCTCTCACCTCTCTATGCACAGTGGGTCTCACTTGAGTGCTAAGTGCTTACCATTTTGCCAGGTGGTTATTTTATAGCATGCCTGGAGGGTGCTCACACTGTTCTCAGCCTTCACGTTGAAGGTGTACGGTCCCAGCTCACTGAAGGTGTAGCTCAGGTTGGCGACGGTTGAGCTGAGCAGCTCTATTGGACGACATCTGTGATCAATGACAGGGATGCAGTTGCGAAAAATGAGCCAGCATACCTTGAGTGGGGGACTGGAAGAGGATTGCAAATAAGAAACGTTTGCTTAATAGCACTGACCCTTAACACTGAGAAAGCTTGTATCTATCATCTATCTGTAAAATATTAAATATCCAGAGAATCCCAGCAAGTGGTTAGAATATGGAACTTGGCTATTACAAGGAGCAATTGAGGCAAATAACTTATACTCATTTAAGGGGACGCTAGATAAGAGGGAGAAAGAGATAAAAGGATATGTTGATAGGATGAGATGAAAGGGGGAGTAGGGGGTTCATGTAGAACGTAAACACGAGCAGGGATTAGTTGTGATCGATGGCCTGTTTCTGCGCTGTAAATACTATGGGCGGAATCGTCCCAAATTTGGACCAAGTGCGGTCCCGCCACGCCTTCACCTCGCTGCCTCATCACCCCGGGCACCATATTTAAAGTCCAGACTTGCGCACACATCTCAGTGCTTCCAGCCCAGGACTACTGCAGGGAAGATGTCCACGAAAGGCAAAAAGATTGCAGCCCCCAGGTTTAGTGATGTGTCACTGGAAAGCCTTTTGGATGCCTTTTGCGATGTCCCCTACTTTCGCTCTGGCCACAGGATGGACAGCAGCGTGACAAACCAGGCTTGGGAGGCGATGGCAGTGGTGGTCAGTGCCAATGTTACACAGAAGAGGTTGGCCATCCAATGCAGATAGAGGATGAATGATCTCATCCATCTAGCCAGGATAAGGCAACCATTTCATCACTTTAAACTCACACCTTGAAGCCCATCACACATTCACTGGCATCTCACTCACTGCCAGCTCAAGGGACATCAACACTCACTCTCTTACATACACCCTCACATCTCCATCTGGCCTTAGCACCTCTGGAGACTGCCTCCTCAGCCTTCACCATCTTGAGGCCACTTGCACAGGTCAACATGTGCCCCCACACACACCCTGGGATATCCCCCTTCTCCAGCACTGCCCTCATCCTGCAGCCTCTCCCCTTGCCTGAGGCCACTTCTCCCCCTTCCACAAGCAAGCCCTTGCCCTGTAGCCATTGAAAAACCACCCACATATGGCTGGTCTGGTAGGTAGAGTCCTGCCGTGAGCCCCCCTAAAAGTGATGTGGTGCTGCCTGTGAAGCCTGGCGCTGATGACTGCGAGTGCTGCCCGAAGCCAGGTAGATAAACAAACCTTGAAGTCCTGAGCGAAGTGCAGTCCGCCAGGCGCACATCGCTTATGCGCTGCTGTGAAACACGTCAGTGTGATTTCTCGCCAATGTGGGCGGATGATCCAGCAGTGGGGGGACAATTCTGGTGAGCTGGCCTAATAATGATACGCAGATGTATTACAATGAGGCGGCTGACGTCCGATGGCGGGTAATGCAGTCCACCATTGACAGGCTGAGCGGACGATCACAAACTGATCATGAAACATATCGCACCATAGTGTCCACTCACACCATCGAACACACCTGACGTTGGCGGGCACAGAAAATCCCAGCCTATGTCATATCCTGTCTTCAAAACCTTAATTTCTGTTGTCATGTTTTTAATCACAATGTTTTTGCTATGTAGCTATAAATGATATAAATAATAAACACATTTGAACCAGTGACAGTGAAGAAATGATGATATATTTCAAAAAAAGGGTGGGGGTGTGGGACTTGGAAAGGAGCTTGCAGGTGGTGGTGTTCCTGGCTATGAGTAATAAGTGGTCATAAATGGCTTAACTGTTCATCCAAAAACACTGACGAAAGTCCTATTTAATAAAAGTAGGATCTGACTTATTCTGGCACCTGTAGCCCTAAAGATCAGGACAGATCAACTCGAAAAATCTCTTACCTGCCATTAACATACAAGTAAAAGTCCATTCTGTGGTCTGCATGGGTGTCATCTACACTCTTGACTTCAATCTCTTTGATTGTATCTGGAATGAGTCAGATTTGTAGAGAATGTGTAATTCCATTACTTAATTGTCATGCTTATTAGGGAACAAGAATTTCACAACTCTGGTCACGGGGGAACATTGAACTTTTCTTGTTTTGAATCATCCTGAGCAGGAGATCACATGGTTAGCACTGTATGGTTTGACCACAGAAGAGATATTGTAAAGTGGGTTCAATTAATGCCTTGTTGTTGCTCACAGATATGGCAGAATTTTCATTCGCCTGCAGAGGGGGAACCGGAGACAGACAGACCCACAGCTTCCTGCTACCCGCCGGCATGTCAATTTCTCGCCATGATCCTGCCTCTGGGCCATTTTTGTTCAGGTAGGATCGGGGCAGTGATGACACAAGCGGTGGGTAGCACATTAGGCCAATTCAAGGGCCTCTTAAGCCCTTCAATTCAAGGGTCACTCAGCAGACAGTAATTAATTTTCCAGTTGACGTGCAGGCCCCCATTGAGGCTGAAATAAGGCCAAGAGATGAAGGGCGGGTTCCTGGCAGCAGAATGATGATGGTGAGCAGGCTCAGCGCTCCACCCAGCTATGGACTACTCCCCACTACCCCACCACAAACCCCGCACACTCACCATACCTGTTGGGCCACAGCTATGGCTGCTGATCGTTCATTGGTGGTGTTGCCCAGTTTACGAAAGCTCTTCAAGATGGAGGTGCCCTCTCTCACCAACAGCACCCACCTCTGACAGTGGGACTGCTGTTTTTAGGCCAACAGGAGACCCACCCTTAATTGGATGGTGAGCACGCATCGTGGTCACTAATTGGCCTGCTCATTCAAAATTAGGACCTGGAAATGGTCCTAGCCCCAGATTGAAAATTCAGCCCAGACACTCCAGTAGAAGTGCTAAAAAAAAACGCCATATTACCTAGAAGTTTCAGTGAAGCACCATATACTCCAGTCTTTTGTTGGGACTGATTGAGATATGCAACAACATCAACATGCAGCTGGTAAATCCCTGGTGTTGGATAGGTATGAAGTGCGTAAGATTTATTTGTGACCATTCGCTCCCTGTAAGCCGGGGATAAAGAACAAAAACACAATTGTAAATATTCCACTTCAAAAGTTATATTTTGAAACTCAACTATCAAGTTAGAATCACGCAGTGCTGAAGAAGGCCATTCAGCCTATAATATCCCGTGCTGGCCTTCCAAGGTGCAGAATGACACCAATAGTATGGATTCAATCCCTGTACTGGCTGTGGTAGTTCATGGAGGCCTGTCTCCTTACCTTGCCCCGCTGTTGTGGAGTGGTGCCCCTCAAGCTAATAGATAATTAATTGTCTTTCTCTATTGGAGAGATGCATATGGCCGTTTGTAGGCTACGGCTAATTACCTGAATGACCTGGACTCAATTAGTCCACTGCCTCTGCTTTTTCCCCACAGTCCTGCAAATTTATCATTTTTATGTATTTATCCAAATCCCTTTTGAAAGTTGCTATTGAATCCACCCTCACCATCCTTTCTCATTGCACATCCCAGAACACAACAACTTGCTGCATAAAACATTTCTCTTTATCTACCTCTGACTTTAATAGGAACACTGAAAGAAAGTTTCCCAACTTTGGATACCTTTGAAGCCTTTTGTTATGATTGAGATTTTCAAAACTATCTGAGGGGATTAGTGCCATTTTGTGCCCATTACAAACTGCCTTTAATCAACATCTACCATCATATGAAATGATCCAGCAATAGGATCCAGTATGATTTGAGGTAAGCCTATGATTTCACCAACTTCTTGCACACGCGGTCCCCAAAAAGGGACTGTCTGGCTAAGAATGAACCTTTAAATCCTTGTGCAAACTGTCAGCTGTGTGCAAATTGTCTCATAATTAATCATTTGAAATGTGGGTTGCAGCACCATATAGGACGAGAATTTACCCATCACCAAAGTGCCAGAAGTAGCGGAATGTAGCAGTGACGAAGTAATCGCTTGGATCATAAAGAATGAACGAGATCTTTGTTGAGCTCTTGGTGGCCAGTTCATATTCCTTGCTGGAAGAAGTGATGCTGCCATTTGGTTGCACCAGTGAAAGAGTTCCCACCACAGAGTCTGTACAGGGAAAGAGAAGCATCCCTGAGGTTCACAAATGGCCAGGTATGAATACAGACAGACATTAAAGATTATGCACTAATAACCTGGTGTAATTAGTTATTAAGTAGTATTCACCAATAACCTGGTCTTGTGATAATTATTGAACAAAATTCACCAAGAACATGGTATTAGTACACGGTTATTGATCAATATTCACTAACAACCAAGTTTGAGTACCAATTTTCATCAATACAGTCAACTCCCACTGTTCACAGGGGTTCTGTAACCAAAGGAGCTCGCAAAGGGTGAAATTGTGAATGGCGAACAGAGTTTATAATGGGACTGAATTCACCAGTATTCCCTGGCTAGCAAGGAAGCACTTGCACCATTTTTCAGTCTATCTAAGATTGTGAGGAGAATTTTCCACTCGGCAAGCGGGGGTGGGGCTTGCTCGCCGACACGTAAAATGATGTGCGGTGACATCGGGCAGGTGTCCCGACATCACCGCGCGTCATTTAGATTGTCAGTTTGGTGGGCACGCAGCTGAACTGTCAAAGGCCTATTAAGGCCATTAACAAAGTAATTGAAGCTGCTAAGAATGCTGCCCGTCCAACATTAAGGTTGGTGGGCAGGCAAAGAGCCCAGGCGGCCTTTGCATTTTTCATGAAACCTGATCCACGGGTGGGATGAGGTTTCATGAAGTGTTTTAAAATTCAATAGATTTTTTTGAAAAAGTTAATGGACATGTCCCAGCTCTTGTGACAGTTTCACATGAGGGGACATGTCCTTAAAATTTTTTTTTGGCCTTTATTACATTTTTCAAGACTTAAACTAATCTCCCTGTGACTTTTTGCTCAAGTGTCATCACCTTCCTGGGATGATTCTCACAGTTTTAGTAAAGTGCTGTCCTGTCTTGTAACTGTACTGCAAAATACTGTCCTACTGTATAATCCTGTACATCACAGCAACCCACGTGCGCAGTAAAGGGACATTTGCAGTCCGCACTTACTTCAAGGACAAGAGGACAAACAGCATTTTTTTATGGTTGCTGAAGATTTTAATAAAGCAAGTTCTTTATTAACCTTTCGGGACCATATGCCAAAGCTTAAAATGTTGGCTTCTGTAAGAGCTATTTAGATTGTGTCACAGTATTTTAACGATCAGGGGGCAGGGGAGCAGCGACTCTTTGGCCAGGATTTTCCCGTCGGTGAGCGGAGGGGAGCAGGGCCCGCTCGCCGGCCCGCTAAATGACGCACGGTGACATCCTGATGTCATTGCGCCCCATTTAAATTTTCAGGTAGGCGGGGGCTCAGCAAAATCAGCTGTGTGTGGAAGATTGCACTCTCGGGTTTAGGGATTCCACCCCCCCACCCACACAGGGAGCGCATACCACTTCCGTGCGGACATCATGCTGGGTGGGCCTTAATTGGCTCGCCCATGTAAAATGGCGGCATGCCCCCAATCAGGGGCGCCAATTGGAGGCATGCCTCTGCACGCCCGCTCTTCAACTTGCCTGCACCCCCCAACAAGGGGAAAATCCTGGCCTTTGAGTTTCAATGTTTCTAAGTGTGCAGTGACATCAATGCTTTAGGAGGGTTCCAAAACATGAGATTTGCCACCCATTGTGCAGGTATATGCTGCTTAAGTGTCACTGTGAACTTGTGGCTTTCTGCTGGTTTGACAGGCTGTACAAGCTTGAAGCACAGAAGCAGCAAGTTTGTCAACAGCTCGAAGATCTGCTAAAAGAGGCAAGTTTGTGCCTCTCGAATGCCTGGATTGGTTGCATGTGCTTTTTTGTTTTTTGTTTTGACTTTTCAAATTGATAGCACCTGGACTGTTACATTTTTAATCGTGGATGAGCGAAGTTTCGGGGGCACAAACTGTGATTAGATATACGAACAGATTCACGTGGGTGAATGAATTTGTGATGGAGGGAGGACAAATGATGGGACTTGACTGTAACTTGGTATGAGTACAGTTATTGACCAATATTAACCAATCTTTTCTATTTCTTAAGCAGTCCCTTGGGATCAAGGATGACTTGTTTCCAGTTTGATGGGTTTTGAAATGGCTGATAAGTCCACGGTGTGATCAGGAGGCTCTGTCACATGCAGGGCAGGCGGTGCTTGAAGGGCTGTGTAGATAGGTTGTTTGGGGTTTGTGAGCTCCCTCCAAAGCCTCGCTTCCAATGTACCAACTCAGCCTTCAGCTGAGGAAAAGAGTATTTAAGGACCAGGATCTCAAACCCGAGACCAAGGTTATAGTTCACCAGGCAGCAGTAATCCCCACGCTCCACATGCTTCAGAGACTTGGATGACCTACAGCAGGCACCTCAAAGCACTGGAGAAGCACCACCAGTGGTGCCTTTGCAAGATCCTCCAAATCTGGTGGCAAGAAAGGCTGTCCAACAGCACTGTCCTCTCCCAAGCCAACTTGCACAGCGTAGAGGCGCTGATCACAGAAAACCAGCTCCACAGGGTGGGGCATGTCGTTCGTATGCCTGCTATCAAACGCCCGAAGCAACTGCTGTACCCAGGACTTGGTTACAGCAGGAGACTCCCAGCAGGACAGTGGGATCGCTTTAGGGATGTCCTCAAAGCATCCCGGAACAAACATCCCCATTGAGATGGGATCATGTGATACCCGGGCTTGTGAATGACCAAACTGGAGAAGGCTCATTTGGGAAGTCACTGAACATACCGAGATTCACGAATAACCAGGTGTTATTACAGTTATTGAACAATATTCACCAACAACCTGGTGTTATTAGTTATTAAACAATATTCACCAATAACCTGGTGTTATTAGTCATTGAACGATATTCGCCAACAACCTGGTGTTATTAATTATTAATAAACGATATTCACCAATAACCTGGTGTTATTACAGTTATATATTTTTCACGAATAATCAGGTGTGAATAAAATCAAGTTAATAATCCATATTCACTATTAACCTGATATCAGTACGGACAGTTATTAAAGACGGTCCAGGAATATTAAACTACATCCAAACTATTGAGTGGGAAAACAAGGGCCGCTTCCTTTCTCAGTTTCAGCCACAAGTTTCCTGTCTTACCTGTTATATAGAGTTTGGTGGAACCGTGCGCTGCCGGGGGGCACCAGGCACACTCGTTTTGGGTCACCCAAGCACGGAGAGCGTAGACCTTGGGGGCAAGGCTGCGGACGGTGATGGTGGATCCGAGTTCCTGCTCCGACCTCCGCACGATGGCGAGCGGACTCTCCAGGTACCAATGGAAGGTGTAAGGCTGGGGCTGGAGGGGGTCCGGCCGGCTGCCAGCCCTGGGGACCAGCCTGGCTTCCACTCTGCCCTGAGCACCAGTGCTGATGGGGCCGTCATTACTCAGCACCAGGTCATACTGCCAACACGTCCCTGCGTGTGGAAACAAGAGTCTGGTCATTGACAAATTCTGAGCAGAAGACAAGCTCCAACCAAAAACAAACGAACAAACACACACAAAAACAGCCAAGCCTTGGGATAAAATATATTTCACTGGCCACACGAATTAAAGGGTCAGGGGAGCGATGGGGGGTTTGCAGCATTAAAAACAATCAAGAGCGCTCCCAGATGTATTTCCTGTTTATTGAGTATAAATCTGCGGCTCCCCGTTTCTTCCTGAGTTTATTAATGATCTAGAGTCTCCTTCCCTCGGAGTGGACTCCCCACTACCCCACCTCACCTGACAAAACTGCGGTGTTCAGCACGAGCAGAAGCTTGAAAGACATCATGATTCATGGGCTGTGTTTTCTCTCTCTCTCTCTCTCTCTGTGTCTCAGTGGCAGTTTGAGATTCCCCACCCCTTCATCAGCACCAGCAAGCTGATTCTCTACATTTCCTAGTGCGTCAGACTGTCAGTCCACACGACCTTGTGCTTGAATGAAAGGAAAGCCCAGTAAAGCTCGGGGAATGACTGGTACTGGTTGAACTGGAGTTCCATTTTAAGACCAGTTCAGACCCATGCCAGTCTTTTCCCAAATGTTACTGTTTCCACCCCCCCCCCCCTTCTGGCTATCACCCATTGGTCCAGTTTATTTTCAACTTTCTGGGACTGAGGGTGCAGCATCACCCCACCTTGCCTCAGCCCACCTGCTGCCCAGATCCCTCACCCACGCTTATGTCATCTCCCGTCCAGTCTATTCCCGCTTTTGTCATCTCCAGGCCGGGCTATTCCAATCCCTTCTTTGTCGCCCGCCCATCTTCCATCTTTCGTAAAACAAGGTCAGTTGTAGCTCAGGTGTCTCAGCCAGAATGACATGGGTTCGAGTCCCACTCCAGTGACTTGGGTGCAAAAATCTAGGCTGACACTCCAGGGCAATAGTGAGAGAGTACTGCACTGTTGTAGGTGCTGTCTTTTGGATAAAATGTTAAACAGAGACCTCATTGCCTTCACAAGCCAGCATAAAAGATCATTCCTGGTGTTCTGGCCAATATTTATCCCTTAATTGACACACAAACAGAGCCTTATCACTTTTCTGTTTGTGGGATCTTGCTGTGTGCAAAATAGCTGCTGAATTTCCTACAGCATAACAGTGACTACAGTTTAAAAGAACTTCAATGGCTGTAAAACACTTTGAGATGTCCAAAGGTCATGCTCTATAAATGCAGCCCTTTCTTTCTTTATCAGGTGTGTTATCTATACCCTAATTTGCACCTGTTGCCCACACATCAACTATCCATCCTTCATGACCTACATTCCGTCCACCAAGATCTCAAACTTAAATACTCATCCTCCTGTTTAAATCCCTCCATGGCTCCACCCTTTCCTATCTCTGCAATCTCTTCCAGCCTCACAACCCAAAGCAGTGTGATTGACTCTTAACCCTCTGAAATAGCCCAACAAGCCACTCAGTTCAAGGACAGTTAGGGATGGGCAACAAATGCTGACCTTCCTAGTGACACCCACACCTCATGAAGGAATAAAGAAAAAAAGCCCTCTGAGATATTTGCACATCTCTAACTCTGGCTTTGTGCACGTTTCCCAAGACCCTTTGCTCCACCATTGGTGACCCAGGCCCAAGGCTCTGGAATTCCTTCCCTAAACCTCTCCCCCCTCTGCATCTCTCTCCTCATTTATGAAGCTCTTTAAAACGTATCTCTTTGATCAAGATTTTGGTCACCGTGCCTAATATCTCCTTATGTGACTCAGTGCCATATTTTGTCTGATGAACCTGTGAAGCACCTGGGGGCCCTTTACTATGTTAAAGGTGCTATATAAATACAAGTTGTTGTTGTTAGCTGTGCAGGAGGGGAGTCGCGGTGTGACAGTTTCCTGTATGTACAGCTGTCCTCAGGGCACTGACTCTGCCTAATCCTGGTACCTTCCCCAGATGGTTGCTCTCCAAGGAGATGTCAGTGATCTAGGGCAACTAACAGAGAGCATGGGTTCACACTTCCTGGGGAACATTGAACTCACCCAAACTGTGGCCCACCTCCCACCTTTCCATCAGCACTCCTTCATTACCTATCTTTCCAGCACCACTTCCCTCCCCCACACCACCCTGAGGGTAAACTCACAGAGCCTGCACTGCCAACAGGGAGAACAGGTGCAACATAGGACTACACAGGGGATTACTGGATCTTTATTTTTATTGTCACAATTTGGGCATCAGTAGGAACATTTATTGTCCATCCCTAGTCAGCCTGACTTTGATACATCTGAGTGTTTTGCAAGGCTACTTCAGAGAGTGGTTAAGAGTCAAACATGCTGATGTGGGGCTGGAGTCACATATGGGCCTGAATTTTTCAGGTGGTGGGCGGACTTAGCGGGAGCGGGTGGGGGCGGTTGCGGAGCAGATCGTCAACCGCGATTGGCTCCGTGCCGCCATTTTATGCAGGCGGGCCAATTAAGGCCTACCCAGCCTAAGACGTGAGCTGTAGCACTTAGTGCTACCTGTGCGGGCAGGGGGAATGAGGGAGAGTCGGGACCAGCACTGAGCGCTTCAATCTCCCTGAGGCACAGAGCTGCCTCAGGGAGAATGAATCGCTATTGTAAATCGTGAATGAAAGGTTTAAAAATTGATTTAAACTTGTCCCCTCATGTGACAGTGTCACATGAGATGGGACATGTTTTTATATTAATGAAAATTTATTCATTTATTTAATAAAAGCTTTAGGAAACCTCATCCCGCTCATGGATGAGGTTTCCTAAAAACCGTGAAGGCTGCTCGGCCTTTTCGCCTGCCCGCCAGCCTTAAGATTGGACGGGCAATGTTAACAATTATCTTAATCACTTCCTTAGTGGCTTTAATAGGCCGTTTACATATTGGTGGGCGCGCAGCCGACTCCAGCGCACACCCGCCAAACGAAGTATCATGGGACTGGGCGATGACGTCTGGACACACACCTGATGTCATTGCGCGTTATTTTATGCGTTGGCATGTCGGGCCCACCCCCACACACCAACTGAAAAATCTTGCCCATGGGCTTAGACTGGGCCAGAACAGCCTTCCCTATGAGGCCTTAGTGAGCCAGTTAGATTTTGATGATATCATGTAAGTTTCATGGTCACTTTTAAAGATCCCAACTTTCTGAATTCTAATTTTTAAAAAAAATTAAATTCAAATTGTGGGATTTGAACTCATGCTCTCCAACCATTAGCCCATTCCTCTGGATTAAGACATCTAGTAACTTAACCACTACACCACTGCGGCCTGGATCATAATGGTCATCCTGTACATGGGGAAACTGCTGTGTAAGTTAAAAGGCAACACACCCTTGTGGCAAAAATCCCCTGGCTTTTTGGTGGACTTGGGGTGTTGTAGGGGTAGGTGGGGACACAGGTTTGGGGCAGGGACTGGGGGCAGCAAGTGTCTTCCCCCTGACCTACACCAAGCTTTCCTCAGAAAGTAAGGTGGATGCTTTTCTTTTCTGAGCTCTTGCTGGATGGTATCAGAACTAGAGGTGGGACTGAGGAGAGGTCATCCCCTCCTGGGTTTCCCAGTTCTACTGTCTGGATTCAAGATCACTTCCCAGTAGGGTTGCGGGGTGGGGGGGGGGGGGGGGGGGGGGGGGGGGGCAGTGTTGCCAATCCTCCGGGATTGCCTCAGAGTCTCCAGGAATTAAAGATTAATCTCCAGCACACTGCTGCAAGTGACACCCAAGGAGAAAATTATGTGTTTCTTAAACTTCCTTTGAACGTGTTCACATTTTTTTCATTCACTCATGAGATGTGGGCATTGCTGGCTAGGCCCACATTTATGCCCATCCCTAACTGCCCTTGAGATGGTGGTGGTGAGCTACCTCTTGAACCATTGCAGTCCCTGTGGTGTGGGTACACCCATAGCGCTGTTAGGGAGTGAGTTCCATGATTTTGACCATCAACATTGAAGGAACAGCAATATATTTCCAAGTCAGGATTGTGTGTGACTTGGAGGAAACTTCCAGGTGGTGGGTCTGCTGATGTATCTGCTGCCTTTGTCCTTCTCGATGGTAGCAGTCGTGTGTTTGGAAAGTGCTGTCTAAGGAGGCTTCCTGCAGTGCATCTTGTAGATGGTACACACTGCTGCCATTGTGTGTTGGTGGTGGAGGGAATGAATGTTTGTGTATTGGTTGCCAATCAAGTGGCTGCTTTGACCTGGATGGTGTCAAGCTTCTTGACTGCTGTTGGAGTTGCACTCACCAGACAAGTGGAAGAGCTGTCCCTCATGCCCTGGTTAATGTTTACCCCTCAGTCAATGACAAAACAAGATTACCTTGACATTGCTGTTTGTGGTAGCTTTCTGTGCTCAAATTTGCCACAAAGTTTCCTACATTACAACAGTGACCACATTTCAAAACAGCCTCATTAGCTGTAAAATGCTCCTAACTTGTGCCTTGTAGATGGTGGACAGGCTTTGGGGAGTCAGGAGGTGAGTTACTCACTGCAGTATTCCATTACTTATGAATATATTGAAATGATAAAGGGCTCCTTGACTAGATGAGGTGGTGTTGCTGGTGGGCGTTGTGATGCCACATGATGAAACCTCTTGAATTATTGGCAATCATACTTTTCAGCTATGCCTCTGAGTCCGAAGGTTGTGAGTTCAAGTCCCATTCTAGACCTGAGTACAAGGCCTGAGCTGCAACATTAATGCACTGCATTGTTGAAGGTGCCATCTCTTGAACAAAAATTAAACCGAGGTCCCATCTGCTCAATTGGGTACAAGATCTTATGGCATGATTTTGAAGAGTGGAAGAGCTGTCCCTCATGCCCTGGTTAATGTTTACCCCTCAGTCAATGACAAAACAAAATTAACTTGACATTGCTGTTTGTGGTAGCTTTCTGTGCTCAAATTTGCCATGAAGCTTCCTACATTACAACAGAGAACACATTTCAAAACAGCCTCATTAGCTGTAAAATGCTTCAGAATATCCTGAAGTCATGGGAAAACAAGTCATTCTTTCTCACAATGGCACTGGTTCAGACAGAATGAACCCAATATGGAACAATATTGTTCAGAGGCTGTTATGAAACGCATTACATAAATATGTCTCTCTTCCTTTTCTCTCTGTGTTAGGCACATCAAAAGTGCTTTAAAATGAAGCAACCTTGCACTTCTTTTCCTGTTCTATGGACATTAGTGCAGCATTTATTTGGGTACACCTGACACAATTAAGCTTCTTGCTCGAAGTGATCCCAGGTTTGTCAGTTGTCATTTTGTGCAAGATCAGAGGGCCTGTGCCTTTAATAATGTTCATTTGCAATCCTTTTCTTTGAATCGTGGAGTAGAATCATAGAATGAGCAGCACAGAATGAGGCCATTTGGCTCACCGATGTTCTTGCTCTTAGCAAGAACAACTCAGCTGGTCCCACTCTGCTGCAAGTTGTTTATCTTCAGATAATTATCCAACACCCTTTTGAAATTTATGATTGAATCTGCCTACACCACACTTTCAGGCCATTCCAGCTGTAACCCCTTGCTGTGTAAAGAGCCTTTGTCCTCAGTTCACTTTTGATTCTTTTGCCATTGACTTTAAATCGGTGCCCTCTGATTCTTGACCCTGCCACCAATGGGAACAGTTTCTCCCGATCTACTCTTTCCAGTTCCCTCACGATTTTGGATGCCTCCATCAAATCTCCTATCAATCTTCTCTTTTCTATGGACAACAACCCCAGCTTCTCCAAACCATCCCTGTAAATGAAGTGCTTCATTCCCATAAATCTTCCCTGCCCCTCTCCAATGCCTCAACATTTGGGTGGCTGGGTTTTCAACGCTCAAAACTGGACACATTGAAAAGCCTTGTGAAGATAACGCTCAGTGATGATGTAAATTACCCCAGAAACTTCTATAAATTACCCCCAATAACACCTATAAATGACCCCAGTAAACACTATATCTTACCCCCAGTTACCTCTATAAATTACCCCCATTGACCCCTATAAACTACCCCACAGTGACTCCTATAAATTGCCCCAGTGACTCCTATAAGTTAACCCCAAAAACCTGTATAAATTACCCCAAATAACCACTATATATTACCCCCAGTGACCACTATAAATTACCCCCAATACCCCTATAAATTATCCCCAGTGACTCTTATAAATTAACCCCAATAACCCCTATAAATTACCCCCAATAACTACTATATATTACCCCCAGTGACCCCTATAAATTACCACCAATAACCCTATAAATTAACCCCAATAACACCTATATATTATCCAAGTAACTCCTATAAATTACTCCAGTAACTCCTATAAATTACCCCAATAACCTCTATAAATTACCCCAATAACACTATAAATTACCCTGGTAATTCCTATAAACTACCCCCTGTAACTCCTGTAAATTACCACCAATAACTGCTATAATTTACCCCCAGTGACACCTATAAATTACCTCCCATAACCCCTATAAATTACCTCCAATAACTCCTATAAATTACCCCTTGTAACCCCTGTAAATTACCCCCAATAACTGCTATAATATACCCCCAGTGACACCTATAAATTACCTCCCATAACCCCTATAAATTACCTCCAATAACTCCTATAAATTACCCCCAATAACTCCTATAAATTTCCCCAGTAACTCCCATAAATTACGAGTAACTCTGATAAATTACCCCAATGACCTCTATAAATTACCCCCAGTAACCCCTATAAATTAACCCCAATAAACCCTATAGATTACCCCCAATAACCACTATATATTACCCTCAGGGACCCCTATAAATTACCCCCAATAACCCCTATAGATTACCCCCAATAACCACTGTATATTACCATCAGTGACCCCTATAATTTACTCCCAATAACTCCAATAAATTAACCCCAATAACTCCTATAAATTACCCCAGGATCTTCCATAAATTACCCCCAATAACACCTATAAATTACCCCAGTAACTCCTATAAATTACCCCCAGTAACCCTTGTAAATTACCCCCAATACCCACTATAAATTACACCAGTAACTCCTATAAATTACCCCAGTAATCCCTATAAATTACCCAATAACCCCTATAAATTACCCCCAATAACTACTATATATTACCCCCAGTGACCCCTATAAATTACCACCAATAACCCTATAAATTAACACCGATAACTCCTATATATTATCCAAGTAACTCCTATAAATTACCCCAGTAACTCCTATAAATTACCCTAATAACCTCTATAAATTACCCCAATAACGCTATAAATTACCCCAGTAACTCCTATAAATTACCCCCTGTAACCCCTGTAAATTACCCCCAATAACTGCTATAATTTACCTCCAGTGACACCTATAAATTACCTCCCATAACCCCTATAAATTACCTCCAATAACTCCTATAAATTACCCCCAATAACTCCTATAAATTACCCCAATAACTCCCATAAATTATGAGTAACTCTGATAAATTACCCCAATGACCTCTATAAATTACCCCCAATAACCCCTATAAATTAATTGCAATAACCCCTATAGATTACCCCCAATAACCACTATATATTACCCTCAGTAACCCCTATAAATTACCCCCAATAACCCCAATAAATTAACCCCAATAACTCCTATAAATTACCCCAGGAACTTCCATAAATTACCCCCAATAACTCCTATAAATTACCCCAATAACTCCTATAAATTACCCCCAGTAACCCCTGTAAATTACCCCCAATAACCGCTATAAATTACACCAGTAACTCCTATAAATTACCCCAGTAATCCCTATAAATTACCCCCCGTGACCCTATAAATTAACTTCAATAACCCATATAAGCTACCCCCAATAGCCACTATTTATTACCCTCAGTGACCCCTATAAATTGCCCCCAATAACCCCTATAAATTACCCCCAGTAACTCGTTTAAATTACCCCAGTAATCCCTATAAAATACCCAATAACCGCTATAAATTACCTCCAATAACTCCTATAAATTTCCACCAGTAACTCCTATAAATTACTCCCAGTGACCCCGATAAAATAACCCCAATAACCCCCATAAATTACCCCCAGGAACCACTATAAATTACCCCCAGTAACTCCTATAAATTACTCACAGTAACCCCCATATTACCCTCAAAAACTCCTATGAATTACCCCTAATAACCCCTATAAATTACCCCAAAAACTCATATAAATTACCTCCAATAACCTATATAAATTACTCCCAATAACTCCTATAAATTACTCCCAGCAACTCCTATAAATAACCCCCAATAACCCCTAAAAATTACCCCCAATAATCACTATAAATTACCCCCAATAACTGCAATAAATTACCCCCAGTGACCCCTATAAATTACCCCAGTGACTCCTATAAATTAGCCCCAGTAACTCTCATAAATTACCCCCAATAACCCCTATAAATTACCCCCAATAACTCCTATTAATTACCACCAATAACCCCTATAGATTACCCCCTGTAACTCTTATAAATTACCACAATAACCCCTATAAATTACCCCTAGTAACCCCTATAAATTACTCCCAATAATCCCTATAAAATACCCCCAATAACCCATATAAATTACCTCAGTAGCTCCTATAAATTACCCGCAGTAACCCCTATAAAATTACCCCAATGACCCCTATAAACTACCCCAATAACCTCTGTAAATCACCTCAATAACTTTTATAAATTACCCCCAGTAACCCCTGTAAATTTCTTGCAGTTCCTCTTATAAATTACCATCAGCAACTTTAGCTCTGATGATTTTAGAAATATTTTGCCATCAGACAGCAATGTCCTTTTTCTTACAGCTGAGTTTCCCCCCAAGCCAAACAGTTCACACATTGAGAGTGATTTTCATACAGTTTAGTAAAAGGTGAATTCTTCCAAATGCACTCAACGCCTTCGCACCAAATGGAGGTGACAGAATGGCCAATCAGGGCATCGCCAGGTGAACGAGGGGAAAAAGATTTCCCACAGAAAATGCTGGAAAAGCTCAGCAGGTCTAACACCACCTGTGGACAGAAAGACAGAGTTAACATTTCGAGCCTGTATGACTCTTCTTCAGAGCTCTGAAGAAGAGTCATACGGACTTGAAACGTTAACTCTATTTCTATCTCCACAGATGCTGTTAGACCTGCTGAGTTTTTCCAGCATTATCTGTTTTTGTTTCAGATTTCCAGCATCCACAGTATTTTGCTTTAATGAAAAAGAATTCACACCTGGCTCTGGTGAGCCGGCTTTCCGCTCATGCAGCATTCCCATTCCCAGGGGTGTAGCGCAGTGCAAAAGGCAATTTTTTGGGGGTTTGCTGACAGTAAATGGATCATGAGGATTGTGGTAAAGGGGAGGGAACACTGCGGGGAGAAAGTGAGAAGACAAAATTTGAGCAATTTGGAAAAATCTGTTGGGACACTGGGATATTTAATCAAAAGTTGGGACATCTAGTCACCCTACTGCACTTCCTTCCTAAAATGTGGTTTCCAGAGTTGGACACAATACTCCAGTTGAGGCCGAAACAGTTATTTTTTATAAAGGTACATCGTAACTTCCTTGCTTTCGTACTCTATGCCTCTATCTCTATAAAGTCTAGGATCCCATATGCTTTATTGACAACTTTCTCAATCTGTGCTGCCTCTTCGATGATTTGTGTACATATACCCCCAGGTCCCTCTGCTCCTGCACCTGCTGTAGAATTGTATCCTTTTTTATATATTATCTGTCTTTGTTCCTGCCAATCTATATCATTTCACAGCCTCTCTATCCTCCTGAAGTCTATTACTCCTCTGGGGGAGGTGGTGGCACTGTGGTATTGTCATTGCCTAGCATATCAAAGACCTAGAATAATGCTGTGGGCACCCAGGTTCAAATCCCACCCCATGGTGAAACTTATGTACAATGAAAACCTGGTATTAAACATTTAATGAAAACCACTAGCAATTGTCATAAAAACCCATCTAGTCCATTAGGGAACAAAATCTACCATTCTTACTTGGTGTAGCCTTACAGTAACTCCAGATCCACAGCAATGTGGTCAACTTTTAAATGCCCTTTGAATTAGGGATGGGCAATAAATGCTGGCCTAGCCAGAACAGCAGAGCTCACATCCAAAGAATAAAAAAAAGTTCACATTACTTGCAAATTTTGTGTCACCTGTAAATAGGTTTGCCTTAACCTCCAATAGGCCTGGAGCCTCCAGGACACTGTTGTGTACAATCCTGGAGAAATATCATCAGGACATTAAAAATAATGTTTTTTTTTCATCATTTTCTTTGAACATTTCTTTTTACCAGATGTAAAAACATCAAAAATGGGGAAAAAAGGCTGTTTGGCTGACAGTTAAGCATCGTCCAATTGGGGTAATGAGTATTTTTGCTTTCCAATTGGTGTAGGAAGGCAGTGTGTTACAAGGATGGATGTGTTTGCTGACGAATACCTGGAGTGTGGAGACATCTCATGGATGAAACCTCCAGGAATACATTTAATCACAGTTGGCAATGCTACCCTCAAATTGTGCCCTCTATGCCCAAGTCTAGGTCATTAATATAGATCAAGAAAAGCAGTAGTCCTAATATGGATACCTAGGAAACCCCAATATATATCTTCTGCTAGTTCAAAAAAACAATTGTTCTCCACTACTTTTTGGCCAGGGTATTGAGGTCGGCGAGTGGGGCATGGGGCCTGCTCGCTGACACGTAAAATGACGCGGGGAACTCCCGACGCCACCCCGCCTCATTTCAATTTTCAGGTAGGCGGGGGCGCAGCCGAATCAGTCGTGAGGCCATTTAAAAAGTAATTGAACTAGTTAATGGACTTGCCCGTCAAACCTTAAGGTTGGCGGGCAGGCTGGGAGCCCTGGTGGGCTTCAGAAAAAGCACAAAAGCTCATCCACGGGCGGATGTTTCATGTAGGTTTTAAAAAATTTAATAAAAGTTCGAATGAAAGTGATAGACATGTGTCACATGAGGGGACATGGCAGGGAAATTTTAATTTTGTGCATTAAGTCCATGTACAGCACACCAACAACATTACCCTCATCAACCCTTTCTGTTACCCCGGACATCAACTGCCAAATCTTTTTCTGTGATTGACAGGTGAACTAAACCATAAACGTCTTCAAGCAACTTTGCAATGAGAGTGGGCAATTGTTGAAAGGAACAGTTGTAAATAAAGTTTCTCCAAAATTCACTACACCGGTCGCATTTTGACGACGTCAAAAAGACAATCGAATTCAATGGTCTGAGCGCACCTCCACAGCGCGTTTGTCCCTCCCTGAAAAGAATGAGTCCCAGGTTATTTTGAAGTCGGGGGAGGGTGAAGAGTCTGGCTGGACGCGGGGGAAGCAGGAGAGACCGGCGGGCACGCCAGGCCCTGGGTAAAGGCCGTGTTGTTAGGGTGCAGGAGGAGGGGAGATTGCAGCGGAGGCGGAAGGAGCGGGGGAAGAATGGGGGTGAGCCGGCTGGCGGGCAGTCCGTGCGGCGGCGCCGGGCTCGCGCTCAGGTAAAGGCGGCGGCTCGTGATCCCGGGGGGAGGGGAATCGGGGTTTCGGCATCGCCCCGGGATTGGGGGAGGGGCAGAATCCACTATCTGGCTGCTCGAAGTCCGGGTTAGCAACTCCCCCTCTGTTACCCCCTCTCGCCCCTCCCCCGCTCTTCCTCCCCCCTCTCCACCCCATCCCCCCCTCTACTCCTGCCCTCTCCCTCCTACCCCGTCCCTCCCCTCCCATCCCCTCCCTATCCCTCCTCCCCTCCACGTCTCTCTTCGCCCCCCCCTCCTCTTCGCCGTGTTCCCCCCTCCCCGCGTTGCCCCCCTCTCCCCTCGCCGCGTTGCCCCCTCCCCCCGCTGCGTTCTCCCCTCGCCGCGTTCCCCCCTCCCCGCGTTCCCCCCTCCCCCCTCGCCGCATTGCCCCCCTCTTGCCGCGTTGCCCCCCTCCCCCTCGCCGCGTTGCCCCCCTCCCCCCTCGCCACGTTGCCCCCTCCCCCCTCACCGCGTTGCCCCCTCCCCGCGTTGCCCCCCTCCCCCCTCTGCCCCCCTCCCCACGTTGCCCCCCTCCCCCATCGCCGCGTTCCCCCCTACCCCATTGCCGCGTTCCCCCCTCCCCCTCGCCGCGCTCCCCCCTCCCCCCTCTCCGCATTCACCCCCCATCGCCGCGTTCCCCCCTCCCCCTCCCCACGTTCCTCCCCCTCGCCGCGTTGCCCCTCCCCCCTCGCTGCGTTCTCCCCTCGCCGCGTTCCCCCCTCGCTGCGTTCTCCCCTCGCCGCGTTGCCCCCTCCCCCCTCGCCACGTTGCCCCCCTCCCCCCTCGCCACGTTGCCCCCCTCCCCCCTCGCCGCGTTGCCCCCCTCGCCGCGTTGCCCCCTCCCCCCTCACCGCGTTGCCCCCTCCCCGCGTTGCCTCCCTCCCCCCTCTGCCCCCCTCCCCACGTTTCCCCCCTCCCCCATCGCCGCATTCCCCCCTCCCCCATCGCCGCGTTCCCCCCTCCCCCTCGCCGCGCTCCCCCCTCGCCGCGTTCCCCCCTCCCCACGTTCCACGTTCCCCCCTCCCCCCTCGCTGCGTTCCCCCCTCCCCCCTCGCCGCGTTCCCCCCTCCCCCCTCGCCGCGTTCCCCCCCTCCCCGCGTTCCTCCTCCCCCTCCCCCCCCCCGCCCCCCCTCCCCGTAATGCTAGAGTAGTTTCAGTCACGGAGATGTGGTTTAAATTGCTTGGTGCGATTCTTATTCAAATATGTTTATTTGCAGGTGACCTGTGACTGCTTTTTAATCAACACTGGTGTAAGATATCTCTTCCAAATCTGTTGGTGAGACATCTTAAAGCAGCATGGCATTCGTGGCAACACCTGGGGCTGTGGTGGACCAGACCACTTTAATGAAGAAATACCTTCAGTTTGTGGCTGCTTTGACTGACAGCAACACACGTAAGTTATTCAGCTTTCTGATAGGCCCTGGTTAATATCTCCCCAGGATAATAAGGGAACGAGACTTCGGAACAGGAGGAGATCATTCAGTCCCTTGAGCCTGTTCTGCTATTCACTTAGGTCATAGCCAGTGTATTATATCAACTCTATCTACTTGCTTTGATTTGGTAACCCCTAATACTGTTACACAATGAAACGTTGTCAGTCTCGGTTTTGACGTTTTCATTTGGAACCCCCCCCCCATCTGAACAGCTTATAGCGCCTTTCATAACTCCTGGGCATCCCAAAACACTTTGCAGTCATTGTGACACTTTTGCAGTGTAGTCACCATGGTAATGTAGGCAGTGCTGCAGCCCGTATGCACAAGGCAAGCTCCCGCAAACAGTAATATGATAACGACCAGATAATCTGTAATGTTGATTGAGGGATAAATATTGGCCAGGACAATCTTCTTTGAGATGGGATCTTTTACGTCACTTGAGAGGACAGGCGGGTCCTCTCGGTTTAACTGTTGTCTGAAAGATGGCACATCAGACATGCCAGACTCCCTCTATCATGTACTGGAATTTGTTAGCCTGGATTTTGTGTTCAAGCCTTTGGAGTGGGGGCTTAAACCTTCTCTACTAACTGAGCCACAGCTGACAAGTGTTAAATAGGTTTTGCAAAGCATCCCATTGTCTAAGTGAACGTTTTTGTAAATGGAATATTCCGGCTCCTGCTGTCGATTTAGGGAATATTTGATGGTGAAACAAAAATTGCTCATTGGTAGTCAGCTTTTGTCGAAAACATGATTTAGATTCTTTCAGCAGCGTTTTGAAACACTGTGCCAAAGCAAAATACAGCCATGATTTTCTTCAGCATGGGGCCGTTTGGTCCTGAGCACTGCCTTTATCACCCTGAAGCTTCTTTTAAAACAATACAAGACTGATTTCCCCAAAGTAACATTTAACAAATTACGCTACCTGTCTGCTTCAGCAGTGGTACTGATGTTGGACAGGAAATTCTGTGGCAAGTCATGTCAGGCTGTGGTGCTCCTTCTGGTTGCCGGGTTGTGAGGGGCATGGGGGATGGGGTGGTGGTGGGAGGTTGGGTGATGGGGTGTGCATGTGGTGGTGGGGAAGGAGGACGAGCGGGGAAGGAGGACGGGGAAGGGAGGAGGGCGAGTGGGGGAGGGCGGGGAAGGAGGGTGAGCGGGGGAGGTGGGGAAGGAGGGCGGGGATGGGGATGATGCAGGTGGGGACGAGGAAGTGGGGGTGTGTGTGGGGAGGGGGCAGGGAAGGAAGGGGTGCGTGCGTGGGGCGGGGTTTGGGTCGGGGACGGGGTTGATGGGGAAAACTATGCTGGGGGTACTGTGCAGGGAGGATGGAGGGGCCTGGGTGTTGGTGGGGATGGCGGGTCAGGGGCGGTTGGGGTGCTGGTGAGGGCTGTGCGGGGTGTATGGTGGGTGGGGGTGCAGGGAGGGGTCTGGTGGGGGTGCTGTTGGGAATGGGTAGTGTCAGATCACTATCAGAATCTAAAGTGACCAGGGGAAATGTGTCCCAACAGTTGTTGCGTTGTGCATATCGACGACACTCGATCAGAACAAGCACGTTGCTATTCTTCCGTGTGCAGTAAGCACAGTATCTCTTCTCATTTTATTAGTTTTTGGACTCGTAGTCCAGAGGCCAGGTCTAATGTTTAAGTTGTGTCCTGACCGTTTGAGATCTTGAATTTGGTTTTTAAAAACATTTAAAATAAGTTGGTATTACTAAAGTGGCCACGTTGAGTTGTCATTAAAAATTTGATTGGTTCACTGATGTCCTTTAGAGAAGGCAACCTGCCATCATTACCTGCTGTGGCCAATATGTGACTCCAGTCCCACACCAATGCTCTCCACCACTGGGGATTTCCCTCACCTCATGTCTGGGTCTGGTATAGACTCGTTGATAGAGATTTATTGCTGTGATTAGTCATCCCCGTTCTCATTGGATCATGCCAGGAAGGTAAACTAGATAGATTGAATAAAGGACAAATTTCTGTGGATCCTGGAAACCTAATGTTAAAACATATTTTCTAGATTTATAAAAAAAGGTGAACAGAATTTTTGTTTTTTGTACCTGACTTCTAAAGAGCTGGATTTATGATTATGAAATGTGCATGAGAAATCTTAAGTGATGGAAGTCTGTTGTTACTGCTCTGCTTTTGATTTGAGGAAAATGCCTGGTTTAGTTGGTAACTTGTTGTGATATAAAATCATGCGTAGTGTTTGGAAGAATTATGTCAGGATTGAATATGAGAGTTTTCTCCTGTCGGTGACAAAAACAATTGGCGGTAAAGAAAGTAATTCTGACTTTTGTGGTTGGTTTCTGTTTGATTTGATTGATATACTTTATTCTCCAGTTTGGTTTTAAATGTTCTAGCTATTCCATCTTGTTGTGATGGGACGGGCTTGAAAGGGTGCCATGTTGATGTCCCCCCTTGATGATGTTGGCAAGCCGTTTCACTGAGATGTCTACAATTCTAATAGCCGCAGCATTTGAACTTCAGTGTTGCTGCTGTTCAAGGGGGGACATCATCATGGCATGCAATCCTAATGTTTAAAGGAATTTCCTTGCACCGTTAGGAGGAAATATCCTGTGACATTTACTCTGGGGATTGTTGGCTGTGCAATTTGGATTAGTTCCAAAGCGTAGTTTGCATGTGAACAGCTCACATTCAAATATCTGGATGTTTGCCATGTTTGATACATTGCCTGTGATATAAATAGAGGTGACTTATCCTCGATTATTCATTTTTGAAATTATAGAATCTTACAGCTCTTTACAGATCCTTCGGTCCATCGTGCCTGTGCCAGCTCTTTGAAAGAGCTATGCATTAGTGCCACTCCTCCATTCTACCCCCATCGTCCTACAAATTTTTCTCTTTTATGTATATATCCATATTCAATTTCCTTTTGAAAGTTACTATTGAGTTGCTTCCACCAACCTTTCGAGCACCGCATTCCATTTCAGCCCCCTGGGTACTGTTCCTTCTACCGTTGGAAATAGTTTCTCCTTCCTTAACCTCTCTTAAATTTTCAACACTTCTCTTAACATCGCCCTGAATATCTCTGCTGTAATGAGGACAACCCCAGCTTCTCCAGCCTTTCCACATAATTGAAGCCCCTCGTCTTTGATATTCTAGTAAGTCTCCACTGCACCTGCACCAAGGCTTTGTCATCCTTCCAACACTGTGGTACCCAAAATTAAGCAAAATAACTCCAGCTGAGGCCTAACCAGTGATTTATAAAGATTTAGCATTACTTTCTTGCTTTTTGTACTCTCTGTCTCTATTTCTAAAGCTAAGAATTCCTTTTTTTTAAAAGCAAATGGGAATGGAGTTATCGAGTTAGTAAGAGACTTTGTGATTCAAATTAGAAAATTGAGAAATATGTTGATTCATTTAAGAAAAAATGATAGCTGTTGATTATAATTAACAGAATGAATCATAACTTGAACAGAAGCAAAATGATGGAGACAAATTGCTAGAGCCCTGTGAATATTTTAGAAGGTGGCTCCGCTTGTGTGCGCGTGTGACAGTGTGCGCGTGTGACAGTGTGCGCGTGTGACAGTGTGCGCGTGTGTATGCTTGTGTGATTGTGGTGCTGCCTTCTGTTATGGGCAATGTTAGTAAAACTGATAAGATCTGATTGCTTCTGTCAGACTATATGGTTGGAAACAAAGTCGACTGTGTTATTTTCAGTCCTAAGCGATTTCTGTTTAATTTTTTTTTGCAGCTGATGAAACCAAGTTGAAAATGATGCAAGAAGTCAGTGAAAATTTTGAAGTAAGTTTCCAGTGTTGGTCTTGAAAAGCATCTTGTTTGTGATCCACTTCAATTTAGGATATTGCTATTGTGACAGTGTTTAAAAGACCTGGATAAAGTGAGGAAATAAGCTGAAGTAACATAGTGCAATGGAATTACATAATATTTACAGCACAGAAACTGATCATTCAGCCCCAACTGGGCCATGCCGGTGTTTATGCTCCACACAAGCCTCCACCTACCCCTCTTCATCTTGCCCCATCAAAATGTCCTTCAATCCCTTTCTTCCTCATGTGTTTATCTAGTTTTCTCAAATGAATCCATGCATTTCTATTAATTAATGAGTTAACAGCGCAAATAGAGATAAATAGGTATGATTTGGTGGCGATTACTGAGACGTGGTTGCAGGGAGAACAGGTTTGGGAGTTGAATATCCAAGGGTGCTCTGTGTTTCGGAAAGAAAAGGAGGTGGTGTAGCTTTGTTAGTAAAAGAAGAGATCAGTGCTATAGTGAGCAATGATATAGGCACTAGAGAGCAAGATTAGAGTCAGTCTGGGTAGAAATAAAAAATAGCAAGGGAAAGAAGTCCCTGGTGGGAGTAATCTATGGGTCCCCAAACAGTAGTTTAGCAGTAGGGCATGATATAAACCAGGAAATACTGGGAGCATGTAAGAAAGGCACGGCAATAATCATGGGTGATTTCAATATACATATAGACTGGACTAATCAAATTGACAAGGGTAACCTTGAGGGAGAGTTCATGGAGTGTATTAGAGATTGTTTCTTGGAGCAATATGTTGTGGAATCAACCAGGGAGCAGGTTATTCTGGATTTGGTTTTGTGTAATGACATGGGATTAATTAATGATCTCAATAAAAGATCATCTTGGAAAGCTGAGGCCTAACCAGTGATTTATAAAGATTTAGCATTACTTTCTTGCTTTTTGTACTCTCTGTACAAAATTCTCTGCTAGAATTTCATGTTCAGTTTGAGAGCAAGAAACTTGAGTCCCACGCTAGTGTTTTGGAGTTAAACAAAGGTAACTACATAGGTATGAGGGCAGATTTGGCCCTAGTGGACTAGGCAGGAAGACTACAAGGTAGGACAGTTGATGAACAGCGGCAGATATTTAAGGAGGTATTCATTTCCTCCCAAGTTAAAGATATACCAATGAGGAAGAAAGATGGTAAGAGGGGGAAAACGCATCCATGTAAGCAAGGAAGTTAAAGATAACATAAAGGCAAAAACTAAGGCATAGCAAATTGCAAAGGTCAGTGGCAGGCTGGAAGATTGGGAAACTTTTAAAGATCAACAAAGGGCTACTAAAAAAAAAGCAAAGGTAAATTATGGAAGAAAACTAGGGCAAAATGTAAAAACTGATAGCAAAAGCTTCTACAAGTATATAAAAGGAAAGAGAGTAGCTAAAATGAATGTTGGTCCCTTGGAGGATGAGACTGGGGAGTTAATAGTGCAGAAATGGCAGGGACGCTTAATCAATATTTTGCCTCAGTTTTCACAGTGGAGGACACTAGTACCACCCCAATAGTAACAGGTAGTACAGAGGATATAGAGGAGGAACTTAGAACAATCGCCATTACTAGAGAAAAAGTACTGAGCAAGCTATTGGGATTAAAGGGTGACAAGTCCCCAGGACCTGATGGCCTACATCCCACGGTTTTAAAGGTAGTGGCAGTGGAGATACTGGATGCATTGGTTATAATATTCCAAAATTCCCTGGATTCTGGAAAGGTTCCAGTGGATTGGAAAAATGGTAATATTACGCCCTTATTCAAAAAGGTGGGGGGAGGCAGAAAGTAGGAAACTATAGACCAAGTTAGTTTAACGTCTGTCGTTGGGAAATTGTTGCAATCCATAATTAAGGAAGTAGTAATGGGGCATTTGGAAAGTCAAAATGCAATCCATCAGAGTCAGCATGGTTTTTTGAAGAGTAAATCATGTTTGACTAATTTACTAGAGTTCTTTGAAGATGTGACAAGCAAAGTGGATAATGGGGATCCTGTAGATGTAGTATATCTGGACTTCTAGGAGGCCTTTGATAAGGTGCCATGCAAAAGATTAATACACAAGATAAGATCACATGGAGTTAGGGGTAATATATTAACTTGGATAGAGGATTGGCTAACCAACAGAAAACAGAGTCCGGATAAATGGGTCTTTTTCTGGATGGCAAGCTGTAACTAGTGACGTGCCACAGCGTTTGGTCCTTGGGCCCCACCTATTTACAATCTATATTAATGATTTGGATTCAGGGATATAGCTACATTTGCAGGTGACACCAAAATTGGTGGGAAAGTAAGTTGCAATGAAGAAATAAGAAATTTACAAATAGATATGGACAGGTTCGGTGAATGGGCCAAAATTTGGCAGATGGAGTTTAATGTGGATAAGTGTGAGGTTATCCATTTTGTCGGAAGAATAAAAGGGTAACTTATTATTTAAATGGAGAGAAACGTCAGAATGCTTCAGTGCAGAGGGATCTGGGTATCCTCGTGCATGAATCGCTGAAAGCTAGCATGCAGGTACAGCAGGTAATAAGGAAGGCAAATGGAATTTTGGCATTTATTGCTAAAGGAATAGAGTATGAAAATAGGGCAGTGTTGTTGCAACTGTACAAAGCATTGGTGAGACTGTATCTGGAGTGCTGTGCACAGTTTTTGTCCCCTTACTTGGGGAAGGATGTAGTTGCACTGGAGGTGGTTCAGAGGAGGTTCACTAGATTAATTCCAGAGATGCAGGGCTTGTCTTATGAGGAGAGATTGAGCAGTCTAGGCCTATTTTCACAAGTTTAGAAGGATGAGAGGAGATCTAATTGAGGTATATATGATGCTAAAGGGGATAGACAAAATAGACATGGAGCGAATGTTTCCCCTTGTGGGGCATTCTAGAATGAGAGGCCATGGTTTTAGGCTAAGGGGTGGTAGATTTAAATCAGATGAGGAGGAATTACTTTTCTCAAAGGGTCGTGAATCTGTGGAATTCACTACCTCAGAGTGCAGTGGATGCCGGGACGCTGAATAAATTTGAGGAGGAGATAGACAGATTTTTAATTAGTAATGGGTTGAAAGGTTTACGGGGAGAGGGTGGGAAATTGGGGTTGAGGCCAAAATGAGATCAGCCATGGTTGTAATGAATGGCGGGGCAGGCTCGAGGGGCTGAATTGCCTACTCCTGCTCTTAGTTCTTATGTTCTTATTTCAACTCAACTACTGCCTTTGGTAGAGTTCCATATTCTGACCACTCTCTGGGTAAAGTAGTGTCTACTGAATCCTTTTTCAATTAATTTATACAGACACCACTGTGCACTATTCTGCAGGCGTTAACAAAAGTCAACTGTAAACTTAGGTGTCTATTGCTTCTGTGAATTATATATCTTGAAAATTTAGTTCTGGATGATTATGGTTTAATAAGCAATTGATATTTTTATGTGCGTTGTAATGTTTAATATTCTGCCAGAATGAAATTTAAGCACAGATACTTGAAAGTGCTTTATCTATAAATTAACATTCTTTGTTTAAAAAGAAAGTAATATTCTGGTTCATTTCACCCAATAAAGTTGGTGAAATTGAGAATTTTGGACTTTTTTTAGTCTTGCAATTTGAATAGTTTTAATTTTAGTCTACATGAAAAACTCAAGAATAATAAACCTAAGAGCAACATCTGTAATATCCCTTGTTCTAGAATGTCACAACTTCACCACAGTACTCAACTTTCCTGGAACACATCATTCCTCGTTTTCTCACATTCCTGCAAGATGGAGAAGTGCAGTTCCTTCAGGAAAAATCTGCCCAGGTATGTGGTGGAAGTGCCTTGCAGGATTTGCCTCCCCCAGTGGCTCGTTTGCTGAACAGGTTGTAAAATCAGATGCACTTTGTTCAATTGCTTTTATCTATTATGGGTATTCAGCACAAGAAACAAACCTTTTTTAAATTGAGGAATATTTTACCACCACTGCTGTATAATCCAGCCCTTTTAGGCAAAACAGGGCTTTGTGTAAAAGTAATGCATTTAACTTGGATAAATGAAAGTTTTGCACAGTTCTCTTTAGTTTAAGCCACCAACTGTGCACTAATGGTTTGTTTTGAATGGGAATTAATAAGCTTTCTCAACCAGGGAAAACCATATTTAGATGGGTTTAATGAACTCCAGCTCACCAATTGGTAGAGCAGCAAATGCTCATCTTTAGAAAATAGATTTTGACAGTAATTATTGGCATATTTAATGAGCTAGTTTAGAATACAAGCATCATTGCGAACTCTCTGCTTTAGGTCCTGGCTAACAGTTGTAATGCATGACTGTGCAAGCTGCACTCTAGAGAATAGAGATAAAAACAAAAAAACTGCGGATGCTGGAAATCCAAAACAAAAACAGAATTACCTGGAAAAACTCAGCAGGTCTGTTGAAGCAGGTCTGTTGAAGGGTCATGAGGACTCGAAACGTCAACTCTTCTCCTCTGCCGATGCTGCCAGAGCTGCTGAGTTTTTCCAGGTAATTCTGTTTTTGCTCTAGAGAATAGGTTCAGGTTGATGCAAGATCAAGACAATTGCTTTGTACTTTACTGTGGTAACTAAACATTTGCAGTTCCCCCTGCAAAATAGATGAATGCACTAACTACAGATTCTCCTCACAGCCAGGAAACTGCTACATGATTTTTTTACCTTCCCCTATTTTTAACAACTTCAAAAGTTAAATGGTGAGAGCTCGCAATTCAGCTACCATATATGTATTTTTAATAAGTTGTATCCCGATGAAATGCTCCTCATCAACCTCGATAAAGGTCCATAAAGGTCTATGAGTAGTTGTCACAGAGAAACATTTTCTGCAACGGTGGCCTGTAACCCGAGGACACAGATCTAAGATAATTAGCAAAAGACCATGGTGGTGGGAGTGGGGTGGAAAATTACACAGTACATTATGATCTGGAATGCCTGAAAGAGTGGCAGAAGCAGATTTTCAAAAGGGGATTGGATGTACACTTGAAGGGCAGAAATTTATAG
The DNA here is from genome assembly GCF_017639515.1 of Carcharodon carcharias. Taxonomy (NCBI): domain Eukaryota; kingdom Metazoa; phylum Chordata; class Chondrichthyes; order Lamniformes; family Lamnidae; genus Carcharodon; species Carcharodon carcharias. Next base: position 25,646,685 of record NC_054481.1, on the reverse strand, counting down.
GGTGGGGAAAAGTGGGGGGCGTGTGACTAATTGGATAGCTCTTTCAAAGATTGTGCATAGACAAGATGCATCAATTGGCTGCCTCCTATGTTTTGATATCACCTTTGAGCTGCTTAGATTACATCTGAAGCCTTCAACATCTGTGTGTTTCACTGTTCAATGGTGCTGCTGCATAATTTCACAATTCCTCCATGTAATAACACTCAATAGTTCCTAAGTAAGGAACTTGTTAATTTGATGAATTTTTGGCTGTAAAATGACATCTATAAAATTGATTTCTTTAAGACACAACTGTTTCTTGGTGTTCAGTTTGTAGTAGTAGCTTTAAGTTCTGTGGCTCAGAAGTTTTGTCTTTTGTGAATGTTTACATTCTGACCTGTTTCATTTTAGATGGCCAATGGTCTGCATTTGCAGTCAAATTACACAATTACGTAAGACCGTAAGGAATAAGAGTCGGCCATTCAGCTCATCGAGTCTGCTCTGCCATTCAATAAGATCTTGGCTGATATACTGGTCTTAATTCCACTTTCCTGCCTCATCCCCTATAACCCCTGACTCCCTTGTTGATCAAAAATCGGTCTAATTCAGCCTTGAATGTATTCAAGGACCCAGCCTCCACTACTGTCTGTGGAAGAGAATTCCAAAGGCAAATTACCCTTTGAGAGAAGAAATTTGTCCTTGTCTCAATCTTAAATGGAAAATCTCTTATTTTTAAACAGTGCTAGATTCTAGATTCCTACACGAGGGCAAACATCCTCTCAGAACAGTATAGTAACTACCCTGTCAAGCCCCCTCAGAATCTTAGGTTTCAATAAGATCACCTCTCATTCTTCTAAATGCCAGTAAGTATCCGCCCAACCTGTTCGACCTTTCCTCATAGGACAACCCCTTCATCCCAGGAATCAGCCTAGTGAACAATCTCTGAACTGCCTCCAATGCAAGTATATCCCTCCTTAAATATGGAGACCAAAACTGTACACAAGATGGGTCTCACCAATGACCAATACATTTGCAGCAATTTGTTTAGAACTGTTTCAGGTAATCCTTTGTTTTTTCAAAAAAATCCATGCAATATTGTAATATTTGTGATTTATGTAAAGACTATTTGTGTGCAATAAAACCAGCGTGCTTTGTTTTATAGTGAACTTTTTTTTTGTAAATTGTATATTTCTAGCAAGTTCGGAAGCTTGTCCTTGAAATCATCCACAGAATTCCAACGAATGAGCATTTGCGTTCCCACACAAAAAATATTTTGTCTGTGATGTTTCGGTTTTTGGAGGTAAGTTTTCCCCTATTTTCTCTGTTTTTGTGCATTTTTAGCCTCTGGCAGTAACTGAAAACTTGATTTCTAATCTAGCGTGTAAGTATCTAATGTTTCGTCTTGATTCAGGGACTCTTTCAGAATTAAAACAGAATTACCTGGATAAACTCAGCAGGTCTGGCAGCATCGGCGGAGAAGAAAAGAGTTGACGTTTCGAGTCCTTAAACGTCAATTCTTTTCTTCGCCGATGCTGCCAGACCTGCTGAGTTTTTCCAGGTAATTCTGTTTTTGTTTTGGATTTCCAGCATCCGCAGTTTTTTGTTTTTATCTCTTTTTTTAACTCTTTCAGAATTAGTTGTTTGGTCATACAGAACTGAGTATTGCTGAAAAAAAGAGACTTTTTTGTTGAAGCTCTTCATCTTGCACTCATCAGGACAATTTGCAAGAACATACTAATGTCAGGGGAAACAACATTTTTATATTGTATGAGAAGAGAGTGCTGATTGGTTGGCAAATGGACTCTAGTCGGCAGCCTGGTTTAAATTTCAAACAATGCTTGGCAGTTAACTGTCAGTCATTATCAACTGCTTCATTCTCTGTGGCAACACCTCTACCAGAGTCCACTTGGCAACCAATCAGCACTCATACTGTACAACTATGTTGTTCCTCCTGACATTGGTATTTTCTTGCTAATTGTCCTGATGAGTGCAAGACGAAAATCTTTGATTAAAAAAAGTTTTTTTTCAGGAATACTCTCAGAATTGTTGATGCTGAGTACAACGTGCAGTTTTAGTTCACACACACACACTGAATTCATATCTCTGAACACAGCCAGCCCCTCAAGCTTGCTCCTAATGACAAGTGATCTTACTGAACCATAAGATTCTGAGTGAGATGCTGAGAGGATGTTTCCCCTGGATCTAGGGGGCACAGTTTCAAAATAAGGGGTCTCCCATTTAATATGGAGATGAGGAATTTCTTCTCTGAGGGGTGTTAATCAATGGAATTTTCTTCCATAGAGATCAATGGAGGCTGTCATTGAATATATTCAAAACCGCGTTGGCAAATTTTTGATCTACAAGGGAGTAAAGGGCCATGTGGGCAGGCAGGAAAGTGGAGTTAAAGCCACAATCAGATCAGCCGTGATTTTATTGAATACTGGATCAGGCTCAATAGGCTGAATGTCCTACTCGTTTTTCTTATGTTCTTATGCTCCACCTCAATTTCACCTTTCTGCACTATCCCCAAATCAATTCCCAATATCCCTTGGTACCCAAAAATCTATTGAGCTCTGCCTTGAACATACATAACCAGTGAGGATCTACAGCTCTGGGGGTAGAGAGTTCCAAAGATTCACAACGCTTTAAGTGAAGCAATATCTCCTCATCTCGGTCTTAAATGGGCAACCCCTTAATCTGAGACCATGAACTCTAGTTCTAGACTCTTCAGATGGGGGAATATCCTCCCAAAACCTATCTTGTCAAGCCCCTCAAGAATTTTATACGTTTCAATTAGATCACTTCTCGTTCTTTCAATTCTAGGGATTTTTGGCCTAGCCTACTCAGTCGTTCCCCGTAGGTCAATCCTCACATCCCAGCAATTTTAATTAATGGAGGGAGTTGACAGGGTGGATTGGGACTGACTCTTTCTTTCAAGTAGAGGCATTTGAAGCAACAATGTGATAATGTCCAGATAATCTGTTTTTGTGATGTTGTTTGAGGGATAAGCATTGGCCAGGACACCGAGGATAACTTCCCTGATCTTTGAATAGTGCCATGGGACCTTTTTATGCCCATCTGAGAGGGCAGACAGGGCCTCAGTTTCATGTCTTCTCTGAAAGATGGCACTTCCGACAGTGCAGCACTTCCTTGATACTGCACTGGGAGTGTTAGCCTTGACTTTCTTTTGTGCTCAAATCCTAGAGTGGGACTTGAATCCAAAATCTTCTGACTCAGACATGAGTTTTTTTCCGAGTGAGCCAATGGAGGTGTTTAAAAACAACGTGGATGCTTAGTTGGGAAATAAGGGCACAGTAAAGACAGACCACCAAGATGAGGGACAGAGTTGCCTTAGTTAATGAGAATGGCACTGCATGCCTGTGTGGTTTAATGGGCTACCTCTGTTCCTGTCATCCTCCTTATCTTCAGTTACATGCCTACAATCATGGTATACCACATGTGCAAGACCAATTGTTGGGGGCATTCTGTCATTCACCAGGTCGGTGTGGGGCAAATCCCTTTAAGTTGAGAAATATAGGAGCAGCTGTATTTAAAAATAAATTGAGCCAGTGAATAGCTTGGATAGAATTCCGCATTGTGGAATGTTTTTGCAAGACATCATATCTTCAGCTCAAATTTAGGTATTCCTTAAAGCTAGATCTACCAAAAAGTGTCCCGTAACTGTTGGACTGAATTTATTTAATTATAACTGTTTTACTTTGAGTAAAAATGTAAATGAGGAGGAATAAGATTCTTAAGCTATTAAAATCACTGTTAACAGGCAAATGCTTAATGTGATGTTACACTTTCACCACGATCCTCCTTTAGGTTGAAAATGAAGAGAATGTACTTATTTGTCTCCGAATCATCATTGAATTGCACAAACAATTCAGACCACCAATCACACAGGAAGTAAGTACCCTTGCTTGAAAGACCAGGCATTTTAAAAAGTAAAGCAAGTCATTAGTTTGTGTGGTTTATCATGCTGAGCTGCCTTTAAGTTCAAATGAGAATCTCTAGACAATTGTTTCTGAATGCTTGTTAAAATTAATCTGTTTTTAAAAAAAAAACTAATGACTTTGAGAAGCTTCTGGTTCAGTTTGAATTCTGTAATGGCTCTGTCTAATGAGCATAGGCCATAAAGTGTGCATTATTTTGCTAATGCAATGTCTGTTTCACTGCAGATTCACCACTTCCTTGATTTTGTGAAGCAGATTTATAATGACCTACCGAAAGTTGTGGTATGTAACGTGCTGTGAATCATTCTTTTGAATATCTGGATGCTGTTTGGAAAAATAATTCATTTTTCATTCCTCCTGCTCCTAGACACGATACTTTGAGAAGCCCCAAGCGATTGCTGATAACACTGTTCCTTCTCCAGAGATGGTTGGCATGATCACTCAGGTTGTAGTTAAGACCAATCCTGAGCGAGAGGATAGTGAATCAAGAACGGTAGGTTGATCTGTTGAAAGTCCATGCATCCTTTCACCTTTGGCAACTGGGCTTGTGTCAAATGCAGAGTGACGGGCTGAAGTATTGCCTTCTGCTGGACGGAAAGATCCTGTGCAAAATGAGCTATTGCAGTCTTAACCTGTATTTTTAAAAAGTAGTGTTCAGGTAGATCTGTATTATTGGTCATCTCGATCTCTAAACTCTTACAAATCAATACTTTTTGCATGAATTTGAAATTAAGTTTTAATACAATGAATCTGTTTACTTAGATATTTCAAAAAGAAGGGCTGTAGCTATTTGTAAAAAAAAAAGGCTGATTTAATAGGCGTTGGTGTCGCTCCCAAAACAGCCCTTGTAGGGAATCTTTCTGAATTAATTAATCACCGTTGTAATTGCCTATAATTAATGAAAAACCTTGTGTTTTGTATGCTTACGTCTTTCAGCATACCATAATTCCTAGAGGCTCCCTCTCACTGAAGGTGTTGGCTGAGCTTCCGATCATTGTCGTTCTCATGTATCAGGTAGTTATTACAGTATGTTGTTACCGTAAGTTGGGAATCCTCTTTGGATTCTGAGTGCTTGGGATATTGCACCAGTTGGGTTCTGGCTATAGATTTATTCAACTCAGGACTCAGCCTCCAGTTTTTCTGAAGGTAATGGTTAGTTCTGTTCTTCTTTTAAATTCTATTCTTCAACGTTTTCTCTTCCTCTACTTCCACCTTCCCAGGTCCATACAACTCTCCCAGGTGAATGTTTGTGCATGGCGTTCGCCAATATCCTGGCTTCTCTGAAGTATGTGGGGTCGGCTCACACCCAGTAATAGTTAATAATTCCCCTTCTCCTTTCTAGTGGGTAAGCTGTTGAAATGTTTTGGTTAAATCAGCCAATGGTCCAGGAGGTGAGTTCCTGAATTAGGGTAAAACCTGGGAATGTTGGTGTTGCCAGAGAGCGGATCTGGTCTGATGTGTGCAGCCGTTATTTTTTTTCTAGCTCCAGGTGTGTTTGATAGTTCCCTATCAACTCTACAAAAGCAAATCTGGACTGGCTTCCTTGAAAGGGTGCCATGGTGGACAAATCTGCTGGCTCTGGTCCAGCTCCAGCCTCTAACTGCTTGCTCTCAATTTATTATGTGTAAATGACCTGAACTGAAGTCCCCCTTCTGATTAGGCACTTTCCAGCCTTCTGGACTTAACAATGAGTTCGACAGCTTCAACCATGAACTCTCTCCCTCATCCTCACCCCTTTTTTAACCCCCTTTTTTTTCTGCATTCATTTTTATCTTTTATCCATTTTTATTTTATTTTCATTCATTTATCCATGGTTTTATCCCCCCCTTCCAACCCATTTTCTATCCTTTTTTTCCCCCACCATTGCCCCCTTCCCCCCACCCCATCCCATTCAGGGCCATCTGTTACTTGTTACTTGTTCCATGAGGTTTTGCACAATGCTACCCCTGTTCTGCTATTATCACATTCTACTTTCTTACCTTTATGCCACCATCAGTACCTTTTTTAGCACTAACCGCTACCATTAACACTCCTTTGTCCTTTAATTCATGACATCTTTACCTTCCTTTGTCCCCACCTATTGCTGGCCTTCTATCCAGCTCCACTTGTCCCACCCCCTTTTAACAATATAAATTTCATCACATTTCCACTTCTTCAGCTCTGAAGAAGGGTCATATGGACTCGAAACGTTAACTCTGTTTCTCTTTCCACAGATGCTGCTAGACCCACTGAGTTTTTCCAACATTTTCTGTTTTTGTTTCATAAGAAGAAGCCATTCTCGTATAGGAAGTCAGTGCCCATGTGAATGATCCTCTAGTGCAATACTATTGGTGCACCCCACTTTCTGTGGCAATCCCAAAGAATCCAGCACCCTTTCAAGGAAGCCAGTCCAGATTTACTCTTGTAGAGTTGATAGACACTTTAGGCGGGGTGATTTTATTTCTAAATAAATTCATGTTGCATACAGGTGGAGGTGGATTGATTTCAACCCATTACCTTTCCCAGGGGCAGAGGTTGATAATCACTCCCAGTAATGCTGCTTCCCTTCCTTCCAGGAATAAATTTTTTATATATATGATTCATTCTTGAGATGAGAATGTTGCTGGCAAGGCCAGTATTTATTGCCCATCACTAACTGCCTTTGAACAGGTGGGTAGTGAGGGAGCAGGAGGCGGGTGTCAAGTTGCTGCGTAGTGACCCAGCATTGCTGGTGGTTTTGCTTCCTGGTAGCAAATTAACTATCATCCACCAGCGAGTTTTGGGGAGTAGTTGATCTCATTTCCCTCTACCAATAGTTGACTTTGACCCTTTCACAGTTGTGACTCAGGCTGAGAATTGGCTTCCTCTGAGGTGGCACTTGGGTTCCTACCCTGGCTGGCATGGCTAAGACTGAATGCTTGGTGTGGAGGGAATCACACCTGTGAAGTTGCTTTTCAGTGGGACTTCTGACCCAAAGCATCACTTCATGAGAGGACAATTTTTTTAAAAAAGAAATTGTGAATGATGTTACTAATATCAGGTGCTGGTTTTAATCTAAATAAATCTACTAATGTTCCCGTTTCATTCCAGCTGTATAAGCAGAGTATACACAATGTGGTATCTGATTTTGTGCCCCTGATTATGAGCACCATCATGCTGCAGATTACACCTCAAGCAAGGTGAGCATTATTCCTCTGGGTGGTGCTGTAGACTGCAAACAGTGATTACTTTTGTTGTGCAAATTTTTATTTGGTATCTGACCATGTGTTTAATATAATTTGAAATGTGGCCTTGGAACAAAAACCCAGATGATGGAGTGAGGAGTCTCTATGGGTACTGAATATAATCTGAGGGGTGATTTGCCTGACAAGCAATTTTGGTTTTTCATCAGAAAATCTTCAGACTGTAAGGTTGCAGTGTTGGAGTAGCCCTTTATGGTTTGATAAATGACCGAAAGTCCTGTGACGGTCATAATCTCCTGGTTTGTGTACTGGTTCAGATGACTTCTGTTTCTGGTAATGGACACTTGAAGAGTTACTGCTCATTAAACTAATCCTGCCCTTATCCCAGGAGGTGTGGAAGTAGCAAATTTTGGGAAGGCCTGCTGTTTTGGAGATCTTTTGACCAGAATGTCGGACATTTCCTCTTCTCGCCCTCCCTCCCACATGCCCCTCTCCCCTTGATCTTTCTTCCCCCTCCCTCATTATCTTTTTTTTTTGTGTTGCTAACAGTTAATTGGGAGCCCTCCCCATCCCCCTCCCTTACAATGCCACTTATTTTATGGCTTACTTGAGAATCATTTTGCCTTTAATTAATGAACGGAGTATAGAAACTATTGAAAGACTGATGCCCTACTAAACTCCAACACAAACTTCCAGAGTTCTCCGTGCCAAAGACTAAGCAAACCTTGTTGAGATCAGGGGAGGAGGAGGGAGCCTTTGGAGAAAGTTGTATTCTTTGTTGTTAGCAAGCGAGGCCTGCAGAGACAGGTCTCATTGACTAGCAGCTTGTTTTATGTCTTGCAGATAGTCTGGTCAAACATCATTCAAATCAGTTTACAATTGATTTGCAGTTAGCATTTTTACATTTTGTGAGCCGGTTAAGATATGAGCTAGAACTAAATAAATTGTTGGCTGCATGCACCAAACCAATAGTTGTGTTTTGGTAACTGAGAGACTTTATTTTGACCTATGAAAATCTTCAAAGTTTAGAGCATGCAAACCAAAATATATAGACAATCATGAAATTCCTGAACGGTGATGATTACACATATTCATAATTGACAATGTAAACATCTGATATTAAACCTGATGAAACACTCATTCTGAACCAAGCAAAATTTATAGACCTTTTTGTTAGTGAGTAATGGCTGTCAAAAACTGACCCAAGTAGGCTGGGCTGGGCAACACAAAGGTATGTTCAGCTGCTCCTAGGGCTGGAACGCCATATTCTAGTCTAAACTGCCGATGTGTTTCGAGTGTTGGTATCCAGGGTACATGGCTAACAAAGCCTAATGTTTGCTTCCACCCCCACCCCCTGAATGGAGCTTGTCATTGTTTGGTTTGGAATATCTTTGTATTGACCGTTTGTGCAACTGGTTTTGTACTGAAAGATATTATCCATCACACCAGTCAGAGACCACATATAATGCCTACTAGGCATTGGTACTGGACCCTCTGCTGATAAGGGGGAAATAAATAGTGTCTTTGAAGTCTCACTGACAGAAGTGTTAAGTTTGTTGTTTGGTGTGTGGCATTGGGGTTTGTTGGGTTAATGCTGTTGGAAACCTTTAATTTGTTGGTTTTAAAAGCTGAGTTGTATGTATAGTCACTCAAGCAGTCAGAAGCAGTACCAGTTTTATGACATACTACACAGGGTTACACGATATGTTGCACCAATGCTTCGTTAATAACTGTAATAATCATCAATTCTTGAGGTTTAGTTTAAAGGCATCATTTTCTTAATTAATTCTGAATGAATTGGTGCACCTCTTGTTTCATTAAAGTGTAACTATTTGGAGGTTTGGGTCTGAAAGGATGTGCTTTTTATCGTAGGCAAAGTAAACTTTACAATAAGGAGCTGTATGCTGACTTCATCGCTGCACAGATTAAAACATTGTCCTTTCTTGCATACATCATAAGAATTTACCAGGTACGTTTCTTTCTAATGAACTCTGCTTGGAATTTAAACATGCAAGAGAGATCCTGCATGTAATTATTTTTTCCTTTCTAGGATTTGGTTGGAAAGTATTCACAGCAGATGGTGAAAGGAATGTTACAACTGCTGACTAATTGTCCTTCTGAAACTGCCCACCTACGGAAGGAACTGCTAATCGCAGCCAAGCACATTCTAACCACCGATCTTCGTAACCGTATGTAGTTTTTGTGCTGTGTACACCTGAGGGGTCTTGCTGGAATGTGCTAAATTAATATTAAAATTGAACTATTCCAAGTTGGTGTGGGATGCTGATTGTTTTAGTTGTGACAGCACGGACTTCTGTTTCGAGTTATTTTCTCACTTCTCCTTCTCCGCTCTCCACCCTACCTCCCCTAGTTCAGTGAGGGCGAAAGACTTGGCTCTGCTCCTCAGCCATTGCTCTTCTGAGCTGATGGCTAGAATGTATACAGGAGCCCAGTCAATGATGCTCCTTCCAATGTTCTGTTTTTGATGCTGAAAAGCCCAGCCCCTACTACACACGTTGGTATAGCTGGACTTGTTGGAGTGCAATCCTATATGGTCATTGCCCAGTGTGCTGGTGCCTCTCTGCAGTGTTGCCTTCCAACAATAGTGTGGCTGTAGGCGTGAATTTATGATATCTGTTAGATTTGTTTTCTATCTGACAAGCAGTGAAGTGAACTTCTCAACTTCTAGATGAGAGAGCCCAGTCTCTTAATCATCAGCCACCATGGTAATTGATGTTTACTTTGTGCAATTAGATATTTACTACTGTGCTGGACAGTAGGAGCACTGTAAATATGTTAGGATAATATAATTGCGTTAATGTTTCACAAGGGAAAAGTTGATGATGTTTAATTAGTTTTATGTCTGCATTAATGAGGGAGAGTTGGTGGCTCTCTGCATAATACCAATCATTCGTTTTACAGAATTCATTCCATGCATGGATAAGCTGTTTGATGAATCTGTGCTAATAGGCTCAGGGTACACAGCTCGTGAAACGCTGAGGTAGGCAATCAGTCTGATGCACTGGAAATATGCTGGGCCATTTAATTAAATAGTGCCTGCACATAAAAAGAAAATGCTACCAGCAACTTGACTACAGATGGCCTTTTGCATTAAAAGTTGCTATAATTGAGTATTCCACTTTGTTGCTTAAATGCTGACATTTTGTACATTTTCACCTTTCTTGGCACTTCAATATGAGCACGCTTCCAAGTGCGTGTTTGGAATCTCATTATGAGCATTTAACTGCAACACTATCACCTCCTAATTTTACCATATGACCTATTTTGTGTAAATCTTTTGCCATTATTTGAATTTTTGTATGAGTTCAAGTTCCCATGACATACTTAAAAGATACTTTAATGAAAGGGGAAGAATTGAGGCATTTTAATTTGTGTGTTATACTTGAGGTGATCCTCCTAACCCACAAGAGTAGATTAGTTGGTAGCCCTCATCTCTGAACCAAAAGGCTGTGGGTTCAAAACTCGATCCAGAGTGCACAAATTTAGGCTGACACTAGGGAGCGCTGCCTGTCAGAGGTGCTGTCTTTTGGATGAGAAGCTAAACCAAGGCCTCATCTGCGCCCTCAAGTAGAAGTAAAAGATCCCATGGCATTATTTCAAAGAGGAGCAAGGGAATTCTCCCTAGTGTCCTGGCCTATATTTATCACACTTTCAACATCACCGAAACAGATTATCTGATGATCATCACATTGCTGTTCGTGGGAGCTTGTTGTGTGCAAATTGGCTTCTACATTTCCTACATTGAAACAGTGACTACACTTCAAAAGTACTTCATTGATGTAAAGCACTTTGGGATGTCCTGAAGGTGTGAAAGGCTGTATATAAAGGCAAGTCTGGCATCATTTCTGAGTGAACACAAGAATTACGAGGAGTAGACTGGCCCATCAAACCTGCTCCACGATCTGATAAGATCATGGCTGACCTGACTGTGGCCTCAACTCCACTTTCCTGTCTGCCCTCCTGTAACCCTTGACTGCTTTGTCGATCAAAAATCTATCTAACCAAGCCTTGAATATATTCAATGACCCAGTCTCCACTGCTCCCTGAGGAAGAGAATTCCAAAGACCAATGACCTGAGAGAAAATTTCTCATCTGTCTTAAATGGGCAATGCCTAATTTTTAAACTATGTCCCCTAATTCTAGACTCCCCACATAGGGAAACATCTTCTCAGCATCCATGATGTCAAGTCCCCTCAGGATCTTGTATGCTTCAATAAGATCCTCTCATTCTTCTAAACTCCAATGGGGATAGGCCCAACCTTTCCTCATAAAATAATCCCTTCATCCCAGGAATCAGTCGAGTGAACTGTCTCTGAACATTTTCTAAAAGCAACACTTCACTATTTCTGTACTTGATTCCCCTGGCAATAAATGCTAATGCTCCATTTGCCTTCCTAATCACTTACTGTGCCTGTATACAATCTACAAGTTTTGTGATTCACTTACTTGGACACCTAGATCTCTCTGTAGTGTAGAGTTCCTTAGTATCTCTCTATTTAAATGATGTACTGTTTTTCTATTCCTCCTTCCAAAGTGAAAAAGTTCATATTTTCCCACATTGTAATCCATCTGTCAAACGTTTGCCCACTCACTTAAAAATCTATCTAACTCAGCCTTGAATAAGTTCAGTGAGCCAGCCTCCACTGCTTAACCTATCTAAATCCCTTTAAAGACTTTTATGTTATCTTGACAGCTTACTTTCCTATCTATCTTTGCGTCATCAGCAAATTTAGCATACATGGATAAACAAAGATACTTTCAGGTCATGATCGTTATTGTTGGCTTTTTGGTGATTAAGTGCTAAGATAAGGGCCATTTGGATGACACAGCAATAGATGCTGTAAAATGGAATGACAGTTCATTTTCCTCCTCCCTATCACTGAAGATTCTCACATGAATGTATAAAATTGTATAACTATCCATATAGAATCATAGCATAGTATTGTAGGTTTGTTATCCTATGGTAGGAATGTAAGTTATGTAAATTAATTGTTAAAACTTACATAGAATGATAGAATGCAGAAGGTAGTCATTCCAACCCTCATGCTTGTGTTGGCAATTTTTGTTATAAGCTAGAAAATAATCTGCAGAGAGAGTTGTGTGGGCCTTATGTACAGGAAATTGTAATTCTGTTGTAAAAATTTTTTACTTTTTTTGAAACAGACCTCTAGCCTACAGCACTCTGGCTGACCTGGTGCATCATGTCCGTCAACATCTTCCTCTGAATGACCTGGCCCTCGCTGTTCAGCTGTTCGCAAAGAATATAGATGACGAATCATTACCCAGCAGCATCCAGACAATGTCTTGCAAGCTTCTGTTGAACCTTGTAGATTGTATTCGTTCAAAAAGCGAGCAGGAGAATGGGAATGGAAGAGATATTCTCATGAGAATGTTGGAGGTACAGGGCTAGATTGTACTGAATTTTAGAAGCAATTTCTTGGTTGTCACTGTGTGAATTTCTAAGGCTGGTGTTATATGCTGTTGTATAATGGCAATACAAAAAATAAGGGTAGCATGTATGACTTAAATGGGACTGAATTATGTATGCTTGCCCTTGTCCTATTGCCTCCTACCCTGCTTTACCTTAAGCCTACTGTTAGCCTCACACTGCATCATTCCATGGGGCATTCAACTGGCACTATATTCAAAACTTTGCATCTATACACAGTTCCTTTCAACTTTGTCTGTTTTATAAATTCCTCTGTAAACATTTCCAATAGGAACTGGTTGTGTAAACTTGTCACATTGTCATTACACACGTCTGTCAGTGGTGATGCCTTAAAGCCTCGGTATTGCATGTCCCTGCTCCTCAGTTTGTGCTGCAGAAAAACTCCTGGGGAAAAATTTTCCCCCCGTTGGGTGGGGGGAAGAGCAGGAAAGGGCGTGAGTGGGCGGGCTTCCGATCAGCAGCCCCGGGTGGGAGTCCGCCACTATTTTACATGGATGGGCCAATTAAGGCCCGCTCAGCGTGATGTCCGCCAGGAAGCACTATGCGCTCCTGTGTGGACGGGATGGGGGGGTGGGGTGGTGCGGGGGGAGGGTGGGATTCCTTTAGCCAGGAGTGCGCTCTTTCACACGTGCGCATGAAAGAGCAGACAGATCTCCCTGAGTCTAAGTGCTGCCCCAAGGAGATCGGCTCCGTTTTGAAACTTTTAATGAAGGAGTTTAAAAATTTTTCCTGCCATGTCCCCATATGTGACAATGTCACATGAGTTGGGACATGTCCATAACTTTTATTGCAACCTTTCATTAAAATTTAAAAACCCTCACGAAGCCTCATCCCTCCAGCGGATGAGGTTTTATTTTTTTTTCATAAGCCTGCCTGGGCTCCCGGCCTGCTCACGCCAACCTTTGGACGGGCAGGTCCATTAATGAGCTGAATTGGTTTCTCAATGGCCTTAATAGGTTGCGTGCCCGCCGACCTGAAAATGTAAACGATGCGGAGTGACGTCGGGAGTTTCACCCGATGTCATCCCACGTGTCGGCAAGCAGTCCCCAGCTCTCCCCCCCCACACTGCATGCTGACGGAAAAATTCTGCCCCTAGGCTTCAAACAACTCTATTCTGCTTCCCAAATTGCTGCACATAACTTGCTGTATTTAATTATAAATGATATGGATGCAAATTATAACTGAGAAAAGAATATTTGATTCAAAATGGGTACGGTGAGCCCAGGTCAATTAATGAACTTGGGGTGTTATAAAGTGGAACAGCAGAATTCACTTCCTACCATCCATCCTCACTCATGTGTTTGTCACTGACTTTAGTTGCCTAGTTTTGGGAGGAACTGAGAAGACATTTGTGTTAATTGCATATTAATTGAGTATTCAGGTAGTGGGCATTAACTGGGGGTTCACTTGGGCTCCCTATGTACAGGAACAGACTGAAACTGTTTGTTGGGTTTGGAGGTGCGTGTTTATAATGTGTGCCTCTAAATAAAAACCCTATTATTGTGTAAGGATTAGGCTCCAGTTATATCCTTCACCATTTGGCAACCTGGAATTGAACCATCTCCCTTAGAGGAAGTGATTGAAGTTGTAACTTTCCTTTTCACTCATGGAGCTGATCAGTTGTCAATGAAGTGGGATTGCTGACAGATGATGACCTAACTAGTGTGTGGTTAGGGGGTTGTGGTGGCGTTTGTGAGAAAAAAGCAAAATTTCCAATTTCCCATTTGTGCCCTGGTTCTAGGTCTTCGTGCTGAAGTTTCACACCATTTCTCGCTATCAGTTGTCCACTATCTTTAAGAAATGCAAGCCGCAGTCTGAACTGACTGCCACAGATGCCCCGATTGCAGCAGCTCAAGCAACTCCGACGTCATCTGTTCCCCCTCCTGCCCCACCGACGCCCACCCTCCCTGCACCAGCCTTAGACAAACACGGGGACAAGGATAAAGAGGAGAAGCAGACCTTCCAAGTGTCTGACTGTCGCAGCTTGGTGAAGACGTTGGTATGCGGTGTGAAGACAATTACATGGGGCATAACTTCATGCAAAGCACCAGGAGGTGAGAGACCGATGATGCTTGTTCTCTTGCTTTTCACCTCTGCCTAATGCTGCATCATATACACTTCAGCAGCAGTTGAACATTTTCTAAGAAATCATTAATTTGTTTTGGGAATCCCTGATTTTAATTACTGCACTGTTGGCAACTGTGTCGTCAGCTGCCTGGGCCCTAAACTCTGGAATTCCCTCCATACACCTCTTTACCTCTTGTCCCTTCTTTTAAGTCACTCCTCAAAACTTACCTCTGACCAAGTTGTCCTAATATCTCGCGATGTGGCTCGGTGTTAGATTTTATTTGATAATTGCTCCTGTAAAGTAATTTGGGATATTTTGCAACATTAAAGGTGTGATATAAATGCAAATTATTATCATTTAATTCTTTCAAGCGGTCAGGTTTAGAAAGATTCATCTGACATTTGCTGTCAGATGTGAATATCCAAATGTGGGGGAAACTGGTGGTGAAGAAATGAAGGTTGGCACCATAATTAAGCATTCCGCTAATAGCGAGGAGTCATGCAGTTAATATCTGTATCATATGTCAGCGAGTAATGCTGATGAGCATTTTCAAAACTGTATGTGCAGTAATTATATAAAATTATGTAAAAATGTTTAATATGTTTTAGGCTGTATGCCATGGGAGATGCACAAATGCATTAAAAAGGTTACTTTTGTGTGATCATTAAGTGCAGTCTGAAAGATTTTTTTTTCTCTATTTCTCAGAGGCATCCTTTATTCCCAACAAGCAGTTACAGCCCAAAGAAACACAAATTTACATCAAGCTGGTTAAATATGCAATGCAGGCCTTGGATATTTACCAGGTACTGTATCAGTGCTGTACTTTGATAAGGTTGTTTTGACTTAGTGGTGTTTTATATGTTTTGATGTCTGTCGGTGGTGTCCAAACAGCAGCCTGCCTGTCAGCCACATCTCCCCCACACTTGGGCAACCCCACCTGAGAAGATAACTCTGCCTTGTCTGCTTTTATAATGTTTTTATTTAATCTCTGGCCTTAGGTGCAGATCGCTGGGAATGGGCAAACTTACATTCGGGTGGCCAATTGCCAGACGGTGAGGATGAAGGAAGAGAAGGAGGTTTTGGAGCATTTTGCTGGTGTTTTCACTATGATGAATCCTTTGACATTTAAGGAGATATTTCAAACAACTGTACCGTACATGGTCGAAAGGATTTCAAAGAACTATGCACTTCAGGTGACAGGCATCCTCATGTACAATTTTTATGAAGATTTAGCCAGTCATAAGTGAAGCATCACACCGCTATGTAAGGGATTTTTTTTTTTAGCAAAGCAGAAAGAATTTACACTAAATCATGTGGTTGACTCTTAAATGCTTTCTGAACAAGGGCAATTAGGGATGGGCACTAAATGCTGGCCTAGCCATCGATGCCCACATCCCATGAACAAAGAAAAAGAAAAAGCAAAACACTGCAGATTCTTGAAATCTGAAATAAAACCAGAATATGCTGGAAAACGCTCAATGGGCTAGGCAGCATCTGTGGAGATGGAGACAGAGTTAACATTTCAGGTTGATGATCTTTCCTCTATATTTAAAGAATTTGGACATATGTACACTATGTAGTTGTGAGGAGAACTTGTTGGAATTTGTTTTGTAAGTAAAAAGAAAATTTTAATCTTGGAGTCTTTTAGCCCAGGTGCCCCAGGTAACTCCCAACTCCCTGACATTCAGGCACAGATGCAGGTAATATCTGGCCCCATACTATGACTAGGTTGGTCCATATATTAAAATGCTGAAACAAATCCTAACATTACACTGGAGCCCCAACATTTGAAAGTCCAAGGGGACTAGTGGGGGGAAAAACTTTGTACTAAGACATTTCAATGTCAGTTGCTTGCTGTTTCCCCTGTAGCCCTGAAATGGCTTTCCCTGTAATTATTATCCAATTTCCTTCATGGGTTATCTTCAAGTTATGTATTTAAAGGTTTTAAAAAGATTGAAGCTATGTTTTCATGAAGGTATAATAATTTTCATATTTTTCTGGTTTATTGTAAAATAGGTTTATGGGGGTGAACAGTTAGGTCTGTCTGTGTGTGTGAGATTTAATTATGTTTATTAGCCAAGCAGAGTGCAAGTTGAAGTTATCAAAAGAAGTAAGGTGTGGAAGTGTCTTTAATATGCTAATGGATAAACATGGTTGGGGTCTTGGCCTGTTAGGTGTAAAGGGAATTTGCATTTTTAGATAGATGAAGGGGGGATTTGGTTTTGAAAGGGATCTGTCTATTTACAAATAGCCAGAGAAGCAAGCTAAGTGTTCTGTAATAAACAAGTATTTATTTTTCTCAAGGGTTACTGACAGTATATAGTGACAACATGAAAGTTTTTATTTTATGAGGGAGATACAGTTTCAAAGACTTATGAAACAATAGAATTTAAGAAGAGAATGAGGCTATGTGTCAGGTGAAGGCATCGTAAGATCTAACAGGAGTGTGTGAAATAGCCTTCATGAAGCCTCCAGTATTTGTGTGTAAACCTGTCGACTACAGAAACCGAAGCTGGAGAAGCCATTTTGAATTCCACTGTCCAGGGTATTGTGTAAATTTGCGGGATCTGTTTAAAATCTAAAATCCATTTTGGACCATTGCTTTAAAGGGGCTGTAACTGGGAGTCAGGTTAATTAGGTATTTTAGGAGTTATTATAGTAGTAATTTGTAGTTCTATGTATGTGCTTGAAATCTTCTTTTGTTAACAAATACTTTAATTTAGTTTTTAAAAAAAAATCTCAAGTCTTGGTGGACTTTTTACTTCTGAGTTCAGTGCACACATCTCGAAATAAATACAAATTGCAAAACCATTGTGATAGTGCGATCAAGTTTTCCTCATGGATTTGATCTGCCTGGCACATATCATCTGCATTATGTGGTGGGCTGGTTTGGCAGTACCATGTGCTAAAATCATTTTATGTTTTCCTTATTTTTATTCCCCTGTGTACCCATCTTGAATTGTGATGGGGTCCATCAGAACTAAATGGATCAAAGGCAAAGTTGCAAGATGACCTAAGGTGCATCATTAGCCACTTATATGGGACAATCTGAGTTTTGCTCTCAGTCCTGCTTTGTTTGAGGTGCTGTTGATTTTGACTTCTGTAACAAACCCAATCTCAGCATTGACAACTGTGATCTTGTCTCTGCTGGTCTGTGAAGGCTATTGCTAAATTTCGTAGTGTTGTCAACCTGTTCATTAAGCAGTGTTGAGAACGTGTTCTGCGCTGCTCTGCAATACCAGACTGATAGGCCTCTATCACTAACACATCAATTTACTAGGTCACTGCTGGCCATTTAAAATTGATCAGAGTTATGTATATTATATTTTGACAATGTAAATGCAGAATAAAATCAGATACTGGTCCTAGAATTCATTGTTTGTAATTTGCTTTTAATTAATTGTCTGCTACAGATTGTGGCCAACTCATTCTTGGCAAACCCTTCTACCTCAGCTCTGTTTGCTACAATTCTGGTGGAATATCTTCTAGATCGGCTTCCAGAAATGGGCTCCAACGTGGAGCTCTCCAACCTCTATCTCAAGCTGTTCAAACTGGTGTTTGGCTCTGTCTCCCTGTTTGCAGCCGAGAATGAGCAAATGCTAAAGGTAAGGAGGAGATGCAGAAGGGAATGAGAGAGGGGATGATAAGTTCTCACAGTTGTGTGGATATTGCTTGGAGAGTGAATTGTTTTCACAATCCAAGGCTGCTGTGTAAGTAAAATACTGCGGGTTTTATGACTGCTTTGATGTAGAGGTAGTGGTGCAGCTGATAGGGTTAGATGAAGAGGGAAGCGAGGAGTCCTTCATGGAAACTAAACTTCAGCTTGGACTAGTTGAGCCAAATGGCTGCAGGCTGTGTGTTATTCTGTGTTTGGGAAAGAAGCTGCTTGAAGTTAGCAAGATTTTGGCAGCACCTGGTCTAAAGGAAAGGGAAATAAATGGTTTTTGGTTATATTTTGATTTTGAAGTCTCCTGGGTCTTGGGTTAGATAGGTTTGAATAAACTCTCAGAATCAAGTTAAATTGTCTGGCTTTAAGCATATGATGCTGCCAGGTTAAGCCTTCTGACAAAAAGAGGTTCCTGTTCCAGACGCTGAAATAGCCTTTTATCGATTCCTTCGGTTCTCAAATTGAAAGAAAGACGTGTTTGTATAGTGCCTTTCACAACCACCGAACATCTCTCAGACCCTTGCGGCCAGTTAAGTACTTTTGAAGTGTGCTCACTGTTGCAGTGTAGAAAACACAACAGTTAATTTATGCTCCCACAAACAGCAATGTGTAAATGATCAGATAATCTGTTTATGTGATCTTGGTTGAGGGATAAATCTTGGCAAAGACATTGGGGATAACTTCCCTCCTGTCCCTCAAAATTGTGCCATAGGAATTTTTACATCCGCTTTGAGAGGACAGGTAAACCCTTGGTTTCACACCTTGTCCAAAAGATGGCACCTCCGACAATGCAGCCCTCCCCTAGCACTGCTCTGGATTGTCAGCCTTGATTTTTGTGCTCCAATCCTGCAATTACACTTGAACTCGGAGCTGAGTGAGTGCTACCAACTGAAACATGCCAACACTAAAGTATCCAAATATTGTTTCAGTGTTTTCAAACACTCAGTGCAGTTTGAAGGATGAAGAAGTAAAGTTTTACAATGTTAAATTACTTGTGTGCTGGGTACTGGGAATAATGAGTGAGAAAGAACTCTATTTTATATAGGAACAGGAGGAGGCCATTTAACCCCTGGAGTCTGTTGGCTATTCAATGCGACCATGGCTAATCTGTGATCTAACTCCATATATGCATCATTGCCCTATATCCCTTAAACCTCTGGTTAACAAAGAACCATCAACCTTATATTTATAATTAATAACATCATTTGCGGAAGAGACTCCCAAATTTCTACCTTCCTGTCCATGAAGAGCATTTCCTAATTTTGTTCCTGAAAGGCCTGCCTCTAATTTTTGGACTATGTGCCCTTGTCCTAGACTCCTCAATCATCAGAAATAGAGTAGATAGTTTCTGTCCATCAGCTCCCTATAATATCTTGAAAACTTTGATTGAATCACCTCTTGATCCTCTAAATTCCAGGGAATGATTCATGTACCCTCTCCTCATAATTTAGTCCTTGGAGCCCAGTTATTATTCCAAAAAATAGACATAGTGCCTTGTCCTCTCCTCTATATCCTAGTGCCCTTCACAAACGTTCGAAGACATGTTCAGTTAGTCACTGTTGTTATGTAGGCCAGTCTGGGTTTTTCTTTGCTGCTTTCATCCTTCTACCCCTTCCAGTAATTACTTTAAATGCTTCTTGTCGTTCAAGACTCTTGTTTGATTTTTGCAATGTCTTTGTGTGCGGGGGAAAAAAAATATTGGATTTTGACTGATGGAAATTATGTGACTGTTTTGAAATGTGGCTTTTCTTGGTGATTAATGGTTTAACATCTAATTTTGCTCTATGAAGGTCACTTTAAAATATTATATTAAAAATCTCTATTCTTTTGTTCTCCCCTGTCAGAAAATTCAAGGTCGAGTGAATTTAATGAGCTGTAACAGCAATTTAAATGTTTGGATCCTTTGGCTTGTATGTTAATGTTGTTTCGTTAGATTAGGGAATGGCTGTTTAAACCTTTGAAATTAACTGAGTAATAAAGAGTCTCTTGTGAATGTGGTAGCATAGTTTTAAAAAAAAAATAAAATTACAGCTTAATTTTTCCAATAAAGTCACTTTTACTCAGATCAGTGGAGCTGGTTTTCTTGAGTGATTATGTGAAATTGGGTGGATGGCTTGTTGTATGTCTTGTGATACACAAACCATCACCATTGATGGGGCAGGCAGAACCTCTTGTTTGACCTCTCATCTAAAAGACAGCATCTCCGATAGCGTGGAACTCCTTCAGTGTTGGTCCTGGAGTGTCGATCTGGATTTTGTGCTCAAGTCTCTGGAGTGGGACATGAACCCACAAACGCCTGAGAGGCGAGAGTGCTACCCATTATGCAACAGCTGACTTCAATCCCAGACTGGAAACCCGCTAACACCAAATTTCATTGTATTTTAGCCACATCTGCACAAGATTGTGAACAGTTCTATGGAGCTTGCTCAAACAGCCAAGGAGCCATATAACTACTTTCTGTTGCTTCGAGCCCTTTTCCGATCTATTGGGGGTGGCAGCCACGATCTCCTGTATCAGGAGTTTCTGCCATTACTGCCTAACTTGCTGCAAGGTAAGAATGTAATTACATTAGTTCCTGACTGTTCAACTGATGAAATAACCCCAGGTTCAATCAATATATTTCAAGCTTTGATAAAATGTATTGGGCACTTAATTGAAATGAACATTAGCTGAAGCATGTTCCTTATTGAAGATAATTCCCTTTGAGTCCTAAATCTGCTTTGTAGCTTACAGGTGCTGGACTGAAAATGTACCACTCAAAAGTGGATTTTCTGTAAGTTGTAATGCATAGAACCAGGGTATTTTCTGATTCAGTATCTGTAAATCAATGTTTTCACTTTTCGTAACTTTTATTTTTATCACAGCATTTAGCAAGCTAAATGTTCAAGCTGAAAAAGCATTACCTCCTAAAATTATACTATATGCATGAGACACATGTGCTCAACAGCTGTTTGAGAATACAAATGCAGTAGAGTGATAGATGTTGTTTCTGCCATACTTAACGCTGTTTTTGTTGCAGGGCTGAATATGCTGCAGAGTGGCCTGCATAAACAACACATGAAAGATCTCTTTGTAGAGCTATGTTTAACCGTGCCCGTCCGACTCAGTTCCCTCTTGCCATACCTGCCAATGTTAATGGACCCATTAGTATCTGCGCTTAATGGCTCTCAAACCCTGGTCAGCCAGGGCCTACGGACGCTGGAGCTATGTGTAGACAACTTACAGCCTGATTTTTTGTACGATCACATCCAGCCAGTGCGAGCAGAGCTCATGCAGGTAAAACTGGGACAGTGTAGTACATTAGGAGATGTGAATCTGTCAAACCTTTGTATCTTGATTTGTTGTATGTTTAATAGTTAGATCATATAGGTGCCAGGAAGATATGCTGGCATGGTGGTAATGTCACTGGACTAGTAGTCCAGAGGCCCAGACTAATGCTGTGGGGCATGGGTTCACATTCCATCATGGTGGTTGGTGGAATTTAAATTCAATTAATAAAACCTGTAATTAAAAGCTATTCTCAGTAATAGTGATTGTGAAGCCATTGTTTATTGTCGTAAAAACCCATCTAGTTCACTGATGTCGTTTAGGGAATGGAATCTGCTGTCCTTAACTGGTCTGGCCTAATGCGACTGCAGACCCACAGCAATGTGGTTGACTCTTAACAGCCTCTGAAATGGCCTAGCAAGCCACTCAGTTCAAGGGCATTTAGGGGTAGGCAACAAATGCTGGCCTTGTCAGTGACACCCACATCCCACGAAAGAATAAAAAAAAAACAGCACAGAAGTTGAACCTATCATGCCAGTGCCAACTCTTTGAAAGAACTATCCAATTTGTCCCCCTGCCCCTGGTCTTTGTATAGCTCTGCATTTTTTTCCCCTTTTCAAGCATATATCCAGTTCCCTTTTGAAAGTTACTGTTCAATCTGCTTCCCTTTTGAGCAAAGCATTCCAGATCATCATAACTCTTTACTCAAAAAAAAATCTTCTCATCTTTTGCCCCAGCTTTTTTGCCAGTTATCTTAAATCTATGTATTCTAGTTACTGCCCCTCTTGCCAATTCTGCCAGTGGAAACAATTTCTCTTGATTAACGCTATCAAAACCATTCATAATTGTTGTACTCCTATTTTGACTAATCATGAGTTTGGATAGAACAGAAAGCTGTACAGATGTGTGGACGTGCAACACCTAATATAAAATAGAAAATATATAGATTGTTCATCTCTTGCACTGTTCTCAGTAATCTTTTAGCCCTTTTTTTAAAAAAAAGAAACTGATTGAACTTCCAGTTGCATTTGAAATGATAAGACTGCATCAAATCCGAAAATTGCACAGCGGAAGTAATCTGATATTTTAGCGGCTCTGTATAAAATAAATCCAGCCAAATTGCTTTTAGCAAGGGGAATGTTCGAAATAATTCAAACCATTGTATTTCACCAAAATTTAAATTGGGAGTTGAATTCTAGTTTTAAAAGGTAAGGAAATTGAAGTGGCTTCACCATTGGATTTCTGGAAAAAGTAGGTTTGAAACTTCCCAAATTGGCTCTGAAATGTTGTAACGTGAAGATGTTAATGTCATTCATTGTTACCTCATGGAATAATACTGGAAGCTGGAGCTAGCAAACCCCTCACTACTGTAGTAAAACAGGGTGTATTCACTTGTTTTATGTTCAACCAATTCAATTCACTCCATGTGATATCAAGAAACAGCTGCAGGCACTGGATACTGCAAAGGCTGTGGGCCCTGACAACATTCCGGCAATAGTGTTGAAGACTTGTGCTCCAGAACTAGCCGTCCACCTAGCCAAGCTGTCCTAGTACAGCCCGAGCACTGGCATCTACTTGGCAATGTGGAAAATTGCCCAGATATGTCCTGTCTACAAAAAACAATCATCTAATTACGTTCCCATCAGTTTACACTCGATCATCAATAAAGTGATGGAAAGTATCATCAGTGCTATCAGGCGGCACTTAGCTCAGCAATAGCCTGCTCACTGACGCTCAGTTTGGGTTCTGCCAAGGCCACTCAACTCCTGACCTCATTACAGCTTGGTCCAAACATGGACAAAAAGATTGAGGTGAGACTGCCCTTGGCATCAAGGCAGTATTTGACCGAGTGTGGCTTCAAGCTGCCCTAGCAAAATTGAAGTCATTGGGAATCGGTGGGGAGGGGGGGTACTCCTCTGGTTGGAGTTGTACCGAGCACAAAGGAAGATGGTTGTAGTTATTGGAGGTCAATCATCCCTTTCCTGGCACACCACTGCAGGAGTTCCTCAGGGCAGTGTCCAAGGTCTACCATTTTCAGTTGTTTCATCAATGACCTTCCCTTCATCATAAGGTTAGAAGTGGGTCTGTTTGCTGATGATTGCACAATGTTCAGCACCATTCGTAACTCCTCAGATACTGAAGCAGCCTGTGTCCATATGTAGCTAGATCTGGACAATATTTAGGCCTTGGCTGATAGGTGGAAAATAACATTCACACAGGTGCCCGGCAATAACCATCTCCAACAAGAGAGAATCTAATCATCGCCCATTGACATTCAATGGCATTACTTTTGCTGAATTTCCTACTAACAGCTTCCTGGGGTTACCATTGACCAGGAGCTGAATTGGATCAGCCATACAAACACTGTGTCTATATGAGCAGGTCAGATGCTGGGAATTCTACAAGGAGCAACTCACCTCCTAAATCTCCAAAGCCTGTCCACCATCTGCAAGGCACAAGTCAGGAGTGTGATGGAATACTCTCCACTTGCCTGGATGAGGGCAGCTCCGACAACACTCAGGAAGCTTGATACCATTCAGGACAAAGCAGCCTGCTTGATTGGCACTGACATTCAGTCCCTTCACCACTGATGTACAGTGGCAGCAATGTGTACCATCTCAAGATGCATTGCAGCAACTCACCAAGGCGCCTTTGCCAGCACTTTTCCAAAACTGCGACTTCTATCGCCTAGATGGACAAGGGCAGCAGATGCCTGGAAACACCGCCACCTGCAAGTTCCCCTTCAAGTCACCTCAAGTCATCTGACTTGCAACTACATTGCTGTTCCTTCTCTGTCGCTGGATCAACTGCTGAAGCTCCCTCCCTAACAGCACTGTGGGTGTTCCTACAGCACATGGACTGCAGTGTTTCAAGAAGGCAACTCGCCACCACCTTCTGCAGGGCAATTAGGGATGGGCAATAATTGCTGTCCCAGCCAGTGACACCCACATCCCATGAACAAATAAAAAAGTACTCCTGGTATGAAATTTAAGCATCTTGAATTGTCCTGTAATTTGAATTGAGGAATAGCAAAAGTAACAATTTTTATACTTTAAAAAATTGAATCTTTGGATAATTTGAATTAAAAGGATTAGATTGTAATACATTCTTGAGTCAGAATAATGTTTCTATTTAGAGATAAGCGAATTAACTGATGATTCCAGCTTTTGTCTTTTTAGAGCATGGGGAGACAAATACGATGAACATACATTTTTTAAAGCTCAAAGGACTATTGATCTCAAATGAACACATGGCACTTTCATATATCAACTGTCTCACATATATATATTAATTCCTACTCCAAAAATAAATCCAATTGTCCATTTATACCGTTCTTCCCTGATGACTGTTTCCATAACTTAATTACCTTGTGCTTGAAGAATTCCCTTATTACTCTTAATGTTCCCAGTTTCAGCTTTTGTTCGCCAGTATTGTAAGCATTCACTATAGTCAAGCTATTTGCCTGGATCAACTATGTTAATATCCTGTATAATATTGAGAACTTCAGTTGGATTGCAAGGTTACTTTTTTCCCTCAAGAACCAGCTCAGCTTTCTTAGTACAAGAGCAAAATACTGCAGATGTCAGAAATCTGAGCTAAGAAGCAAAAAATGCTGGCTATAAGATCATAAGATGTAGGAGTAGGCCATTTGGCCCATGACCCTTCTGTGCCATTCATTAACATCATGGCTTATCTGATCTTGGCCTCACTCCTGTCTGTCCCTCATGTCCCTTGACTCCCTTGTTGATTAGAGATCTGCCTAACTCAGCCTTGAATATATTCAATGACCCAGCCTCCACTGTTCTCTGTGAAAGAGAATTCCAAGTCTAGTGACCCTCAGAGAAGAAGTTCTTTCTCATCCCTCTCTTATTTAAACTATGCCCCTGGTGCCCCCACAAGGGAAAACACCCTCTCAGCATACACCCAGTCGAGCCTCCTCAGAATCATATATGTTTCAAAAAGATTGACTCTCATTCTTCTAACCTCATGAGTATAAGCCCAACTTGCTCAACCTTTCTTCACAAGACAACCCCTTCAACCCAGGAATCAGCCGAATGAACCTTCTCTGAACAGTTTCCAATGGAAGTATATCCCTTGTGAAGTAAGGAGACCAAAATTGTACTCCGTATTCCAGGTGTGATGATCATCACCCTGTACAACTGTTGCAAGATTTCCCTATTTTTATACTCCATCCCCCTTCCTAATTACTTGCTAACTTTTAGTGATTCATGCACAAGGACACCCAGACCCTTCTGTACAACAACATTCTGCAGTCTCTCTCCATTTAAATTAAATTCTGCTTTTCCATACTTACTGCCAAAATGGACAATCTCATGTTTTTCTATGTTATACCCCATCTACCAATTTCTTGTCTGCTCACCTAACCTATTTATTTCCCTTTGCGGACTCTTTGTATCTTCCTTGTAACTTTATTTCCTGTCAATCTTTGTAGCCAGCTTTGCTGACAATACAATACAAAATTGATCCCTTCATCCAAGCTATTGATATAGACAGTAAGTAGTTGAGATCCCAACACCGATCCCTGTGGTGCTGCACTAGTTAGAATTTGTCAACCCAAAAATGGCCCATTTTTTCTGGGGGCTCTCTCTCTCTCTCTCTCTCTCCCAGTTAGTTGGCCAATCCTCTATCCATGTTCAGTACCTGGAGAGGGAAACTGAGTCGATGTTTCAGCTTGATGACCTTTCTTCAGAATTTTTTAATCCAAATTTGTGATACCTACAGTCATTTTTGTTCACCTTGCAAGAGTAGCATTATCTTTCCTGTGGTTAGTACAGACCGTTGCTTTGCACAAGAGTACTGCAACCTTTTTAAAGTTTCTTTTTCTTCTCTCATTTTTGTTCTCGTTTAGCCTCTCGCTCGACTTCACACTCTTGGTACCTGTTCAATAAACCAAATATTTGACAATTTCATAGGATGCCCAGTTTATTTCACGAATTAGGTGACTTGTGATAAATTACAACTATTTCCTGTTGGTCTATATATGTTTTCCCCCCCTCTCCATCTCCAAATCAAACAGGAGAGGCTCTGGGTGAAGAGAATGGGTGTCATGAGTGAACTGTGGTGTGGTTGAATCTCCTGCTGTGATGCTTTGGGCAATGTTGTTTGCTGTTGTAATTTTTATCACCTTTTATAGTGCTTGCTATTTAGAATTATACTCCTGAGCTTCAAAAAGATTTAAAATCCATCAAAATACATGGGACACAGTAAATAATACGGAATGGGTTCAATAACAGCTAATTTGCTGCACTGCAGTGCTGTTCAAATCTTTGGCTGTGTTGTAATTGCATTTGAAGAGTTATTTGGAAGAGAATTATAGTTGTATTTATGAAGAACAATTTGAGTTTGACAGAAGCTTCTTCAATTTAGCAGGGTTCCTATTCATTTTTTCTGGGGAAGGAATGCAGGTTTAAGGAGTCCAGACTAATGCATTATAATCAGGAGCTTAGGCTAGATCATATGTATTGTAAAACTGCTAATATTTAAATGCATTATTTAAAGATATTAGTTAACAATCTACAATTATGTGAGCTTCCATTAGGCCATGGAGTGAGAAAAAAGGCTGCTTGTCTCATGAGCTCTGTCCTTTCCACACCTGTGTACAAAGTGCTTTATCAAAGCTCGACCTGATTTTCTTGTTCTAAGGAAAGATTTTTTCCCCTTTCCTGCTCTCTTTCCCTCCCACACTCTCCACTCCCCATTTCACACAAATCTAAATATCTACCCAGCATTTCATCCTCCTGACTTGAAATGTTAACTCTGTTTTTCTCTCTCTACACATGCTGCCAGACATGCTGAATATTTCTAACATTTTCTGTTTTTATTTCAACCCCCTGCCCTTTTAATTGTATGCAATAATGTATAGGTCGTTCGGCCTAACTGGTCCATTTTGGTGTCTATGTCCCATACCAGCTCCCTCCCATCCTACTTCACCTCACTTTATCCTCCATATACTTCTGTTCGTTTCTCTCTCTTATGCCTACCCTGCTTCCCCTTGCCATGATCATTCTGTGGCCCCAACAGTTCAGCTAACATCATGTTTCATAAAGTGGTCCTTCCTATGCACTTCCTAACCTATTCTTATTAATGGCTATTAATTTACTTGCCATTTGTTTCGAAGACTACATGCCCAGAACCCTAGGGTGGTGGGCAATACATTCACTTCTATTTTCTGGTTATATGTGCTTATAATCCAATCAACTAACTTACTTGCATCTACATTATTTATTCCTTGGAGCATTTTAAAACCCGGAGCACATGAGGCAACAAGTTATTGTGATCCAGAATATGCTGCCTGAAAGGGCAGTGGAAGAAGATTCAGTCGTAACTTTTAAAAGGGAGTTTGGATAAATAGTTGAAGTGGGGGGGATGGAATTGCAGGGCTGTGGGGGAAGGACAGGAGAATCGGACTGATTAGATAGCTCTTTGAAAGAGCTGGCACAGGCATAATGGGCTGAACAACCTCCTCCTCCCATGCCATATCATTCTATGATTTCATGTCTCCTCTCCAACATTGGTGGATTATATTCTGAGTGTAATTACCCAACAGCAGATACTCCAAGCTTTCAGGCCCACAAACTTGAGTACAAATAGGGCTGTGCTGCTTGAGGTTTGAGAGCTGAATTGCTTGGATTTCAGGAGCCTTGGGTGGCCCAAACCTCAGTTTCGGCAACCTCTGATTTACCACACAAGGTCCCAGAACCACTTTTGCCAGGATATTTCTCTGTGTTGTGTTATTCTTCCTCTAATATTTGAACAAGTGTCAGACTGTACAAACTGCAGCTGTAATACATACTAAATTATAGATTAAAATGAAGAATGTTGCTTTTTTTGTTTTAATTTTTATTTTGGGCAGGCCCTATGGCGCACCTTACGTAACCCAGCTGACAGCATCTCCCATGTGGCCTACCGTGTACTGGGCAAGTTTGGTGGAAGCAACCGCAAGATGCTGAAGGAGTCCCAGAAATTGCAGTATGTTGTTACCGAAGTTCAGGGGCCGAGCATCACAGCCGAGTTTTCTGACTGTAAGGCATCTATTCAGCTTCCTATGGAGAAGGTAAGCTCGTGCATCATTAGATTTAGCTTGTGCACCATTTGATTTTTGGGCTTATCAAGGTGAGGGCTGTGCTACCAGTTGGAGCACTTAGTAATTGATTGTCAGCTGTGACTCAGCGCCTCTTGCCTCTGAATCAGAAGGTTGGGGGTTCAAGTCCCACTCCAGGGATTTGCACCCAAAATCCAGGCTGGCACTCCCAGTGGAAACACTGAGGAAGTGCTGCTCTGTTGGAGTTGTAGCCTTTTGCATTAGATGTCAAAATAGGCCCATCTGCCATTTGAAGGAGGTGTAAAAGATCCCATGAGACTATTTTAAAGAAGAGGAGTTCTCTCAGGTATTCTGGGCAATATTTAACCTTTAAACAGCAGGACAAAAACAGATTACCTGGTCGTTATCTCATTGCTGTTTGTGGGACCTTGCCTTCTGCATATTACCTGTTGCATCTTCTGCCTTATATAAGTGACTGTACTTCAAAAACTTCATTGGCGGTTTGGGATGTCCTGAGGTTGTGAAAGGCACTAAAGAAATGCATGGCTTCCTGTCTGTGTCTTTCTGTGTTTGTGTGACTCTCACTCCTTATCTCTTTCAACAGCTCTGTGCCAACCCAAAGTTAAAGCACCTATGCAAAGCTCTCAAATTATGACTACTCGTTGATGCCTGAAGTATTTGACGAGGCATTGATTTCTGATGTGTGATGTCTGAACTCTTGTTAAATGTTTTGCAATCGTTATAAGGTTCAGTGATTTGTTTGCAGTACTCTTCCTCCCGTTTGCTGTTTGGGCTTGGCCTAAATAGCCAAATGGTTATGGTACTGGGTTTGTAACCCCAAGATCAAGAGTTCAAATCTTACAATGGCAAACTATGAAACAACGTAACTTCATCTGAAACAGATGGAAACGGGTTTGTACTCGAAAGAGTTACATCTTACGCTTGGCCTAAATAGCCAAGTGGTTATGGTACTGGGTTTGTAACCCCAAGATCAAGAGTTCTAATCTCACAATGGCAAACTATGAAACAATGTCACTTCATCTGAATAGGAACAGATGGAAACGGGTTTGTACTCGAAAGAGTTACTCTTCCTCCCGTTTGCTGTTTGGGCTTGGCCTAAATAGCCAAGTGGTTATGGTACTGGGTTTGTAACCCCAAGATCAAGGGTTCAAATCTCACAATGGCAAACTATGAAACAATGTAACTTCATCTGAAACGGATGGAAACGGGTTTGTACTCAAAAGAGTTATTCTTCCTCCCCGGCTTGACCTAAATAGCCAAGTGGTTATGGCACTGGGCTTGTAACCCCAAGAACTGTGCCTGATTTATCCCAATTTTGTTGATTTGGTTTTCATTTAAAAGATTATCAAGAGTTCAAATCTCACAATGGCAAACTATGAAACAATGTAACTTCATCTGAAACAACAGATGGAAACGTGTTTGTACTCGAAAGAGTTACTCTTCCTCCCCGGCTTGGCCTAAGTAGCCAAGTGGTTATGGTACTGGGCTTGTAACCCCAAGATCAAGAGTTCAAATCTCACAATGGCAAACTATGAAACAATGTAACTTCATCTGGAACAGATGGAAACGGGTTTGTACTCTAAAGAGTTACATCTTACCCCGATGGGATGCCCTCTACGGAGGTGTCCTCCCCCTTTCTATCGGGGACCTGGGTTGGAGGGTGTTGCATGCAGCAGTCCCGTATAATAAGAGGATGCATAGGTTCACGGACTCTCAGGACACGTGCCCTTTTTGCGGTCTTGTGGAGTCCGTGGACCATGCATATATAGGGTGTTGTAGGCTGCACTCCCTTTTTAGTTATTTGAAAAACCTTTTATTGATGTTTTGTTTGCACTTCAGCCCCACGTTCCTGATCTATGGGCACCCGGTGCGGAAGGGGGTCGGGAAGGAGGAGGACCTCCTCGTGAACCTGCTCCTGGGCCTGGCCAAGTTGGCCATTAACAGGTCCTGGCAGCGGGCGATCGACGGGAGAGTCCCGCCCGATTGTTTGTCCCTCTTCTGAGGCTATGTTTGCTGCTGGATGTCCCTGGAGTGGGAGCATACAGTGTCTGCTGACACGCTCGAGGCCTTCCGTGCTCGGTTGGCACCGTGGGGACTGGGGTGTTTTGTTGACCCCTTTAATCACATTTTGATTTAAAGTTTGTAAGGTTCCTTTAAATTTTGTCCTTGGTTTTACAGCTGACCTGAATTAGGGGCTGTGCCTGATTTATCCCAATTTTGTTGATTTGGTTTAATTAGTTTCAATTAAAAGATTAGCAAGAGTTCAAATCTCACAATGGCAAACTATGAAACAGTGTAACTTCATCTGAAACAACAGATGGAAACGTGTTTGTACTCGAAAGAGTTACTCTTCCTCCCCGGCTTGGCTTAAATAGCCAAGTGGTCATGGTACTGGGCTTGTAACCCCAAGATCAAGAGTTCAGATCTCACAATGGCAAGCTATGAAACAATGTAACTTCATCTGAAACAGATGGAAACGTGTTTGTACTCGAAAGAGTTACTCTTCCTCCCCGGCTTGGCCTAAATAGCCAAGTGGTTATGGTACTGGGCTTGTAACCCCAAGATCAAGAGTTCAAATCTCACAATGGCAAACTATGAAACAATGTAACTTCATCTGAATAGGAACAGATGGAAAATGTGTTTGTACTCGAAAGAGTTACTCTTCCTCCCCCATGCACCCCACCCCATCTAACCTCATCGTTCTGGTGCTATAATGTTGAGGAATCCCTGAGATTTTTGCACTTGTAGAAAGTTGTACTCCTGGCAACTCACTCTCATCATCAAGGGTTGAGCACAGGGGCTATGTTACATATCCACCTGCTGTAGATTTAAACTTACGCAACTTCCAGCCAAAGTATGGATGTAGTTGGATGGCCCACCCCTTATGCACTCCACTCACTTAAGAATTAGATTTTCTTGAATTCTTTCCACTTTATTCTCAGCCTTTTCACCATGTGATCCTTATTGCCCAATGAAAATGGCCCCATCAAGCAGGAATTATACTATGGGGGTTCTTGTTGCTGAGTTACCCATGTACCTATACTTTGAAATATCTTGCCGCATTGATTCCAGCCACTTGATGGCACTGTGTTTAATCCGTATTACATAGTAGTTTTATTTGAGTGCAGTTTTATGTATTCTGTATGGAGTCATTACACTGCCACAATGTGGCAACTATTGGGTACTGTAGAATTATCAGGAGGCATCCTATCTCGCTGGGTTTCTAAGTCTTAATTGTGTTATCATCCATGTTGTTTAGTAAAAAAGAAAACGCATGCATTTGTATAGAGCCTTTCACATCCTCCAGACATCCCAAAGCACTTCACAGCCACTGAATACTTTTGAAGTGTATTCGCTGTTGCAGGAAACATAGCAACTGGTTTAGGAAAAACAAGCTTCCAGAAACAATGATGAGATAAATCATCTGTTTTAGCTGTTGGTTGAGCGATAAATACTGGCCAGGACACTGGGGAGAGCTCCCCTTATAGTGCTATGGGAATCAGTCACCTTCACCTGAGAGGGGAGATGAGACCTCGGTTTAAGAGCTCATCTGAAAGATGACATCTCTGACAGAGCAGTGCAGTGTCCCTTAGTACTGTACTGGGAGTGTCACCCTAGATGATGTGCTCTAGTCTGTGGAGGGGGACTTGAACCCACAACCTTTTGCCCTGAGATGAGTGCTACCCATTGTGCTGACAGCTAGTAGCATCTGGTTGCTTGTCCACTGAAAAGAGGGAAGAAGTTGGAAGTGAGTTCAACCCAGCTCTGTTCAATGTGAGCCATTGGAGCAATATTTGCGGAGACCCCCTCAATGGGGGGAGGCACAGGGCTTGTGGAGAATAATGGCAAAAAACACAAATATTTTTGTGCCAAAACTGCAATAAAATCCAGTGGGCATGCAACATGTTTGGACAGGAAGAACAAGAAAATGACTGAGCAGATTCTGTATACTGATTAAAGGTGTGAGGGCAAGTGTGATGGTCATTTCAATGTTTTGCTTTCATGTGTCTTGGGCCATGTTAAATATGGGATTTCTGCAACTGGAATGGGTTTTCAGGAACACTGTTCCTGAATTTAAGACCATTTCTAAGCAAAAATCCATTTGGAGTTGCATTAAAATCTATCCTTCATGAGTCTTAACACCTTTACTTGTTGCACACAGTATTCCCCTTCCTCTGCTTCTTATTGGTTATTTTTAATTGAGCATTTTCATGCTGTCAGTTTTGACGCTAGCTTCACTCCAACATTTTGGACTCTGGTTTACACTGTAGCACAATTCC
The DNA here is from genome assembly GCF_017639515.1 of Carcharodon carcharias. Classification (NCBI taxonomy): domain Eukaryota; kingdom Metazoa; phylum Chordata; class Chondrichthyes; order Lamniformes; family Lamnidae; genus Carcharodon; species Carcharodon carcharias. The sequence goes on along the minus strand of NC_054481.1, from coordinate 25,613,750 downwards.
AATTACTGAAAACATTAAATAAACGCAAAACCTCATCACTTTATTAAAATTACTGCTTCACCCTTCAAACTGAAAGCTCCCCACCAAAAGGCATGCCCCCAAAAAAAAGCAATTAAAAGATTAGAAATTATGTTGTAGCTGTGGGATGGTCATTAGAAATTATTCAAATTCGTCAGTCACTTAACATTTCGAGTCCAGCATGACCCTTCTTCCGAAGAAGAGTCATATTGGACTCAAAGCGTTAATTTTGTTTCTCTCTCCACAGATGCTGCCAGACCTGATGAGTTTCTCCAGCATTTTCTGTTTTCGTTTCAGGTTTCCAGCATCCGCAGTATTTTGCTTGTATTATCATCCATCAGTTAACTGCGTACAACAAAACAGGCTGTGTTGGATAAGTGTTATTAAATGAATGAATTGTGTAGCTGGTAAATCATAAAGGATCATGTAAAGCATTCAAACCTAAATAACATTGCCATTTAAACTTGGTGCACCTCCTTCCCCTCTTGCCAACTGCTTTTTTTTGGGGCGGGGGGATGGCTTTGTCCCAGGATGTTGATCATGCACCAATCCTTATCTGGCTGGTCATGCTTCATGTGTGAGCTGCAACAGTTGATGACTGGCAGTTTGATCACAGATGCTGATCCAATCCTTACCAGCTGTTTGTGCATGTGTGTTTCTAGCAGAGTTGTGAGGAGCAGGAACCTTAGCTGTTTTCTCTTTTTCACCTCTCCCTGATTGGATGGTGTCTCAGCCAGTTTTGCCCTTAGAGTGAACAACTAACTCAGCAGAAGTGGCGGAATATGATGTGACTCCTTTCTAACCTGCATAGCTTCACTGTATACTTGGCGTTTCGACTGTTTTATTAAAAAAGACAATGTAAAATATTATTTTAGTGCTAAACAGAAGTTGTGTCATGTAGTCCCAAAGTGCTTTATAGCCAGTGAAGTACCTTTTTGAAGTATAGCCACTGTTATAATGTAGGATATATTTCTGTAAAAGTGATAGTTTGCTGAAGGACTTCTGAAGTGTGGTTGAAGAATTTAGAATCATAGGACTTGGAAGAATTGTGAATTACTGTCATTTTGAAGCTTTCTAAAAGAAATTAATGGCAAAGTTATCACTGATTATTATTATCACAAAAATATCCATGGAGTGGGTCCAGAGGAGGTTCACGAGAACGATCCCAGGGATGAAAGGCTTAACATATGAGGAACGTTTGAGGACTCTGGGTCTATACTCGATGGAGTTTAGAAGGATGAGGGGGGGATCTGATTGAAACTTACTGAATACTGAAAGGCCTGGATAGAGTGGACATGGGGAAGATGTTTCCATTATAAGGAGAGACTAGGACCTGAGGGCACAGCCTCAGAGTAAAGGGAAGACCTTTTAGAGCAGAGATGAGGAGAAACTTCTTTAGCCAGAGAGTGGTGAATCTATGGAATTCATTGCCACAGAAGGCTGTGGAGGCCAGGTCATTGGGTGTATTTAAGACGGAGATAGATAGGTTCTTGATTGGTAAGGGGATCAAAGGTTATGGGGAGAAGGCGGGAGAATGGGGTTGAGAAACTTATCAGCCATGATTAAATGGCGGAGCAGACTTGATGGGCCGAATGGCCTAATTTTTCCTCCTATGTCTTATGGTCTTATGTTTCGCTGTGTGTTCAGCACCAGAGGAAACATTTTGAGTCAGATGATCAAGTACCTATCAGGCAACATATCGCTCAAACTTAAAATAATTTCAGTACTAATATTTATCTGGAAAGTTCATTCTGTGTACCTGTTCTGTGCACTTTTACTTAATATGCAAGGGACTCAAGGGAAACAAGTCACTCTCTTTTGTAACTGAGGAAAATGTAAATCACTAGTGACAGCCAAAAGAGCTTACATTTATATCAAACATATTTCTTTTTAAAACTTTGGTGAGAGGATTTCATCGCTCACGTATTTTTTTTTTCAGTTTATTCTAACCTGATTCCAAATGTTGGGTATTTAAAATGGTTAGGCAATGAGTAAATGTTTTATAAAATAGGGTTAAATCAATAAACTTGTTTTGATTCCTATCCTTCCTCTGGATTGTGAAATGTTTGAAATTGTTGTTTTATTCTAAAGCACACATTAACAAATGATGTTGCAGCTAGTTTCTTAATGTAATTCTAACCACACGGTTAATCCTGGCAACATTGGAAGAATAGAAAATAATTCAGTCGAATAATAGCTGACTACTTAACCCAGGAACAGAATTCAAGTGCCCCTGCTCCATGGTATTCTCTTACTTTAATGCAATGCTCTCCGCCCTGTACACTCTGGGAGGCTGGTACTCCATGTTCGAGGTTGCTACTTGAGTTTGTTTATAATGCTATAAAAGGACAAAATGGAAAAGCATCAAATAAGAACATTGCTTTACAAATAAAACACAACCCACCCCACCCCAAACTGGTAATAAATACGCAGACTCCATCATATTGCAACACTGCAATACATATTATTTAATTTGGCAAATTTAAATAGCGCTGCCAAAGAAAAATCATTTTCTAAACAGTGATACTTGTTTAGTTTGAAAAGCTGATTTAGAATTTTGTTTTTCATTTTCTATGGGCAAGCTTTATGAGTTGAAGAGGGTGATTGAAAGTGCAGCTCCTTGTAAATTGCTGTAATAAAATATGTGGCATTCATGACCAGAATTTTAAAAAGACATCTGTACTTAGTGTTTGAACCATGCCATTTTAATACAATTGTAAATGGAAAAACCTAACCCATAAACATTGAATTGGTGCTAGCAGGCAGTCATTTTCATTTAGTGGTATTCTGGTGGTGTTTAAAAAAATAAATGATCTGCCTTACACTAGACTTGTAGTTTGAAGGGATATTTTCATGGTACAGTGAGCTTTTTTGGTTAAAAATACTTCTCATTTTTACTGCATTAATGAGGCCCCACTTCAGTGGTCTGCAGATAAGACTGGACTGTGTAGAAATCTTGATGGGCTGTCATTTAAGTGGATGATTAGCTCTTATGGCCGATTCTAGAAATGGCAGTCGAAAAATATTTTCCTGTTGGACAAATTGTTCACCTTTCAGTAGCATAGTCACCTGCAAAAGCCCCTTTAGATAAGTGATTTCATATTAACTGTCTAATGTATAGGCAAATTGGTTTTCAGTTTGCAGCCAGCTGCATTATGAAATTTCTCATTTGCGACTTCCAAAGTGAATTTTCCATTGAAGTCACATTGAGGAACAGCATAATACTTGGAGTTTTCGAGTTCTTGTGCTGTCAGTGGGTAGCACACTTGTCTGTGAGCCCCAGTTTGGGTTCAAGTCCCAAACCAGGACCAAGCACAAAAATCAAGGCTGGCACTCCAGTGCAGTGCTGTGGGAGTGCTGCACTGGTGAACTGTCATCTTTTGGATGAGATGTTAAACTAATGCCCTGTCTGTCTTCTCAGGTGGACGTAAAGGACCTCATGACATTATTTTGAAGAGTAGGTTAGTTATCCTTGATGCCCTGGCCAATATTTACTCCTCAACCAACATCTCAAAAATAGATGATCTGTTAATTATCACATTGCTGTTTGTGGGAGCTTACTATGTACAAATTGGCTGCTGAGCTTTCTAAATTAACAACAGTGATTACATTTCAATAAATACTTCATTGACTGGAGGTCATGAAAGCTGCTGTAAAAATGCAAATCTTTCTTTGTGTTTTCATTTAAAGGCCTTGGGTTACAGATGATGTTTTCTATGCATCCAGTCAAATCTTTGGACATAGCACTCTATCCAGGCTGTCTTAAGTAACAATAATCTTATGCAAAATCATTTGACTAAAGCACCAATTTGGAGCTTATACTGATTTCTGTCTCTATATAGAACAGCTCAGGAATGAGTTATTGGAGATGATTCTGGCGTGATGAGCAGAACACTAATACTCTTTTTTTTTATAAAACAAAGTACATTAAAGAACTAGTTCATTTAATGTAAACTAAATATTCAGCAGTGAGCTGCTAGAGGTGGGATTCATCCCACAATGGGAGTGGGTTACAGACAGCTGTATGTTATTTAGTTATCAGTCACAAGATGAATGACTTGTATAGTGCCATATGTTGCTGTTGAGGATATTATTCCAGTTCAATTTAATTAGATCATTTCCATTTTAAATAATTGACTAACGAGAACAGGGCTTTGCTTGAATTAGTAATCATTCCAAGGTTAAGTTTTATGGATAAATTCATTATTTGTGTAGAATGGCTACACATTCGAGGGTGAAAGAGGCATCTGCATGTATGCTTGCATTTTGGCAAATGTGGATTTTATTTTATCAGGTTGTGTTGTGGTGCACACTGATCACTCTTTAGGACTGAATCATTTTGCTCAAGCAGTATTTTGCCAATTGGGTTATCATTTGTAATGGTTTTAGAAGATAATTCATATTCCTTAGAGAGCACCTTCCAAACCTATGACCGCTATCATCTAGAAAGACAAGGGCAGCAGACACATGGGAACACCACCACCTGGAAGTTCCCCTCAAAGCTACTCACCATTCTGACTTGGAAATATATCACCGTTCCTTTACTGTTGCTGGGTCAAAATCCTGGAACTCCTTAACACAACTGTGGGTGTACCTACACCACATGGACTGCAGCATTTCAAGAAGGCAGCTCACCCCACCACTTTCTCAAGGGCAATTAGGGATGGGTAATAAATGCTGGCCTATCCAGTGATGCCCACATCATCTGAATTAATTAAAAAAAATCTCAGATACTTTCATGTCTTGATTGGTATCCAGAGCAAAGCAGTGATATGCCATTGCCCTTGCCATGAATCGACTAACCACAGGAGAAGCATTGGGTTTTTCTACATTAAAAATAAGGAAATAGTACATAGTACAATCATTCTTGTAATTATCACATAATCGGCCTCTTTGAAATGGCTATCCCACGTTTCAAAAGGCCTAGTTTTATAGTATATTGGGGGCAGTAAACCTTTTTATAAAGATCAGACAAACCAACTGTGTGTGCCTCCTGTGTAAAAAGGATATTTGAAAGGAAAACTATAGATGCAGGATGGATATATTGCTATCTTGAATGTGACTGATTCAATTTACGTCCCATTGAAAGTTTGTTCAGGAGAGAATTTTATTCTATTAGAGCATATGTTAATTAACCAGACATAGCGCTCCAGGTTTTTGTCCCAGCTGAGTGCCAAAACAGTTGTGGTTTAAAAACTCCTTGATATATCTATTGTAAGTAGCATAATAGTAAACTACTGCCTCTTTATGGTAGATGCAATGTGCCAGTTTGGCAATCTGCTAAGAATACCTGCTCTTGTTATGTCATTGCATGCAGGGGCAGCGTGCCGTTGCATGAACAGCGCTTCATGTTTTGAATGTGGCTTAGCTGTGTTGTTTATGTCTTAGAATTCCATAGAGATTTTTAT